>NC_135497.1:120380112-120680112 GCF_052857255.1 Amblyomma americanum | reverse complement strand
TTCTGGCTGAATTATTAGCAGTAATCTTAGCCTTACGAAAATTAGAAACTACCGTTTCCCAGGTCGTGGTTATGACAGACTCTCTGTCCATTTGCTCTTCATTATCCTCACCCACTGAGTCTCGGGCATTGCGCCTCTTTAAGTTCCTGATTCCGCTCCATTTAAATTCGGTAAGGTTGCTTCGGGTACCAGGTCATATGGGCTTTCACTTAAATGAGGTTGCAGATTCCTTAGCAAGAGCCTCTCTCTGCGGCCCAATTGTTGCTGCCCTGCCAACGAGTGCATATACAGCTGAGGTGAGATTTCGCAGCTACACAATATTTCAGGAATTTGCTGCCTCGGTTCTTACATCATCTCCCGAATATCAGCATCTTCTGCATTCTTTGACTAGGAAAGACTGGCGCTCGCGCAGACTAGAGGTCTCTTTCACGCGTTTGCGTTGCCGGGTTCCCCTTCTAAATTTCTAGCTTCACAGATCTTGCCTGGCGGCTTCCCCATTGTGCCCTTTTTGTGCCGAACCTGAGACAATAGATAACTTCCTGCTGTTCTGCCGCCGCTTCTCTCATTTGAGGAAGCGTCTTTTGCAAATTCCATTTCATCAACTGGGCTTACCTGTGTCCTCCGCGGTTTTTCTTTCCATTGGCGCTTCTTTGCTTGGACGAAGCGACAGGAGTGTGCGCTCTGCTGTGCAAATTTTCTTCAAGAAACGCAGCGACTCCCATTCTAATTTCTTTTTCCCGCTATCAGTCAGTACGAAATTGAAACATTACATGCACTGTATGCTATTATGCGCATTAAGCCATTGTCCCGTCCTCGATCTCCAAGTTAACAGGACCCCTGTCCTTCCGTCTTCCAATATATCAGACTACATACTATTACCACTCCTTTTCCCGTCAAAACTTTCCTGTATCCAGCAATTAACCGCCTTTGTCTTGGCCACTCCCACGTAGTGGGTATTTGCCAGCAACGTCTGAGGCCTTCCTTCCTTCCTTCCTTCCTTGATGGGACGAAACTCGAATGTGAACATTTCATGAGTGGTATGTGGTCGTATGAGTTTGATGTGTGTCAGTCATGACGTTTGAGTAGCTGGCAGATGTAGTTTGCCTTGACGAATGTTGACATGAATCTGCTAGTTGAACTTATTACTTTAAGGTGCTGGTCGACAAGTTGTCTGTGCTTTTCTGTAGCTAAGTTTTCTGTAGCAGTAGGCGCACGATATGTGGGCGCCTACTGTTAAGATTACCAAGGCAGCCATTAAGGTGTACCTGCGCGGTCGAAATACTACTGAGCACGCTTCGGCGTTTCAAATTTTCTGGCACATTCCGTTGATAAGACATGGTGGTTTATTAGATTTGTTTCCCGGGGCACCGGAGGGATGTGCTAACTAATGTATAAAGTACTTCCTATTTTCTCTCAGTAAGACACGAAGGAGTTGGATCGCCTTAGCGTAGCTTCGTGCTCATATGGCCTGGACCCGACGTTCTACGAGGTGCCGACTTTTGGATGGTACAGCGGAGGCAAAGACACTCGTTCTAACCCCTGGCCACGACATCGCTTGCATGCGAAAAGGGCGTTTCCCGGTCTAATGGACGGCTTAGTTTCGAAGGCAGCCGTTCCGAGGTTTACACCTGTCGAGTTAAGGGCCGTCCGCCACTCATCTGGGTGCCATAGGCGCCTTAGCGCCTGATAGGCCTGTTGTGAGGGTTTCGAGAGACGTCGAGGGGTGCACAAATGCAGTGGCCTGGATCACATAGGTATCGTTCCGGCATAGCGACAGCACGAATTATTGTCCTTATTTCTGGGGACTGAGCCAGGACATGCCTCACAGTTGACTCGCACGCCGAGCTGCTGTGCTTCAAGCACGGCAACGAAGTGGCATTGTAGCCATTCTAACTGCTGGAAGCTCCAAATGAAGGCGACTGTGCTGTTAACAGCACCTAGTATGGCAAACGACGCTGATGCATGCAGAGATGTGCAGAAGTTCTGGTGTGTTGGTCGAGGGGGTGCATAGGCAATGCTGTTAGCTGATCTTGACTAGAAGGCATTATTTCGAGATGCAGAAAGTAGATTTGCCAGCGGGATCAGTGCAGAGAGAGTTTCTAATAAGTGTTTTTTAGCGCCAGTCAAGATAGTAACCTGCTGTCTAAGCTTCAAAGCGAGAAACACTCTAAGCATCTTATTTCGCGGAACTTGAAGTAGTCGTAAAATATGTTGCGGTTCGGTACCCAGCATAGCGTCTGAGGACAGCGGAGACGTTGGAGAGCGACGTCATAAAAATATCGGCGTTCCCATGCGTTTAAAATTCCCCCACAGCACTCCAAATTTTGAGCTGTTAAGAGACCTGCCTAGCTAAATCTCATCCGAAGTGGGCGGACATGACAATCATGGCAATTCAACGTGTTTTTACTGGTCACGTAAAGATGACACCCTAGCCGCATCGGCTCAAGTCCATAAAATCGCAATAGGAGCTGGCGTTTTGTCCGTTATTCCCCGGCAATCGGCTGTCTCCGGTATTTGACCCAAATAATGTATTTGGAAGAACAAACGGATAACAAACGCAGCATGCAGGGCACCAGCAACTCCGAATAGAACAGCGAATGCCAACACGGGAAGTTTAGTCAGCTCTAACTGGATAAGAATATGACAGTGCCATTTCTACCGATCGCGCCGATTTTAGTGCTGTTGCGGCTAGGGCGGTGGGGTCCTGGGCCTTTATGGCTTGGTGTCGGGTCCAAAGATGCTGAATAAAAAGTTGCGGACAAAAAGGCTTTTAAACACAGCGTTAACATTTTGTGGATTCGGGGTGAGAGACAGCTACTACCCTGACATAACTGCGTGGCCCGGTATCCTGCGCGCCTGCGCAGTAGCAGCCTGAGCAGTTGTGATAAAGCTGCCAATACGCCGATGTAACAGACCAGTCGCGTTGCGTGAGGGCCGTTGCTGCTGGCGAGGCGAAGCGCCGTGCTCTGAACGTTGCACGTACGCGGGAGAACAGAGCCACAACCGTGAGGTGGGTCGAACAGAGTCCGGAGACGCTGCCCGCAAACTCGGTGCACCACAATACATGCTCAAGTCCGTGCCTACACATTTCTCACGCCATAAAGCACACATGTCAAAACTCCCCAAACAGGAACACAGGCATTCAAAACATATCCAGAAACTGCAAAGCGCAATGCGAACTCGCTAGCGCTGATCATCCGCGTTATCGTAGGTGTAATAGGTATTTAATTGCTTGTTCTCTTTTTATTTATTTTATTTATTTATTTACAAATACTGCAGGCCCTATTCGGGCCCAAGCAGGAGTGGGTACATACAACAACGTAAATTACCATTGCCAATTAGCAATTAAGAACACAATAAACATGTACATACATCTTTGTAACACTATACGTAACAGAAATAAACATGAACGTACAACAGTGCAATATGTAAACAAAATAACAATGAAAAAGCGTAACGCAAAAGAAACTGCTCTCATTGCGGCAATTTTAGAGGTCAAAGAAAAGGTTATTTGAAAGCTGAACGAACGATTCTATTGTTTTAGCGTTAACTACTTCTTCGGGTAATTTATTCCATAGTGAAATTGCATGGGGAAAAAGAGAATATTGATGGATGTTAAGGTTACTTAATGGTTGCTTAATTGTTTTGTTGTGGTTTGTACGAGCAGAGCGCATGGGGGGCTCGGGTAAATAACATTCACGCGCTATTTTGTAGTGACCATGGTACAGCTGATATATAAATTTGATGCGAGATACAATTCTGCGATGAACTAGTTTTTTCAATTTCGCCCTGTCGCGAAGAACGGACACGCTTGAAAAACGCGAGTATGTGTAGTATATAAACCGCAAAGCTAAATTTTGCACTCTTTCTATTTTCTTGATTAAATATTTTTGATGAGGGCTCCAGATTAAATCCGCATATTCTAATTTTGGTCTGACAAGAGCTTTGTATGCTGTTAACTTAACGGTTGATGAAGTACGGCGCAATTTCCGTTTCAAAAATGCCAGCTTTTTTAGCGCGTTGCTGCAAACGTTTTCTATGTGGGGTTCCCAACTTAAATTGCTTGTGAGTGTAACACCTAAATACTTCACTCGCTGGGTTTTATGAATATAAGAATTATTAATAATATAAGCAAAATCTAAGGGTTCTTTCTTGTTGGTAAATGTAATAGCTGCCGTCTTCAAAGTGTTTAGCTTCAGTCCCCATGTTTCACACCATACGCTAATTGAGTGCAACGCGTCATTAAGTCTTACTTGGTCGGAGTGATGATTTACATTAGTATAAATAACACAATCGTCCGCAAACAACCGGATCTTCACAGGCGATTGAACAGATAAATAGATGTCATTGATATAAACTAAGAACAACAAGGGACCGAGGACTGACCCCTGTGGCACCCCTGAGTGCACTTCCAGTGTACTAGAAACGCAGTCTTTAACAGCAACGTATTGTTTTCTTGAGGACAAATAAGATTCTATCCAACGGATGATATTGCGTTCAATGCCCATTGAGAGCAGTTTAGTTACTAAATCGGCATGCGGAACTACATCGAACGCTTTGGAAAAGTCCAGAAACACTGCATCGATTTGACCCCTCATATTCAGCTCATTCATAAAATCATCCGTTATCTCAGCTAACTGTGTTATTGTGGATAAACCAGCCCTAAATCCATGTTGATTTGCATGAAGTACATTGTTATTCTCTAAATGTGTTATAATCGCTTTAAATAAAATATGTTCTAGCAGTTTACAAGTTGTGGATGTTAAGGAAACTGGTCTGTAATTATTTAGTTCTAGAGGGGATCCAGATTTGTGAATCGGAACTATCCTTGCAAGGCGCCAGTCATCTGGTATCACACAGGATTCTAACGATGTTTTATATATTACATATAAGTACTCTGCTACCCAGATTGCGTATCTGTTAAGGAAAACATTAGATATTTTGTCCGGACCTGATGACTTTTTTATGTCTAGATTACGTAAAAGACTAAGGATGCCGTTTTTGCTTAAATCTACTTCGGGCATCGGATTACGAAGCGTGTAAGGTTGCAAGTGCGCGTGCGATGCGTTTATGGTAAACACCGATTGAAAAAAGGCGTTAAATTCATTAGCAATGGTCAAAGGATCGTCAATGCCTGTGCCAGACGTTCTGATCTCTGTGATGCCGCTTTTATCTTTAGATAAATATTGCCAGAATTTCCTTGGTTGCTCTGACATGAAAGAAGTCAATGTGGAAGAAAAGAACTGATCTCTTGCAGCGCGCACTTTATCCTTGAAAGTGCGTACTAGACTTGCAAGTTGTTTCCTGTCACCCCGTTTTCGAGAGCGTTTTATTTTGCGTTTCTGATGTATCAGATTACGATCCATCCACGGGTACTCCCTGTTGATGCGCTTTTTCTTCAAAGGCACGTAGGTGCTTTCACAGTGCATGACTATGTCTTTAAACTTTGTCCACAGCACATTAACGTCATTTGTCTCATTAAAGGAAGGGAATAAAGATTCCATACAACTAATAATTCCGTCATCATCAGCATGCGTATAGTCTCTTACAAATGTGTCAGAAGGTTTAACATACGATCGCAAGCCCGAAATAGGACACTCAAGAACAAGTAACTGATGATCAGATATACCGTCCTTGACACTGACTGAGCAGTCTGGAAGCGAGCTACTTGCAAACGCAAGGTCAAGTACAGCAGAGCTGGAAATTCTTGTAGCATCCAAAACCAACTGGGTTAACGAAAACGTAAATGCAGTTAGTAGTAATGACTCAGCATTTTTGGAATCTTTGCCGTCATGTGAAAGGCTGCACCAGTTAATTCCTGGAAGGTTAAAATCTCCTGTTATAAGGATGTTGGAACGCGAATTTGTATTTTGCAGCAAATAATCATATAAGGAATCTAAGTCTTCCTGAGGAGCATTCGGAGGCCGATAGACCCCTCCTAGTAATATAGTTTTTCCAAAAAACTTTATTTTGCACCATATGCTTTCATGATCACTGATGCCGTTTAAGCGTGTGAATTTAATGTTATTTTTTATTGCAATTGCAACTCCGCCACCCCTTGATCCTCTGTCCTTACGGATAAGCGTATACGAAGGAGGCATTATTTCTGAATTTTGCACATCGGAATGCAGCCAGGTTTCAGTTACCACTAGGACGTGTGGTTGATAGGTCAGAATTATATCTTCAAGGCTCTGGATCTTATTCAGTACACTGCGTGCGTTCAAGGAAACAAGCCGTAGCGTCTTGGATTCCCGTCATTTGTTATCTAGCTTACGCGTGTTCGCACGTGTGGGTCGATGAGAGGAAGTTTCGGGTTGGGCAGGCGCAGATGATTTGGACAACTCTATTCTGCGATTGCGCGTTGCGTCCCATACGTACAGCCTGTCATCAACTTTGAGCTTATCGAAACGAAGGGAAACCTTAGAACCATTGTTCTTTTCTTCAGCCGCTGAACGCCATAATTTTGCACGAATATCCCGAATGTTTTTTGAAAAATCTTCCGATATAGCTACTTTTGTGTCCTTTAATTTGAAGCAGGAAGACATAACCTTTGTTTTGTCTACGTAGTTAAAAAACCTCAAAATGATCGGACGATGTCGCTGTGCATGTTTTAGGCCAATTCGGTGAATACGCTCTATTGAGTTTACTTCAACACCTAGAATCTTTTTAAAAATTTCTTCGTTAACTTTCCGCTCCAGTTCTACTGAGTCCTCCTCTGGATCTTCCTTTACTCCATATAATACGATATTGTTGCGACGACTTCTGTTTTCGAGATCATCTACCTTTTTGGTTAACTCAAGAACTAGTTCGTGTTATTGCAAGCTTCGTCCACTTTCTGCAACCTTTGCTCACAATTCTCAATTCGGCACAGTTCTTTCTCAATTTTGGTAATCCTGGTTTGAATATTCTCGACTGTCGATTCTACCTGTTTCAGATTACTAGTCAGCGAAGCCAGAGTCTTATTAGTCTTTGTTTGCTCTTTCAAAATTTTCTTAAGTAATTGGTTGTTTAACTGTGTCTCAGACTCTGAATCAGAAGTAGGACCAGGATTTAGCTCTATGTCTCCGGATGTTAGTAGCAATAACCTGATCACATGTAAACAGTCACATAATAGACCAAACAAACACTGTGGGCTTGGCAACACCGTCAATATGACTGTATCATCTCTAATAGAAGAAGTTAGATACTTGTCACCAACCTGGGCAAAAAGAATCGGGATCAGCATCCTTCTGTAACCGGTGTCACCAAGCCCACTGAAGGAATCTTGCAAGAGCGTCCAGTATTTATGCCTGAAGTGGTCGCTATCCGATGATGTCACAGAGCTGATACGCTGACAGGCTTGATGCACGTAGGGCGTTGTTTCTTGGGTCAGCCGTGGCGATGGCATGATGACCAGGTCAGTCGGCGCATGCTCTTCAGGAGTCCTTTCGAACGGAGGGTCCGTTGATCCCACGGCGAAGTGCGCCCGGCAGGCGATCTGGGCAAAAAGAATCGGGATCAGCATCCTTCTGTAACCGGTGTCACCAAGCCCACTGAAGGAATCTTGCAAGAGCGTCCAGTATTTATGCCTGAAGTGGTCGCTATCCGATGATGTCACAGAGCTGATACGCTGACAGGCTTGATGCACGTAGGGCGTTGTTTCTTGGGTCAGCCGTGGCGATGGCATGATGACCAGGTCAGTCGGCGCATGCTCTTCAGGAGTCCTTTCGAACGGAGGGTCCGTTGATCCCACGGTGAAGTGCGCCCGGCAGGCGATCTGGGCAAAAAGAATCGGGATCAGCATCCTTCTGTAACCGGTGTCACCAAGCCCACTTCTTCTTCTTCGCGAAGCGCCGCTTTATACATAGAGGTGCATTCTGTTGTGATGCCATGCAGCAGCTCAAGCTATGACGTATGCCACCGCTCTACATGAATGGTACCCCGGCCATTTCGACGAGTATACAAGGTGAGGCATCCAGACGGATTCCATTGCGAAGCGAAGGATGTGAAACACATTGAAGTAGAAGAGACGCTGGCTTGAAGCATTTGAACACCTTTACAATTTTTCTGTTTTTGTTATGAGCAGCATAGCAGCAGCAGTTGTGGCCTCGGCAACACGCTCTAAAGTTTCCTGCTCTGTACAGGTCCCATGTGCACAGCTGATCTACCACGCCATAACTTGTCCCGCACCCTTGGTCTGGCCTGAGCACGGTTTACTGCCAACATCGGTGGACAGATAAACTTCTCGGGCGCCACAAGCAACTCACCGGATACGCCTTCTGCCGTTTCTGCGCCTGCGTGGAAACTGACCATAAAATCTTCTGCCGCCGGACCCCCAGCATCATAGCAGCAGCAGTTGTGGCCTCGGCAACACGCTCTAAAGTTTCCTGCTCTGTACAGGTTGGTACAACTGTTTTTCAAGCAGTTTATTTCAGTTTTTGGTTTTTGTACCACGGCTGCTGCTGCTGCTACTTGTACTGTAGTTCATTTTGTATCGCGCCGCTTGTTTGCCACTGTACCGTTGTGTATTTGCCTTTCCGTTTTTTTTTTCTTTCTTGGCTACACGTAACCATTTCTCGCCATGAAGGATGATATGAAAGCCGAGCTAGCAAAGATGAAAGGGGAAATCAGACAGGAAGTCAAGGTTTTCCGCGAGTCGATGGAAAGAGACTTGCGTAGCGAAATCCGTGATCTTAAGAGTGAACAAAAAAATATAACCCAAAGCCTTGACTTTGCCCATGGAACAATAGATGACTTAAAAAAGAAACTGGACGATGAAGTTGCTAAAAACCGACAGAGAGCTGCTGAAAATGAGGCACTTCAAGCGAGGCTCACGTTGATGGAGGCCAAATTGCAAGATCTTGAAAACCGGCAAACCCACTCTGAACAGTACTCAAGAAAAAATAACCTTGAGATACAGGGTGTGACTAAAAGTGAAGATGAATCGGTCACTGATATTCTCGCGAAGATTGGTGATGCTGTAAAAGAACCAATTACTCAGAATGACATTGAGGCTTGCCACCGTGTGCTCACACGAAACCCTGATAAAGCAAACATCATCGTACAGTTCCGGTCACGCGCTAAACGCGACAACGTCCTCGGAAAAGCAAAAAAGACTCGTTTCTCAAACAGCACCATCGGCCTGAACACTTCAGATCCTATCTACATCAATGAACACCTATGCCCAGTACTTAAGAAGCTTCTAGCGCTGACTGTCAAGAAAAAGTACGAAAATAGATGGAAATCCGTCTGGACGAGCAACGAAAAGATCTTCGCAAAACAAGCCCATGGCATGCCGGCTGTGCAGATCCTTACTGAACTTGACATCGACAAAATCTTTTCCGCCCAGGCTAGCGTAGCGTCCTCATCCAATGATAATGAGTAAAGTGTGTGCAGGCTTAGTTGCTTGTACAGACGGAAAAAAAAGAAGCCAAAATGGATTATCGCGAACTGATCTTACCATCAAATCTCAACCTTCAGCATTGTTTTTGTGAATCGGTCTTGCATATTAACGCACGTTCGGCTAAACATAAAGAAGATGATATCATCCTTCTTTTGCAGCAATTTTCTTTTAAGTTTGATGTGATAATGATGTCAGAGACTTGGTATTCAAACAATTGCCCTGTGTTGGAAATAGATGGGTACGAGACCTTTTTTCTTAATCGCTTTAACCGACGAGGTGGTGGTGTTGCGATACTTGTTTCGGCTCAAAACAAATGTGAAATTTTGACAGATTTCAGTATGGTGACTGATGATTTCGAAATGCTGACAATTCAAAATAAAAGCCAAATAATTTCTGTTGTATACCGCCCACCAAACGGTAACATTATGCGCTTTCTAGATTTATATGAATCTTTTTTAAACTTCGTCTCAAAAATAACCTGATATTGGTTGGTGGGGGTGATTTCAACATCAATGTCTTCGAAGATAGCCATCCTGCACGTGAATTTAATATGCTACTGCTTTCGTCTGGTTTCGCAAATGCAATTGAAACACCAACACGCATTACATGTTCCACATGTTCAGTACTTGATCTGTTAATAACAAACATTGATACTACCATAAACAGTGCAGGCACAATTTCATCCGACATCAGTGACCATTGCCTGGTTTTCCTTGTGCACTACGTAAATTCAATACCAAAAGAAAGGCGAAAGAAATGTTTCACTACTCAGTGCATCACTGAAAACAGTTTAGAGCTGTTCAAACAAGAAATATTATGCCAAGATTGGTCAATAGTAAAAACAAAAGATAACGCGGATGAAGCTTACAATGAATTTATCAAGCTTTTCATGCTTGTCTATGAAAAATATTTCCCATTAAAAGCTCCTAAACGCACTAAAAGAGCGAGGAAGCCCTGGGTGACAAACGAGCATCTAAAAAAGATAAAAAGCAAAAACCCTCCTTTATCAATCCTTTTTACGTACACGATTGGAAACAACTTTGAAAGACTTTAAAACCCTTCGGAATAAGCTGAATGCGGAGCTGCAGCGCGTGAAGTTTTCTTATTATGAACAAATCTTTGCTAATATCGCTGAACAGCGCACCAAAGCTGCCTGGAAAATAATGAATAGTGTTCTAGGCCGTGGAAGCAAAAATTCCCCACCAGATACTTTAATGATAAATGGCCGTGAACTTGGCGGCAAGGAAGTCGCTGACTACTTAAATCATTTTTTTCATTAATGTCGCTGACCCAATTCAAACGAAAATCGACCTCACCGAAAACAGAAATCACCGAGACACCATCATTGACAGCATATTCTTACAGCCAACCGATGGGTCTGAAATCCACAGTGTAGTTATGGCTTTACCAAACAGCAAGGCGTTAGACACCGATAATATTCAGATAAGACCCGTTAAATACGTCTTGAGCATAATAACGCCTGTACTTGTACATATATTTAACTTAGTAATAGAGTCCGGAAACTTTCCAGATGCAATGAAGATAGCTAGAACGTCAGTTGTCTTTAAAGGAGGAGATCGCAACTTGCCAACAAATTATCGACCTATATCTATTCTTCCAGTCTTCTCGAAAGCGCTGGAAAAAATAATCTCTGTTAGAATAACTGGATTCTTTGATAGACATAACGTTCTGAGTGACGCGCAGTACGGCTTTAGGAAAGACAGGTCGACGGAAATGGCTCTATTAGCAATAAAAGAAAGTATTTTGCAAAACATAGAAAACAATATGTTCACACTTGCAGTTTTTGTAGATTTTAGCAAAACATTTGACTGCCTGAACCACCAAATTTTAATCAGTAAACTGCAATCTTATGGAATCCGCGGAAAGTGCATAGATTTACTCAAAACATACCTTGAAAACAGAGCTCAGTTTGTGCACTTAAACAACCATAATTCAGTGATTCTACCTATTAGATATGGAGTCCCGCAAGGCAGCGTTCTTGGTCCGCTATTGTTCAACGCCTATATAAATGACATTGTAGACATAGATCATTCAACAGATTTTATCATCTATGCTGACGACAGCACTCTACTTATTTCTGGAACAAACATAGATAATTTAATACTGAAATGTAACGAAGTACTTGAAAAACTGTCTGTTTGGTCCAAAGCAAACCTACTCAAGATAAATGCTGTCAAAACAAAAGCAATGATTTTTCGCGCCAGGAATAAAGAAGTTAAAACGAACCTTACAATTATGTTCGAAACTCTAGAAATAGAAGTTGTAGACCACCACAAGATTCTTGGAGTATACTTCTCTTCTAGCTTATTCTGGGATACTCATATCAATTATCTATGTAAAAAACTGTCTTCAGTTACAGGAGCTCTAGCACACTGCCGCAGTATACTTCCTTTGAAAGCGAAACTTCAGATATATCAAGCATTATTTAACTCTCATCTAAGTTATTGTACTTTAGTATGGGGCACAACAACTAAAAGAAATTTAAACAGGCTTCTAGTAATACAAAAGCGAATAATTCGTCATATTGCCAATATGGAACCAATGACCACTACAACAAGTACCTTCAGGTCATTTGAAATACTTCGTATTGAGGATATTTATGAATTCCGACTATTGAAAACATTTTACTTTTCCTCCCTTACTACAATAAACCAACTAATGTCATTAGCATCACTGCGGCGCCGCGACGCTAACGTACCCACAAGAAATAAAGATTTGTGGGAAATCCCACGGTTCCGAACTTTTTATAAGTATCAAGCGTTATCACATAACCTCCCACTTATACTAAACAAAAATACTCACACTTTAGGTTTGAATAGAAGAGGTTTGAGGTCTTGTTTTCTGTAA
The DNA here is from genome assembly GCF_052857255.1 of Amblyomma americanum. Taxonomy (NCBI): domain Eukaryota; kingdom Metazoa; phylum Arthropoda; class Arachnida; order Ixodida; family Ixodidae; genus Amblyomma; species Amblyomma americanum. The sequence continues at coordinate 120,667,862 of NC_135497.1, read as the reverse complement.
TTGCTCTCCCCTGGTAATACTTTGTTTTGGTATACTTTGTTTTGTTACACCTTATGTTTTTGTTTTTTTTTCTGTTCTGTTCTTGTGCTTTTTTTCATGCAAATCAATTGTACAATGTTTTTTTGCCACGTTTCTGGAAATGTGTTTTTGTGTACTTCGTTTGATGTCTGACTTGTGTTATTTACCTGGTATAATTTCAGTGCTCCGAATTTTGTACAAAACTTGTAATTACAGTTGCAAATTAGAGGTAAATGTTTGTTTTAATTATAATGTGTTTTTACTGATACTGCTATGTAACGGTCTTCTTGGTCTTAGTCAAGCTGCATGAGCAGCTTTTAGCCAAGGAGACCCTCCAGGCACTTTCTGGAAAAATAAACATTGAATTGAATTGAATCCCATGCTTCTGAGTTCCAATCTAGCAGGAAAAGAATCAGAGAGTGAGAAAATGTCTGTTTATTGGTCGAGGGGACAGTCACGTTGCCAGCATTTTTCTTCGGTGGGACGCGGTGAGGGGCAAGGAAGAAAGGGGGGAGGGGGATCAACGAGAGCACTGCCAGAACTTTTGCAGGTCGAGGGGAGCTTTAGTTCAGGTTGGTGGGACTGGCCCCTTTCGACCGCCATTGTCTACGTGCCTGCAAAGAGTACGACCCTGCGAAGATGTCGTCAGGTCTATAGAGATGCGACATTACACCACTATCACTTACGCATTGAGCTGAACTCCTTTGCGTGATGCGCTTTCGTAGAACCTTTCTTGAAAGGACACAAACCGACAGAGAGGCAAATGAGATTTGAGACTATCTAAAGGCTTACACCTTTAGCTGGTGGAGTCTTACAATGCTCATTTAAATAGCGCCACGAGCATTTTTTAGAAATTTATGGTCTTGCAGACGAAGACTTCATATTCGGTATAGCGGTGTTCCTGGCCGCCGTATGGAATGTAAAGGCACCCGTGGGATGGGTGAACCTTGCCGATGGCCAGTGTTCCATCATGGAATGTTCTGCCGATGTACAGCGGCTCCCCGTTGGCGCAGCTGCCACCCTGGATGGCTCCGGTGGGCACGGAACCACATGCCGCGGGTACCCAAGTCATCGGTGTGCCGTTAGTGACCAGCGCCTGCCAGAGAGAAGCAAAACAGACTAATCAACCTTTTTTTAAAGCATTAAATGCATCTAGCTCCAATTCTGGGCAAATTAATGTGGACATCGTCCGAACCTGAAGCCGAACTTGAGGGAGAACTTATCCATAATATTCCGAACCTTTCCGTCCGATTGGTATCCAGCGGAACAAACTTTACTCCCGAGCGGGATTTGAAACGGCGGCGGCTCAAAGAGGGCTTCGCTTCCCGCTGCCTTAGACCACTCGACCATCGCCTCAGTCTATCGCGCCGCGTGCTTAACTGGTAGCGTGTCGCGCTGTGCTTTGCATATCGTCGTATTCATCCTCTTTCAACCGCTAATTCTCTGCTGCGAATGTTTGCGAAGGCCGCTAAAAAATTGAAATTGAAAATTGGTTTTTGAGGACAGGAAATAACACAGCAACTGTCTCACATATCTCAGTGGACAACCGAACCGCGCCGTAAGGGAAGGAATAAAGGAGGGAGTGAAAGAAGAGAGGAGGAAAGAGGTGCTGTAGTGGAGGGCTCCGGAATAATTTCGACCACCTGGGTACCTTTAGTCTGCACTGACATCGCGCAGCATAAAAATAATAATAAATTGGTTTTCGTGGAAAGAAAATGGCGCAGTATGTCTCACATCTGGGCGGACACCTGAACCGCGTCGTAAGGGAAGGGATAAATGAGGGACTGAGAGAAGAAAGGGAGAAAAGGAGCCGTAGTGAAGGGCTCCGGAATAATTTCGACCACTTGGGGATCTTTAACGTCCACTGGAATCGCACAGCACACGGGCGCCTGAAAAAATGGTTGTGAGGGAAGGAAAATGGCATTCCACCGCGACCGTGATCTGCAGCACGTGCTGACGCCACCTCCTCTTCTTAGGAGGCTTGCGATGGCCATGCGGGTTTCCATACACCAAGAGCGGCAAAGGTAGCCGAGCGCGCTGTCTCTCGCTACGAAAAGCTAAGAAAAGTGGCTGTTGACAGAACCTCCAAGACTCGAGTGCGGCTACCATCATCTATGAGCTGTCCTATCGAATGCGCTAAGCCTTTTCTGCGACGCATTTCTTGCTTACATCTGCTCTCGACAAAAATAAAATAAGATAAGGGAGAGTGGAATTTTAGGAAATATGCTTGGAAGGGGTTGTAAGAAACAGAACACAGAGGGGACAGCATATACAATCCGGGCACTCGAGTGAAAGCACAGTTTTGCTATAGCTGAGAAAGGTTGTCATAGGTTAGAGAGGGCAAAAAATATAAATAAAAAGGTCCCGCCTGCATCGCCTATCGACACAACGGGCTTAATTAATTGGGAAAGGCTGACAGGCAGAAACGCAGGAACAGCGGCATGAACAGTAGGCGCACCTGGTACTCCTGGTGGCTGTGCTCGGTACCGTCGTAAGACACGTAGCAGCAGTTGTGGGTAGGCACCACCTTGCCCGGAACCAAGTCTCCGCCGTGCATCGCGCGCCCTATGAAAATGGACTCTCCGCTGTCTTCTCCGCCGGGCACGGCGTTGGACGGCAAGCGAGAGCCGTGACACTGTACCCATTGGCACACAGGCTGGTGGTGGAACGCTGCGATGCGGGTACACGAAGCCTCGTTAACCAGGGACGAGAATTCAGTGCGTGCAGTACTACTCAAGGGCTACATCTTCGCAAGGGCTGCTATTCGGGCCGTAATTCTGCTGCTCGAATATCCGCCAAGGTCGCTGGATTTCGGTCGCAGGTAAGGCTGCGGGCTTGGTGCACAATTTTCTGTATCCGTAATAGTTACGAGAGGTTGGCATGGACGCAACGCGAATGCTTAATGCGGTCACGTTCCCCGTATAACTACTGCATGGATCCTTTCGACTAGCCCTCATGTGCTTCTTGTTACGCAACCATCACCCAGTATGTCCAAAAGCCATCAAAATTACGAAAGGCAGTGAATTCTGTATTTACCGTGGTGTTCCTCCTGTAATTGAAAAAGCGCACTTCTCGTATTCGGGTAAGTGTGGCTGAAGACGGAAACAAACACAAAGAGAAAAGAGGCAACGCTTCTTCGAGGCTAACTGTTATTTTGTGTGTGTCCTGTGTACCATGATACCTCACTCCTTTTCCTGGCCTTGAATTGCCAAGCACTCCAAACTAGCATTCTTCTTAATTATAGTTCTTGCTGAATTGTGAATGTTTCTTTGTTTCTATAGTTATAACACAAGTCAGGGAAGCGTGCTTGTGGAACATTGTTTTGTTTAACTCACTCATGTGTTTTGGTAGCTGCTTCATGGGATATGTGTTGTTTGGAAACCCAAGTGTCGTTACTGTTGATAAACTTGCGAATGATAAAATAGCCTATACTACCGATAGAATTAATGCCATCCAGAATTAAGACTCGTCGGGCTATGTGGTTTTCCTTAACTTGCAGAACAGCGCAGAAACGACAAATCAAAAGCATACAAACCTAGCACTGACTTGACCATTCATTTCTTGTCATTAGAGCCTATAAAAGCTATGCGCCTCCAGCATAAAAATGCAGAAGCAAAGAAAAACAAAATAAATTATTGAAATACATTTTTCATGGTAGATGGCCTTGCATTTAAACCATACATTCTCTTTCCGATGGTCTGACTGATGATAATCTGACACTCCTGTCTCTCATACACAATCTTCGAAGCCTCGATAATTTTGATTAGCAGCTATCTCTGTTCTGGGAGATATCTCGCATCGGTCGCCCTCGGGCACGCATCCTTTATGATGGCTATGCATCCTGCGGTAGTCTTGATTAATTACACGTCTAGAATTTCAATTGTGCTTTTTATCCTGCTTTACTGTATTAATCTGCCTGTCTGGCAAATATATTGGTTCCGGAGAACAACAAGACACGATAAACGACACCATAATCTTTAGGAATAGAATGCTTTAAAGTGTGTCAGTTTGACACTTTCTTTTTTCTTACATGGTTTGGAAAAAAGCGTCTTTTTACACAAAATAGGCCTCTTTTTTTTCCGAGACTGAGAGCACAATGTGAAAACATCCACGGTTTTCAATATATTTAAGGCTTTACGAATATTTGCAAACACACAGTGGCGTCATATGCACGATATGGGCAACACCACTGCGAATTTCGACCAAAAGGTTGGAAAGATGTTGGCGATTTTCGAATAGTGTTAGAGCCCGTTAATCTTTATGCATGAGCTGCATGACGAAAGGCCCCGTTGGGCTTTTAGTGCCGATGCTGCACTATTTCGGATGTCAATAAAAAAAACGAACTTTGCGTGGCCGTTAAGGTGGTCTTGCCGGCTGTATGGGCATTAATAAACATAGTTGGATACAGCTCTAGAACGAAGCTGCAGAATCCACTCAGAGCAGACCCTCCGGATAATGGCGTCAACTGATTGCGGACCCTGTCAAGCCCATCTTGAGGCTTTCTGCCCATTTTGAGACCGACCGACCGACCGACCGACAGACTCACTTACTGACTGACTCACTGGCAAAGAGAGTGCCTTTTATCCGTCTCTCAACGTGTAGTGTAGCCAGCTGGGCATAGCCTGGTTATCCTCCGTGATTTTCCTTTCTTTTGTTCCTCTCTCATTCTCTTGCAAGGGCTTCATCCGAGAGTACTCTGCATTGCACGTAGGACGTCTTTGAGATGCTGAGTGCACTGAGTCGTTACTGAATTCCGTAGCTGAATACGTGCTTCAAAAAGTTAAGAAGGCCCTCGGCAAACAGGGAAGCAAGGGGCTGCATGGAAGAAGCATGGCCGCAGGAGGGCAGCAGTCGTGCCCTGTATTCACCAAATTTCGCAAGACGTGAAGAAGATGAAAACTACGCGAATAAGAGAGGACAGGAGACTACGAAAGTGACCCCACCGGCGCTGTCTTCTGTTCCATGTCTCTTGTACTGTCTTATTCTCGCAGTCCTACCTTTTATGGACAAGCAGGATAAGCGGTAGGGCTTGTTGGTAATGCATCGTTTTCACCAGCGCGTAGCAGCACGATGAGATAAGATAAAAAGACACGAATGCATGCCCAGATGGCGTAGTCTACTCTATTCCGCTATCTTACGGCAGGGCGTATAGGCCGATCTGTCGGTGAAAGGCCAATGGTTTATGAGGGTTTAGCGTCCCAAAGCGACTCAGGCTATGAGAGACGCCGTAGTGAAGGGCTCCGGAAATTCCGACCACCTGCGGTTCTTTAACGTGCACTGACATCGCACAGGACACGGGCCTCTAGAATTTCGTCTCCATTGAAATACGACCGCTGCGGCCGGGATCGAACCCGCGTCTTTCGGGCCAGCCGCCGAGCGTCGTAACCACTCAGCCACCGCTGCGGCTGATGAAAGGCTAATGCGTCATCGCAATGATATATCAGGTTCAAAGCGCCTGTTTTGTCTTCGTGTCTTTTTGTGCTTTTTCCTCGTCATGCAACGCGCTGCTGAAAGCGAGGCTAAAGTAGTACGATTAAAATATCAGCCGGGGCCACCAGGGCCACCTATTCCTTCACTGCAACTTCTCTTAAGCGCAGAAAGACAGCACAGGAAGGAACCAAGTTCACAGCACAGATCTCTCTGTCCTGTCAACTTCGTCCCTTCCTGTGCCGTCTTTCGGCGCTTAGTTAAAACCAATTCCATTAGTGCACCAAGTAGCCTGCAAAAACGTCCGCGCAAGTTTTTCTTCACAGCTATCATTGGCGACTCATGCCTTATAGTTCGGCCAACGTTGGCTTATCTCCCAGAGCAAAGATCTTCCTGTAAGGGGAAGAACTGAAGTGGCGAAGACTGCGCATGCGGGACGCGGTATTCTGAGCGCAGCATCGGCCGGATGTCGGAAGAGGAGCGTATTGTTTAGAAGCAAGACCTTCTGCCAGGAAATGAATGCTTCAACGGTGGGTTGTGTTTTTCGTTTTTTTTTTCTTTTCCGTTTTATTGTTTCGTCGTTGTTGTTATTACCGTATATGTATATTATTTGTTGGCCCTTCGAACGCGCACCTGCAAAGACACTGGAGGCAGCGCTACTTGTGCGCGCTTTTGTCCTGTGCTGTTTCCGCGCTGTTATGCAAGTTAGGCGCCACATAAATATTGTTTATAAACTTAAGCGCTGGTGACGCAGGTTTGGCGCACTTTGTCTGCACGTCATTTTTTCGGCGCAGTGGACTAGACCACCTGCAGAATTCGTTCACAAGTCTGTCGTCTGAGCTAGAGCGCCGATATCGCGCGGGCATGTCCGCTTTTCACGTGAAGAGTTTTCCATATTTCGCGGGCTTTCCTCCGATAGAAACATGAACATGTCTGAGTTATAATTCCAAGCTTGAAAAGTTATTTGTGCCGAACACGAGAAGTTAACTAGGTTGAACTAGTGCGTTATTTAGTCAGAATAAAACCGACGCTCCGAGTAGTTCTGTTGAACGACCAACAACGTGCTTTCAGTTACACCCTCCAAAGGTACATTTTTAACCCTGAGCTCAAGTTTCCTGATACACCCGGTACATTTCCTGCAGGCTCCGCGAATGACGAAATGCACTTACTCGAAAGATGCGTTGCAAATATTGAAGCAGTATTCACATAAGGAGATTTCGCGCGTCGCTGGCGCGGCTTCTCGCCAGATACAGGTATTGCTGTGCCCTGGCGTCTTTTTTGCTGTCGCGATAAGCCGCTCTCTTGTGACAGCCACTGACGCAGTATTCTTATCTTAAAGCGGACCCTGGCCCATCGCCACTTCATAATAAAGTTGAATGTGTGGAAGATTTTCCGAAGGAAGTTCAGGCTGTGCCTGTGCACCACCTCCCAATTGCAAGTGTAGCTCGCGTACAGTCAGCGGCGGACTTACTGGTCGTTCTTGCAGGGGGCGGTCCTATTTGATCCATATATTTCTTCGCCTTTTTTTCTTAAAAAAATGGGGTTGAGGGGGTGCAAAATTTCTCAGTAATGGGGGGGGGGGGGGGAGACCGCCTTACTTCTTTTATAAATATGCCCCTGTAGGGCGTTTGCATTGGGCGTCAGTATTACTTGTTTATTTGTTATCGCGGTTCTACAGTCCTAAATATCGACACTCGAGCAGTCGGATATTAGCCGGCGGATATCTAAAGCTACAGGATGTCCTTATCAGTGCAATATTGCGTATGAAAAGGCGTACCGATCTTATCTATACTGCTTATGTTCTCTCAATACAAAACGCTAACGCAAAAAGAAATGATTGACGAATAGAGTTCAAAGTATCACCCCAGCGCAGGCAGCCCGGACGTTAAACTCGATGTCGTCTATTGCTTCGACGGGAAGTAGCGCAGACGCGCGCGTATCCGGTGTCTTCCCGGATGGTGCAGCTACTCCGCCGCTAGCGTTGTGCTGAGCATTCTTTTCTCCTTTTTATGTTTACTGTACAGCTCAGGAATTTTCAGCTTTCTACTGGCTGCCCACTTCTTTCTTTCCTTTCGCTTTTGATCACGCGTTTCGAGGAATGTCTTGCTTTTTGTTCATCATAATGTAATCCCAGCTCGCCGAAATTCGCCGAGCTGGATAAAACTATCTTCCTTCTCACCGTTTCCTCTTCAGATGGCAGGCCGGTGTGTGGCGTCAACCAGACGGGCTCCTATTCTGCACCCCTTTTCTACTCCTACCTTTGCAACACCCTTGGTACCCCGCAGTGTCCGCACTGTGGTTACTACACTTCCTCTTGCACATGGTTTGGCAGTGCCGGGCCATCCTTCTCCTTCAGCACATTCCCAGTCCCTCACCGACTTCCTTGGAGAAGCGACTGACCAACCCATGGCCATCGCCAGCAGTGGCTAGGGAGGGAAGGAGGACCAAGATGGCTGATCAAACTGAATTATTGTCATCTTTTTTATCTAGCAATCAAAATCCTTCTACTCACAATCTTACGACCAACTTCTGTTGCACAGAAAGAAAAGAAAGACAAGCGGGCGTCATGCTCATCTGTCATCATTTCCACCTCCAGTGTAAGCAATATGCACGGATGCTGTATACAGGGTGTTTTTCGTAAAAATTTACGCAATTTTTAAAAATACGCTTTTTGACTTAGAAGAACGCTTTTCTCGACAGAGCAATGTTAGCCGTGTAGTTCATCAGAGTACGGCTAAGAAGTGCTAAGTAGCAGGCTGGTTAAAAAATATTGAATAGTTAACGTTTTAAATATTACTGTCAGGCTTCTCAATTATTAAGAGGCGTGTAGACAACCCTAATTTAGCCGCCGCGGTGGCTGAGTGGTTATGGCGCTCGGCTGCCGGCACGAAAGACGCGGGTTCGATACCGGCCGCAGCGGTCATATTTCGATGCAGGCGAAGTTCTAGAGGCCCATGTGCTGTGCGATGTCAGTGCACGTAAAAGAACCTCAGGTGGTCGAAATTTCCAGAGCCCTTCACTACGGCGTCTCTCATAGCCTGAGTCGCTTTGGGACGTTAAACCCCATAAACCAACCAACCAACCAACCAACCAACCAATCCTAATTAATATCCATATCAGTTTCTAGAATTTCGAAACCATGGTTACCCTGGGCACTGTGGCCCAACAAGTTTTGGCTATATCGCGAAAAATACATGCGCTTTCAAGATGCTTGCAGGGAAAGCAACCTCTCCAGGGCACGTAACTCGTCGAAATAGCCCAAATTTGTTGTACCGCAGCTCTGAGGCTAACCGTGTTTTCGGAATTCTAAAGTCTTATGTGAAACATAAGACTTTATGTTTCGAAAGTCTTATGTGAAGTCTTCTTTCGGAAGTCTTATGGGAAACACCCAGTATTAAGCTGGCAGTGTTTCATCACGGAGCTCCTCCTGAGTGTGTTACGTGCGGATAATAATCTTTTAAGAGAACGTGAACCACGAAGCGAATAATTTTTACTGTCGAATAGTTCACAAATCAAACAAAACCAGGTTAGATCACTGTAAGAGGAAGGTCACCCGACTGAAGATGAAAATGCTCTATTAGAAAAGGGCTTGGGCAATGATCGTGTTTTATGCTATTCGATGGTATTTATGCTAGGGGGAAAAATTCAGGCTATTTTTAGTAACCATTCTGAACACCGCATCACGCCGGACCATCGCAGTCTGAATGTAAGCGCCGATAGCTAGCCATTAATATCATTCGCCGGCATTGGCATTTAAGGCGAAACACACCAACGGCAAGGAGGAGGAACCGGCAGAAGCATAGCTAAGAAATACGGCAATCGTTTGCACGAAAACAGTACACTGTTGTTCCTAAAATCGGAGAAACGCAGCTGCATTTGCGCTTTTTGAGCACGCTAGGGCTGGCAATGGAACTGTCGCCATTTGAATGCACCCCCCCCACCCCCCAATTTTTTTACATCTACGGTACAGCTTCACGATGCAAAATTGAAACTTATACTCTTTTCATAAACAGACGATCATTATCATCATCGTCATCACGACCTTGAATAACCCTGATTTTTATGTATGCTTTTCTGCTCTAGTACTCATACCCCCTCGTTTTTCAGTGAATAAATTTTCATAGATTGTCACCATCACAGTACAGAAGGAAGAACTGGCTAACCTTTTCTGAATATCCGTTTGTAGTTGTACCCTGTTCAGCACATCGTACGAAAAACACAACAGAGCCTTGATGTTGAACGAAACACTGCTTTGAACAGCAGAATGCACACATGCCAAACTCACCTCCGAAAGCAGCCATTTTAGTGCAGAGTGCGAGTTGCTGGTCGCTAGCAGGATCTCTTTCTCGTGTCAAGTGAGGCCCATAAATACTGCAACTGAGCCGGTGCAACAACGCCAGCGTTTGCATAGATAAACGGAACTTGACGCCGGAGCGGAAACAGCGCTGTCGTCAGCGCACCAAAGAACCGCCCCCTGAACGTGTGCCCAACCCGTGCCTCGTGCTCTCCATGTCGCTTTCCCTCCCCACCTAAACTGTTCGGGTTCCATTTCACTCACCGTTTCCTGCGTCGTTGAAAGGGGAGGATACGTTTTATTACCTCACTCAGGTGCGGGTTTGCTTTGGCTTGAGCGAATACCGGATAGCGGTCTGAATCACAAAGGATATTGCACCTGCTGCAGTCACTTCCTATCGAAAAGCAGAAAGAAAAACTAGGAAATGAAGAAAAATAATTCAAGATATATTTCATTTATAATGCGGAGCGGATCCCTACGCACGGTAATAAAGCAGATAAATGTTGAAATAATGCCTTGGAAATTACAGGATGCGAGTATGAAACACTAATAATACAGGACGAGCGGCGCCAATAAATCGATAAAGCATAAAGACGGGAGGACAGTACCTGTCCTTCTGCACGCACGCGCTCAAATGAGCCAGATAAGACACCTTAAAAAGAACTGTCGCAAATACAAACGGGTCTACAGCAAAGAAGGTGTAAAGGAACAGCGTCTGGAAAGAATAGCACGCAGTGTGCTGAACTGTAAAGCAGAACAAAACTGAAGACCATATTTTGGATACTCACCGGTACAACCGTGTTTTAGTCTCGGGTGAACGTAGCAAAATGGTTTGATTTGGTATGGTTTCGTTTTATGGGGTTTAACGTCCCAAAGCGACTGAGGCTATGAGGGACACCGTAGTGAAGGGCACCGGATAATTTCGACCACCTGGGGTTCTTCAACGTGCGCTGACATCGCACAGTACACGGTCATCTAGCATTTCGCTTTCATCAAAATGCGACCGCCGTAGCCGAGATCGAACCCGCATCGTCTGGGTCAGCAGCCGAGCACCATAACCACTCAGCCACTACGGCGGCTTTGGTTTGGTATGGTTTGTGGTGTTTAACGCCCCAAAGCAATCGACTCGGGCTATGAGGGACGCCTTTGTGGAGTTCTCCGGACAATTTAAACCATCTGAGGTTCTTTAACGTGCACTCACATCGCACAGTGCGCGGGTATCTATCATATCGCCTCCATCGAAATGCGACCGCCGCGGACGGGACTGAACCCGCGTTTTCGGGCGTAGAAAAATAGGTTTGATATGGTGCTATGCAAACACTCACAAGTTAAGTAGCGCAACACTCTTATGGCACGATTTTACTAATAATGGCATAATAACCGCTTCAACAGAATTTTTTGTTGTTGGAGATTGAGATTGCAGGAGTCAAAAATAACTCTTCTGAGAAGTCTTAGCCGTTTTAATACATTAAAAACTGCTGCAAAGTCAAACTGCCACCATCCTATCTTCCAGTGTGCAACACAATACTGGGCTTTTCACCGCACTGCAGGAATAACGTAGAATGTTGCACAGTTCCGCGTCCATTGGCGTAACTCTTACGTACATTAGTGCGCACCATGCTGTTATATCATAGGGCCATATTAGGCAACAAGCTTAGCATTTTCTCAAGGAATTCGTTCATGTTCAGGGCTTTGTTCTGTACCTGTTCTTGGAGGCCCTTGATCATATCGCATTTTTGGGCCGGTTGTTGCATCTGGCCGCACTATGAAATCTGCAGCAGGCAACTCGGCTTGCAACTTCGTTTCTCTTCAGAGCGCTAATCCACGGGTGCAAAGGTATCGGGGAGCGCCTGCTAATCAAGATGTTTTCTTTTTGCACGAGGAAACAAATAAATGGTGTATTGAAATACCTTGCCTCAGCTGACTTGTGCCAAGATTTCTTAACGTTATAAAGCGGGAACCGCGGTTCCGGTGAGGGTTCAAATGTTGATTATTAAAATTTCGCGTCATCCACGCGTCATCCATAAAAGATCAGAGAGACAGTTTGACCACTTGAAGCGGGGGACAAATTTAAATAATTTCATGATAACTCCAGAATTTTGGCAGGGGTAAAATCTTAACCTGTATTAACGTCACCTTATGTTATAAGCTCGCACTGTTCACAAGATACTCGGGCAAAGCATGCAGTGGTGCTGGCGCGGTGATTCTGGTTTGGGCTTTTCGCACACGGGGATTAAGGAACCAGAAAAATGCTGCCCGAGCTTTTGCGACGTGGAGATAGCAGCGCCGGGCTTTTATGACGGGGGTTTTGTGCCCGGGGCAATCGAGCTATAACCCATGAAAAATTATGCAATGTCGTCTTGAAGCTGGTTCTTGTCGTGAACATTGCGATAAGTGTGTGTTCACGATCAGCTAGGTGTTTCTCCGAATCGGCAAAATTCTGCCGCCCGCTGAACTGCGTCATAAATCCTTCTAAAACAAAATTTATAGGGCTTCAAACTATTCAGAACATCCTTTCCTGCACACCGGCTTTAACCCTTTGTTCTAGTTCTCCACTTTCTCGACATCATTCTGGATTCAACACTTAAATTTTCCACACAAATCGCTCATCTGAAGAAAAAAAAAGTCTGCGTTAGCATTAAAGCACTCATTAAAGCTCGCCCATATTTTCCTTGTAACATACTCTTATTCATGTATTATGCGTTCGTACATGGTCACCTCACTTACGGTATTGTTGCATGGGGATATACTTACCGTTGCCACTTATCGTCCTCTCAGCATCCGCATTATCACATGCAGCTCTTGTACTGATGCAAACCATCGTTCCTTGTTACATCATCACAACCTCCTATCAGTCCACCACTTTTTTCAGCATCACCTTTGGATCATGTTCTTTAAGGTATTTAATCACGCCACTGCGTTTCCAATTTATCTATTCCATCCTGTCGCCTAACTGAAACTCTACAAGGTTTGCGGCTGGAAACAATTATCTGCTTCTAAAACTTCCTACTTGTTACGAAAAAAATTACTTACGCCATCTTTTGCATGCATTTCGTTTTTTTACCACACTACCATTTTAATTCATTGAAAACCTCACTGTCCTCACATGTTTTCACGAATAAGCTGAAGGTCTTTTTTTCAAAACGGATGCTTTTTATTTTGTTTCTGTGTAATTTTACGACCAGGATCATTTTGAAGTTCCTTTTTGCTTCTTTTAAGTTATAACCAATCCGATGAATTAGCTGTTGTTACTTCTTGATTTTGTATTTATATATCGAGGGTCCCGTCGTTTGAATTTGGGACCCTCGCCTGTATTAATTCTGGGTCCGATAAACCTTGATAGTTTGATTTGAAAAATAGGGTGGTTGAAATTGTAGACAGACTAGACGGCTCTACATGGAAGGCAGTTCTCAAACGGCATGGTAAGCGAGCCGTGCACAGTATAAGACGTTGGCTACGCCGATGGCTCCGCCGATGGCCCGACCGCCTTAGGCATCCGCGAACGCTTCTCGTGCTTGCAAACACGGTGTTGTTCTATAGCCACGAAACATCCCAAGCAGCACGCCAATAATGGACCACCTATGGCATAAGAGTGGCGAAAATTGGCTCCAAAATTGGTCCTTCATTGGCATTTGGGCAAATTACTACATTTTCCAAGCATGGCCCATCGTTCGCTCTAGTAATGGGCCGACGTTCAGCCACTCTGACTGCCAACAATGGGCCTGTGCACGGCCCAGTATGCACGAATGGTGGCTTCTCAGTTATTGGAATCGGGTGGCTGCCTATAGGCATTTCCAACATGGCAAACCATTGGCTTTCCCAACAACACCAGTGAGGAATTACCGCATGCAATTGGAGGTCCCGTTTGTGTTTAATACCGTGGGACCATTTGTATTGTAATGTGCAATTTGTAGTAAGTCATGAAACTTTCAAAAATACTGGAATCTGTCTTGATGAAGTGTATATATTAGTTAAAGAGGCCAAATGCTTTGCCAAAATCAAGGAAAACGCATGCCTAATGCCACATTTTTGTTGCCAAAGTTATCGAGTGTAATTTTTTTGTGGTAAGAAGTGCCAATTCTGTTTATTCAAAAAGCCATGTATACAAATGAAGGGCTTATAACACTGCAACAGTCTGGGAAGGTTATTAAGCATTTAAGAATTAGAGAGACTGGCAATATTTAAGCGAGGCGATAGTTAGACATATTCATCTCGGTCCCCTTTTTTGTGTTCTACTGCAACTTTGGCGAACTCTACGCGACGAGGGGACGCTCCCTCTGAGTTAGAAAGGCTGAAAATATTCACTAAGCAAGGCGGAATTACGTCTGCAACATATTTTGCAGGCTTGATCTGAAGGGCCAGATGCGTCGATAGATGTATATTTGTTTTAAGGTCATGAACGTCCTTGCCACTTCACTTTGAAGACTGGATTCAAGAAAACACTATAAATGTCTTGTTGGTGTTAATCACATCCTAACAGACATGCATATTTAATATATTTTAGAATTCTATTTAAGTGTTCGTAGCAACAAGCATCCGTGTACTGTGCGATGTCGGTGCAGGTTAAAGAACCCCAAGTGGTCGAAATTTCCTGAGGCCTTCACTGCGCGGCGTCCCTCATAGCCTGAGTCTCTTTGGGACCTTAAACCCCCATAAAGCGCAATGACATTAATATCACTACCAATGATTACTTCATATATATATATATATATATATATATATATATATATATATATATATATTCACGGACAAATTATAACGACAAATCAAAGAAAAAAATTACTGGGAAACGCCAGGGCGGCGGTAACAAAAACTGAACCTCTATGATCCATAACCAAGCATAAGTATTTCAAGATGTGGAATCACCGAGCAAAAATCTGGGATTAACTCGCATTTCAAGGCGTTAAATACTAGTATTTGACTCACCGCCAGCTAGGTTTGCTTTCCTATTTAAATAGTGTGACTTGTAACTTGCTTGGTAACTATCATTGCATTCTGGGAGTCAAAACAACTGTTTATTTCAACGCCGTGTGCTACGCATATCGCCGGCAATAGGCAACAGCGGTGCAAATGCTACCAGGGAAAAGAGCACGACTAAGGCTCCTCGCTGTACACCGATGCCTTTGATCATTTCCGTTATTGAGGCACAATGTGATAAACACGCGACCACACGATTTATACGCTGTGGCGGGGCACGACACTGTGTGAGCGAAAACGAACCCTTAGTAGCGCATCGACTGAGTAGAAATCGTGCGGACAGTGTGACTGCTGGAGTGAAATTGCACTGAAACGCTTAACATTTTCATTCCTTTAAACGCTTACCGCTCACAGCGCCTTCCCTAAAGCATTTTCGTGACAGGCGCCAGGTGCAGCCTGGACTGAACAGTACGTGAGCATCTATGAGAGAAGTATGCTCTCATAGATGCTCATAGGCGATCGCGACCAGTTACGATGCAGATACCTGTGAAAAAATATGCCATAATTTACAGCAGAGACGATTCTGTAACTATGCCGATTATCACGTCTTTCTCCTTAGTAAGAACTTCACTGCGCAGTTTTAAATGCGTTTGGGAGTCCACGTTTGCTCCACGCTCCAGCGGCGTTGGCGGTTGATGGAAAGGTGCGAAAGACATATCCTGCGACGAAGCCCTTGCAGAGATAAGAGCGTTGGACCAGAGGAAAGGAAAGCGAGGCCCGGACGCAGGGGTTGTGTAAAAAGCTCGAGCGTTGTTTCTCCGCTGTACGTTGCATCGGTTCATCAAACGATTCCTTGCGCAGCCTGCGGCCGGTCAGTAAGCTAGGCAAGCTTGAAATGGACGCAACTTTCTGAGACCCGGTGAGCTGTGGACTTTTAAAACGACGTACTTTGGTAAAGGCTGCAGATGCAGCCCGTTAGTTCCTGACTGCTAATCATCAAGAAACTTTTTTCCCATTGCGTAAAATTTCATACCTCCGACTTCTTGTTTGATGTTTTTTTTTTTTCTGACGCGGTCAAAATGGACTGCAACGCACAATGGGTGAGCGTTGTGACCACGATACGCCGGCGTGAGCAGTTGCCGCGGCGCACGCAATGTCTGGGCGCAATCAGGAACAGCGAAGAGGTGACTCTGGTTTTGTGTAACACCACTGCGTAATCGTCATTTTGAGTGGTTTGGGAGAAACGAACAATGCACTTCGTCACCGCTCTGCGCTATCGGGAGTGTAAGCGGTGGTGACGTGACGAGCAGCTCCGATTGTCGAGAGGAATAAATACAGAGTGCACGAAACACGTGGCACCCGAGGCGGAAAGGCTGCAACCCCCGACCAACGCATGGCGGACGTCATTACACTCTCCATCACTATCACATTTCAGGGAATTGGGCTAATGCTGGAAAAGAAAAACGCATGAATATTATAGCCACCCTGAACAAACAAGGACAGATTAGATCAGTCGCACTAGTGCCGAAAAATGCTGTTCGCCAAACCGCAACTGCGAGAAGTACGAAGTTTTCGGGATATGCGCCCTCATCCGTTGCGATGAATTGACATCGACAGCTGTAACGCTATGGAACATAACGCATACCCACTAGCCCGAACCATCACCTTGTCAAGCTGCAACGCCACTGCCATCAGTGCCGTTGTACCTTACATGTGCAACAGTCTCGGAAAAAATGTTTGAATATTAAAATTGTAATGTACTGTTATAGATACATTGAAGGTAATGCATGGTGAAGCTTCGCTGGGTGTCCCCGTTCCGGTCGCACTAAGGGGAAACTCAGGTTGGCCTGCGTCGACAGATTACCGCGTTCTGATGACAAGTACACTACTTTCATTCAAAACGGAGCTTTTATAAGCTATAAATGAAAAATAAATTAATTGCAGGTGGCGCCGGCAGTTTCCGCAGCCGAACAGCAGTGCGCCGACGTTGTGTTTTTCGCGCAGGCCGCCGAAGCTAGGCTGCACCACTATACACTTCTAAGCGGTGATTACGGGGTACTTTTCGATCTTGATGCCATAATTTTGAATTGAATGGAAGGAAAATTCTAGTTCGAAAGCTCTCATACGGCCACCAGCATCGACCCAGAATCTTGCCACCGTTCGTACACTATCTTGTGCCGCTGCCTAGCAACGCGAGTTACTAGCCGAGCTTACCCGGGTTGCTCCGGTGAGCTGGGGTAAGTTCGGAGGAGCGTCGCGCCAGCTGCGCGAGAGGTTGTTCGGGAAGAGCAGCATGGGTCGCACAGTATACCTACGGGTGGCTGTGACAGGAACTGCCACCCGCCATTGCAGTTGGCGCATCGCTTAACCGCGGCGCCACTGCGCTGGTTGTGGCACGAGGACTCGCCGCCATCTATGAAGGTTAAGTAGAGAGAACGACCACTTCTACACACATAGGCATTAACCCACTAAAGATATCGCGTAATACCCTTAGGGCGGAGCGTAAGTGTCCCCTCCAGTTGTAGAATGAACACCTGCTTTCGCACGTCCACTCGGTTTGACTATGTTAAACCCCTACCGATTTTTAGAAATTCTATTTCTTCAGCAATAATGCGTGCTTGCTGCGGAACAAACATCGACAGAGCCAGGAACATCCAGTCGCTATTACTAATAAAAATAATGAGATCAAGTTGCGCTCGGATTTCATTCAAAAAAAAATTGGCGATGGTTGAGCTCTGGTTAAACCTGGAGTTACGCGATAGCTACAGCTGGCCGAGTGGAACTTGGTCACGTGACCAAGCACGTGACGAACCACGTGATCAGCAACAGCGCCGCACAACCGGCAGCCGCTCCGCACCACGTGACGAACCACGTGACAGCGTGGAGGCGCCACCACCACCACGGCTCCGCCACGCTGAAGGCTCGAAATGCCACCGTAATGTAGCTATCGCTACAAAAAAGTCGCCATTGACCGCCTCCCCACAATGCCACAACGTGACTCACAGCCTTAACCTCCCATCCTCCCCCTCCCCCACGTCTTTCACATCGCAGCTTTCGTTCTTTTGACCCCCGCCTCCCCTCCATACTTACAGGCTAGCTACTGCCCCCAGTCACCCCTGATGAAAGAGTCGAGCCGGCTTCTAAACGTTGGGTTTGAAATTAAGTTTTTTGGTTGGAGATGTGCAGTTTATTATAAGTTTTCATGTAACAAACTCTTTAGTGAGCGGGAACAGGAGGTTTGATAATAACACGCATAGTTTGCACGTGGGCGCCACCATTCCGAGCACTTTGCCTTTCCCTGTTCCTTTGGCTGTCAAAAAAGAAAGTTCGCCGGTATTAGCATTTGAAAAGACAAATGACGCAGCCATTATGACATATCTTGTTCATGAATACGCCAACTTTCTTGGACAGTGTATGGATGATTCGTCAACCATTGATCAGGTATGGGCATGTTTTAAGGTTCATGTCAGACATTGTATTGACAATTTCATTCCCACTGTAACAAAATGAACACAGAAAAAGAATCCATGGATAACACGCGATGCTATTCACCTCAAGCGTAAAATCAAACGACTGAGAAAATCAAACAAAATACGCCCGATTCCAAACTACCTTACCCGCCTTCCCTCTCTAACTAACCTATTAAAAAGTAAAATTAAGACGGCTAAACTGACTTATTGTAATACCACACATAATGGGTTTATTAAATCAGCACCCAGAAAATTCTGGAGATACCTTAGTTCCTAACACACAAGCAGCAAGACAAAATCCACCGTAGGAATTGACGCTGATAGCTTTAACACTCACTTTCAGTCAGTGTTCACGCATGACGACTGCCCTGACCTTACCTTCGCATTCGAATATAAGACCACGCTGATAGGTACTGCATCAATATCCAAGGCGGGAGTGCTTATGATGTTGTTAAACGTGGATGATAAGAAATGTGATGGACCAGATGGAATCCCGAACAAATTTCTCAAGCGGTATGCCGAGCCTATAACTAAATACCTCTGCCTGATATATCAAAAATCAATCGACGAGTGTAGCGTTCCTGCTGAGTGGAGAGCAGCGAAAGTAATTCCGGCACATAAAATCAGACAATATTTCATCTGCAGCTAATTATCGACCGATATCACTAACATGTACATGCTGCAAAATACTGGAGCACATCGTTTTGAAATTTCTGACAAATTTTGTTGAAGTCAATAACATACTCCACCGAAAACAACACGGATTTTGTAGTGGCTTGTCAACCGCTACGCAACTAGTAGAAATTATGCATGATTTTGCACTATGCCTCAACAATAGGTCACAAATCGATGCCCTTTTTCCTGGATCTATCGAAGGCTTTTGATCGAGTCTCTCATACTAAACTCCACTTTAAAATTAAAACTATATTTGGTGATGGACCACTGGTACGTTGGATTGATAATTACCTCTCTGACCGTTATCATGTTGTGCAATACGACCACCATGCCTCCAAGTTAGTACCTGTTCTTTCAGGAGTACCGCAAGGTACAGTTTTAGCCCCGCTGTTGTTTCAACTTCTTATTAACGACATATGAAATGAAACTAATGTAAAAATGCGACTATTCGCGGATGACTTCGTGCTATACCAAGCAATAAATAACTCTAATGACCAAAAAAAGCTTAGCAATGCACTAGGAAAAATTGCAGAGCGGTGTAATAAATGGCAGATGGTAATTAATTTCGAAAAAACGGTCTCTATATCCATTACAAGGAAAAAGTGTAAATTAGACTATGTATACTCTTGGAATAACATGAATACCCGTAGTGTGAATGAATATCAATACTTGGGTGTAGTCATCACTTGTGACTTGAACTGGACTAGGCATGTTCAAACATAGCTAGCAAAGCCATGAACAAGTTATTTTTCCTTAAAATGACCCTTCGTCATTCTACATCTGATACAAAACTTCTTGCTTACGCCACTTTTATCCGTCCAGTCTTGGAATACGCTAACATAGCTAGGTTCCCCCCCACTAAAAACAACGTTAAAACACTCGAAATGGTCCCAAGGAAAGCCGCGCGCTTTATCTTCAACTGCTATGGACGCATGCATTCAGCCACAGATATTTTACGCAAGGCTGGGCTTCACACGCTGTCCATCCGTGCCAAATTACACCGTCTAAAGTTTTTGTATTTACTGCTTAATAATGCATTAAAGATGTCTCCCACAGACTGTTCGTATAAACACAACTAGAGGAACACGTCACAAGCATGCACTCACCCTTGAAGAATATTTCTGTCAGAGTAATACTTTCCGATATTCTTTTTTTCCACAAGTTGTCCGAGATTGGAATCGCTTGCATCGATCAGTCACAGCCCAACGCACCATAGACAAATTTATCACCCTCGCTGAGAGCTCTGTGCTTACATTCCTCTCTCCATAACCTTGTTCATAATCTAGTAAGACAGTGTTCCTCTCGGTGTATTTATTGTATTCAAGTGCTATGATCAGTTTTATGACTCGATTGCTTTATTTATGATTGTCATGTGTATTGCATGTTTTGCCTCTATTTTTGACTCTAAAAACGTTTTAGCACCGAACCTATATCTGTATGTTTTGCCCTGTCCTGTAAAAATCCCAAGAAGGGATTGACAGTATTCCGAAATAAATAAATAACTAAATATCTTGAGGCACAGCAGTGTGTGTCATGTGGCCGGAAGCCACAGGCTGCGTGCGGCCGCGTCATTAGCCCGTGCATGGTGAACGCAAACGACAGTCGTAAGCAGTCCGGCGCGCATTGGTAAGTGGCCACTCTTGACGAGACAATAATGTCCGGGGAAGTTTTTCTTTGCGTAATCGAACGGCAGCAGCATTGCCCGACGAATACGGGGTCCTTAATGTCGGCAAAAAAAAAACCTTGCATACCATTCTCTGAAGAAAATTGCTGTAAAGAATAGATGCGTACGTAAAAAGGCTCACACACGCTCGGCAATCAAAATAGAAAAATGCTGTAGAATAATCGTGCCTCCAATATAACGTGAGTGCCGGGAATTCGAGTCTTAGCGAGCTCTGAGGGTTTCGAGCTGTAATTGCTCTAGGATAATGGCGAAAGTACACGACCCAGACTATAAGGTCCAGCTCATTTCTCTTTTTTTTCTATCTCTGGCTGCAGACAGAGTGCGAGCTGGACAAGTACCCATACCTTTTTGCCTTTTCTTTTAGCCCTGCCGTTTACACTAGCAGGCTCCAAAGTCACAGGAACCGCACTGCCTAGCGAACCGCTGAGAGTGGCAAATGTGTTAGTGGCTTCCAGGCGGGCCGCACGCTTCCGGCCCGCTTGCAGCAGTATCATGTTCAGCTGGTCGGTCTATGGTGGCGCGCTGTGCACGCGATTACGCAATCCTGAGGTAGGGAGTAGGAGGCAGAGCAAAACAAAAATTTGAGATCGCTGTTGACGAATAGAAAATACCAAAAGTTTGGTTCGGTTTATGGGAGTATAACATCCAAAGGCGACTCCGGCTATGAGGGACGCCGTAGTGAAGGGCTCCGGAAATTTCGACCACCTGGGGTTCTTTAACTGACATCGCATAGTACACGGGCCTTTAGAACTTCACCTCCATCGAAATTCGACCGCAGCGGTCGGGATCCAACCCGCGTCTTTCGGGTCAGCAGCCGAGTGCCATAACCACCGAGCCACCGCGGCGGGGCAAAGAATGCCAAAAGTGATCCCTAAGGGATGTCAGGTTGAAGTTGAAGTTTATGCATTTTTTTAATGTGGAGAGGAGTGCGAATTAGATGTTATTTGACCACCAGCGCATCAGCAAAAAAGAGAGAAACACGTTCTGGAGCTAGGTGGGCTACGCACGAGTAGCCGCGGAGAGGATCCGTGGAGGCAGCCGATGAGTTCGTCCTGCAAGTAGTTGTTGATCCCTTGTAATTATTTCTTGTGCGTAAGTCTTTTCCAGCACGGCTCCCTCTCCCGAGTCTCCATATGAAGGCCGCAAATTAGAACAGACGGCGACGACAGAAAGACAAAGCCAGTAATTATTTCAGAGCTTCGCTAGAGTCCTTAAGCAATTCCAACTGCTTTGTCTGAACCTCGAATGAACCAGCTAACACAGCCTCAGCCTCTTCTAATGCTGTTTACCGAGCTGGTCGCTTCCACTTATGCGCATTGTTGATTCCTCCCCCGTTTCAAAAGCGTCCCCGTTTCAAAGGGGACGCTCTTCCACCCATTCCATCCAGCCCGAGTCAGCCGGTGCGCCGTCTGCGGTGCCGTCTGCTGCAGGGCGTGGCTTACTTTCGCGCGCTTGCCACGGCATTTGAGGTCTGCTTTTTCAGGTAATCCCCTCTAGACTATATAGTTTCAACTACTGCATTAGGGAGCAAACGTAGCGCATGCGGCAGCATGTCGGTCTGCGCGAGAATCTTACGCGATTCGGCGAAACATCCAGCGGATAGAACGCCTGTTGGGGGTATGTCCGGCTTCACAAAACACATTTTTCGTGGCGTTTTACAAAGATTGCGCCGAAATGGCGTACCATACCTTGTCACACACTTCTTCAAAACACTCGCCAGCTGCTAACAGCCGCCCTCCATGAGGGCTCTGTGAAACGAGAAAAAATATTCCTGAAAGTTTCTTTTTTTTTAACGTGCGTTGCTATAAGTAGCTCTCCCGTTCTATACCCCCAGATGGGAGTCACTCCTATGTGCAGGTGTTTTAAATATACATGGCCTTCAACATGACTCTTCATACTTTTAGAACCTGTTCTAGGATGAATTTGGTTGCTCTTCACGAAGGAACGACATCATAAGTGCACTGTGAGATCAGAAAACTGGTTGTAAACATAAATTGGCTTCCATGTATTATAATAGGCACAAAGCCTACTTTTCAGCCCCCCCCCCCCCCCCCCCCCACCCCCAAGATTTCCCTCAGTCGTTCGAGCCGGCGACAGCAGCGTCACCATATATTGCTTACGTCACAGATAGGTGTTGGTCTACAGACTGGGAGCGAAGCAGTCCAAAGGTCCCACTTCTAACATTGCGGATTTTGTTGACATCGTTGGAGCCAGTTGCTTCACGGTCGCCGACCATCCTGCAAGGAAAGACATCTCATATTCTCCGCCCACAGTAACTATGACACCCACAATTGCCTAACTTTCGACTTTGGAGCAGTTAAGAATTGGACCAGAGCAGTTCAGATTAGATCACTTCACGGCCTCGAGCCGGCACAATAGCCCGGACCGGGCCGTAGAATACGCTCTTTTGCCGGACCTTGGCGGGCCCGGGCTATAAGTTGTGGGAACGGGCACTACTCGGGACCGTATATGGAGGGCCTGTGACCGGCTTTTGATTCATTATTGCTGAGTTAAGTACACTGGACGCGTTCGACACGGACGAAAGATTGCCATGGTGTGGGCTGAGACAAAAGGTTACTCAACCCTGTCAACTTGCTTTTTTGGTCTCTGCTATAGCTACACTTCTCTCACGCGAGAAAAACTACAAACACTTGTATTTTTTTTCCTGCTGCCTTGAACACAACGCGAATCTCGGCGCTAAAATTTATCGAGAGAGTGCTTCGTTGATGCGGAATGCGAGGCTTAGCTACGACATTTTGTACACACAGTTTAATCAGCGTCACCTACAGTGCCATGCGCAAACATCTTCGGGCGCACACGCCTAGCCACGCTGAACGACACAAGAAAAGTTGCATGACATTTTTCAATGATCGAAGAAATGCAGCGAAATATTTCTCTCGAAGGTTGTGCAGCACTAAATTCAGCCGATGGCTACACTACTGTGGCGTTCTTAGCAGAGCGTTGTAACGTCTAGCGCACACCTCATTTGCACGAGTTCATTTGCCTGCTAAAGTACAGAGCATTACTGGTCTCACCTGTTTCATCTATATAAGCGAGCACACGCTGCCGGTTCTATCAAAAGCGCTAAGCGTCTGCAAGGTTTCGTGTGTCCGCCCGCGACTCAACATTTGAAGTGTAATAGAAACCGCTCGAGAACGCCGCTCATTCGACTGCTGGACGGGCAGCGGTTCGGTGGCAGACCGTCCGATTCTGTCGTTATTTTGCGAAAACAGATCTGTAGGCTAGATAAACGCCACTGGGGAAAAATGCGTTGTTTTTGCTACTTCGAGTGTCTTAATTAACACATACTACGCAATATACAGGAGTTTTTGATTTTCGCCTTCATTGAAGCGCGGCAAGTGCAGCCATGAATTTAACCCGCGAAATCCCATTCATTAAAAACAAATGGAATTCTTAGGACGTTAAGATTTTTAAACATTCTGGTGGTAAAAAAAATGATTAAAAATCTAGAAGTAACTAAAAATAGTTTCATACGCTTTTATGAAACCATTTTTATATGGATCTCGGAACTTCGGAGCCGTGCTATCAGACAAATTACTCTTTCAAATTCGAAAGCGGGCGAACCCGCCTCACCTTCTCTTCTTTTTGTGCTTACCGAACCAATATCTGGGCCGGACCCGGGCTGAACCTCACGCTGAGCTTAACAGGCCGTGCCGGGCTCAGTAGAGCGATTATTTAGACTGACATGACCGGGCCCGGGCTTGTAGCCGCCGGCTTGGCTCGGGAAAAACTCCGGCCTGAGAATCAGGCTTGTTTTATGGTTTATGGGGGATTTAACGTCCCAAACCGACTCAGGCTATGAGGGACGCCGTAGTGAAGGGCTCCGGAAATTTCGACCACCTCGGGTTCGTTTACGTGCACTGAAATCGCACAGCACACGGGCCTCAAGAATTTCGCCTCCATCGAAATTCGACCGCCGCGGCCGGGATCAAACCCGCGTCTTTCGGGCCGGCAGCCGAGCGCCATAACCACTCAGCCACCGCGGCGGCTAGAATCAGGCTTGTGCAGCGCTCTATGCATCAGATACCTTGTGCCATTCTGGAGACGTTTGGGGCACCCAAGTGGCTGGGCGTCTCAGCGCTGGCATGCACGAGGTATTTTTCGGACTTCTACAGAGCTTAGTCACCAGACTTATTTTTTGACATACCCTACGATCCCTTACGAGCATTACATGGAGGCGAGGTGGAGGGGCTAATGCCAGACATGAAGAAAAACGATGATAAACAATAAATAGGTTTATGGGTGTTTAACGTCCCAAAGCGACTCGGGCTATGAGGGACTTCCTAGTGAAGGGCTCCGGAAATTTCGACCACCCAGGGTTCTTAAACGTGCACTGACATCGCACACTGCACGGGTCTCTAGAATTTTGCCTCCATCGAAATGCTACCGCCGCGACCGGGATCTAACCCACGCCTTTCGGTTCAGCAGCTGAGCGCCATAGCCGCTGAGCGACCGCGGCGTGTAAACAACAAATAATAAACAATAAAGAAAAGAAGCAATGCGGCGGATGTGTCACCTTGCAAGAAAGGTTGCAATTTGTGAATAAATTCATCGCAGCTGTGTACGGATGCGATGCTATTGGAAGGTTTGTTCCAGTGAGAGAGAGAAAAAGCGGTGAATGACGAAATTAGTAGTACGAGTGAATACGGTCTGTGCTTCGAAGTTGCGGCCGATATCAGATAAGCAGGCCTGATATGGGCGGCCGAGAACGACGACGGTGCATTGCGACACGTGTGGAAACACAGCAATAGAGAAAGCAATCTTCGTTTTTGCCCACATCGCAGCTGTAAAATGTGGGGTTTAACGTCCTCTACAGTTACACATGGGCTCTGAGGAACGCCGTATTAGCGGGCTTCAGATTCATTTCGGCATACTGGGGTTATTTGCCGGGCGCTGACATCGCACAGCACAAGGGCCTTTTTATTTCGCCTGAATTTACATACGGCCGCCTCGGCCGGGATAGAACCTGCGACACTCCATGGGATCAGCAGCCGGACGCGAAAGCCACTGAGCCATCGCGGCGGGTGCATCAGCAGGCGTCAGCGGAGTGAAGACTTACTGGTTTTATTATGCATCGCATTATACTTGGCTCATTGTGGCAAAACCCCGCCTCCATAAGGAACTCGTAGCCAAAACGCGGCACGCAAATAACGTCATCACCCCTCGTGGAGCAATACGCCACTGGCGTCCCCGTCGCCACGTACCTCAAAGCGCGATTGAGGTGTCCGCTGACCCAGAGAGCCAGTTGCATTCCCTCTCGTATTTACACATCATAATAATTGCTAATGTGCCCCACAATTTCTTTAGTGCGGAAGCGTTATTTGTCTCCTACCCCGCAAAATCCCGCTGTTTGCGTGGAGCCTTTGATAGAGTCACGAAAGGAAAGGAGAGGCGCTTAACGGGCTCCCTTGGACAGTGGACATCTCAATCGTGCTTTGAGGTACGTGGGGGTGTTATCCACCTGAAAAAAAAAACCGTGCTTTCGCGCAATACTCCGTGCTGAGCAATGCTAAACATCCCGCCAATATTTTTACGATACTGCCTTCCTTGTTGTGTAAAGATTTGGCTGTCATGCTGGTGGCATAGGGAGTACGGGCAGGGCATTATTTTCGTTGTATATTTTTACCGCCCACCCTGATGAAGGTCGTACTGTGTGCACGGGCTGTGACACTGTTATCTTCTTTTTTTATTAGTTCCACCGTAGTGTTTGTCATGCTGAGTTACTTTTTTTGCCCCGAATTTGACATCTGTTTTAAGCTTCGCCGTGAACGCTGACGTGTAAACCATTGCAGTCTCTGCATTGTTTTCTTTCCGTCTTTTCTTCGTATTTCTTTCTCATCCCAGGCATTTTTGGAGCAGGCAAGAGAAGAGGCATTATTTCGGCAGTTGCGAGCATGCTGCCTTTCCTTTTTCGTTGTATGTCATTCTGTCTTTCCAAGCTAAACGATAACCAGTTGGCTATCTTCATTTTATTAAAGTATTTGTGCGCACTATATAAAATTTCAGATAAAAGACAGTGTGAAAAATAAGTAGCATTTCAGTGAGAACGAAAAGCTATTAGCTTCTGACAACCTTTTCTTTTCATTCTTCTTTCAGCGGTGCCTTTGTATGCGTGTGTGCATGCATGTTTTTGTTCCTGTAGAAAGCAATGCAATTAAAATCCGAACTATTTGGAGTCTCACTTTCATTCCTGTTGTCAGAGGGTTCAGAGGCCGATAAAATTGCTTCGCTTTTTTGTCTTTATTTCCTGCTGAGTGTAAAAAAAATCAGCGGAGCATAGCTCACAGGGACAATACAATGACGTAGAAAGCGACAGCGGAAACAGACTGCGCTGTGTTTCAAAAACCGGTGAGGTTAGCCAGCCCGGTCGGCCCAGGCATTTATTCAGGTTTCTAGCTCAGAGCATTTTAAACTTATTGGACGCCGCGGTGGCTGAGTGGTTATGGCGCTCGGCTGCTAACCCGAAAGACGCGGGTTTGATCCCGGCCGCGGCGGTCGAATTACGATGGAGGCGAAATTCCAGAGGCCCGTGTACTGTGCGATGTCAGTGCGCATTAAAGAACCCCATGTGGTCGACATTTCCGGAGCCCTTCACTACGGTGTCCCTCAAATCCTGAGTCGCTTTGGGACGTTAAAACCCCTAAAACCATGCCATTTTAACCTTACTGTAGCGTGAGCTACACTGGCCGAGGTTGAGGAGTTCCGCGTGGCTCCTGGAGAGCCGTGCTGCGCATGCGCGAGGAGCAGTGACATCACACGGCGCACAGTTGGCGCGCCGGAGCCACCGCCTCGGCGCGTGCCTCGCTGGTCATAGCTGCGTCATAGCCGCGCCAGACGCAATGGCGCCGGTGCGTGCCCAGCTGTGCCCCTCCGTTGCACAGTAGCCAAGTCTCACGCTACGCCGGGGCTGCTTGATAGCGCCTCTCATTCTGTGCGCATGCGCAGAGGTATCAGTGGGGGTATAGCGCAGAGGTATAGCGGGGCATTTGCCAGTGTGGTATTCTCCTTTTCACTGTTTACAAACACGCGCCTCTGGCGCTCATTGGCTGCTCCCACTAAACTTCCGGCGAAGAACTTCCGGCAGTGTTTTTCAGGCGGCGCGATACGGAGACCCCGACTATCCGTGCGTGTTTTGAGGCTGTGCTTACGTTCATTGTGCGTCGCTTGTACAAAAATAATGTCAAGTGATTATTTTAAGAAGCTGGACACTGAGGCGCAAGTGCGGTACCGCGCGAAACTTTCGTTCAGAGGCGAGGAGCTGCCTGACGCTCTCGACGACGACGTTGTCCGGTTTGCCTTTACATCGGGCCCACGAAATCTGCCGCCTGTGACAGCAGCAGATATTTATTTGTATCTTGTGGAAGGCGTGTGTTTTTACACGAACGAACAGTTTAAGTCTTACAAACTTGAAGATGCGTACAACGCATTCATATGCGGGAAGGTGAAGCAAGTGAAATCTTTCAAGGCGGGAGCGCACGGCGACTGTGGAAGCCAGTCAAACGCTTTCGAAGTCTTACAAGGCGTGGTGCATCGTGAAGGAGGATAGAACCGTCGAAAGTGCGCATTGCACTTGCATGGCCGGGTACGTAGGCGAATCATAAGAGCTACAATGCCATGAGCCTTTACCTTGCCTTATTTTTCATTTTTATGAATCAAACCACAAAGAATGGAGACTTTCCCGTTTTCGAAAATTCTGTACTAGTTGCGTTACAGCGCAGAAAAGCGCTACTGTTCGCCTAACTATGCGCGTGTAATGAAATGTTTGCCTACTGCCGTAATTCGTCATTGTAAACTTTGTTTCCTGTGCTAACAGCCGCCCGAGCGCGGCTTTATCGCTTTGCTCGCCGCATGCAGATTTGTCCAGAATTATCTCGTTTTGTTTGTGACACGCTGCCGCATCTGGGCTGTTCTAGATTGTACTTGTCATTTGTAACATGTTATCTGTAACTTTCCATACTGTCTTTAAATTCAACTCGGCCCAGTGCTGTCAGTAGTCTATTTCGAGGATCGCCGAGAGCGCTTGTGATCACCGACGCATATTATTCATTCGTGGGGCGCAACTCAGCCCAATAATCTGTTTGTTCAGGCAGCTGTTATTGGTCTCCATGCATGTCTGCTTTATTAAAGCCACTACTTTGCGACAATATTCATGTCATAGTTAGCCAGATCATTTGTCGATGCTTGACTGCATGATGTTGCATTCATCCTAATCGAGTTGCCTTGTGGATGACAAAAGTCGTCAAATCTCACCCTCCAGCATTCTTTTGTACAAGGCATTTAAACTTTTTCAAGGGCCACACTTCTCACCAATAATTACAGTTGTTTGTGAACTTTTTATTTCTCATGTTTCCTACTTATTTTTAAGCCTTGGGGAATGCTGCACACACGTGGCTGCACTCTTGTTTAGAGTTGAGGCAACTGCGCAGTATGGCCTGAATGACCCGTCCCCAACTGATGTTGCATGTAAATGGATTGAGGCATCAAAGGGAAGCACAGTAAGTCTTTGTTTTCATTCTGCCATGAACAGAGTTGTGAGCAAAATTGTAATTGACACTGAACTTTCCACAGGCAGCACCAGTCTCGGAGATTGAATTTTTTAAGCCCAAAATAGGCCGTGCACCACCCCAAGTCAGCGAGGCACCAGACTACTCAGTACCAGTGCTCACGGATGAGCAAGTGTCAAGGTTTCTTCATCAAGTGAAGGTAAGGATTTCTCATTAAATAAATTTTGATACATACGTAGAGAAAGGACACACACAAAAAATGCTCACTGTTTGTGCAACTGTAAAGAACCAGATCCACTGACATTGCAAATAGGGCACTAATTCCAATACTGTTTTTTCAGGAAATTGCACCAAACACTTTGATCCTGACTTCAATCTCTGACAGCGAGGACACAGATTCTGCCCCTGAGACAGCTGTCCTGGAACCTGTACGAGTGGGCAGATGCAAGCAACTCTCTGCGAAACCGCCCCTTGCTGAAATATACCAAGACCTCGACACAGACGAGGGAAAAAAAGTGGAACTGACAGCTGCATGCTGTAGTGAAATTGAGGAAGCTACTCGAGGCCAAGCAAGGTCACCAAGATGGTTACAAGAACGTCGAGGGAGGATCACTGCCTCTGTAATGCACCGTGTCGCAGCATGCAGCACAGGTGCAGCAGGCCTTGTTGCGGAGATTATGGGATACGTGAAGACGCCTCAAGTTTCCAACCTGCGGTGGGGCTCCGAAACAGAGAAGAAAGCTGTGCAGGCATTTTTAGAAACGGAGTCTCAAAAACATGTGGACTTCAGTCTTCGAGACTGTGGTCTTTTTATTGCAAGGAGCATGCCTTTTATTGGAGCATCTCCAGATGCACTAGTGTCTTGTTCATGCTGTCCAAAATCAGTACTAGAAGTGAAATGCCCTGCAACTATGAAAGATGCTTCACTGACGAAGGGCTTAACTAAACTGGCATATCTGAATGAAGACTTGCAGCTCAAGCATAACCATGCCTATTACACACAAATTCAGGCTCAAATGGCTCTAACTGGGCTGTGTCAGGCATATTTTGTGGTATTTACAAGTTCCTCTCTAACAAAAGAAATCATAAGCTTTGACGAGACATTTTGGGCAGCTACTAAACTCAAGGCAGCAAACTTTTTTTTCACCCACATATTCCCGGAACTACAGTCAATGCACATCTTCAGTCAAATCGAACGTGCAACGAAGACATGTCACTGCCGAGGCACCAAGTTGGGCCACATTGTGGAATGCTCACTCTGTGAGGCAACGTTTCACCTCAAGTGTGTAAAACTTAGACGCACACCTCGACAATGGATTTTCACTGCATGTCAACATAATGGGCAGACTGCTGATGAGTAAGGACAAGGCCAGAGGAGCTAGTGCTGCTGCTTTTCACATTCCCTCTTTGAAGTGTACCGGGTCTGTTCGCTTTACAGAAGTCGTGTCCTCCACAACAGCTGAAAGCGTTGCCATTCAGGCAGCTCTCAACAAGCTAGGGTCTTGTACGGCTCAACCTGTTGTTATCCTGTCGGAATAAAAATCTGCCCTTCAAAGGTTAGAGTGTGGGTTCCCTACTGATGCTTTGTGTCTTAGCGGTCTAAGTTTGTTGCATAATCTGAGCAGCAGAGGCTTCTCTATACGCTTCCAATGTCCAATGGGTGGCCTCGCATACAGGTCGCGCTCGCACCAGATTATAAAATTTAGTTACTGTAGGTGCCGCTACGGTGGAGCAATTGTAGGCAGAAACCTCAAGGCTAACCCTGTAGCTTACAGCATCTCAACTTAAGCACAAGCTTTTTTTTTGCTGAACACTCCAAGTGTTATATTTTATCACATTCGAAAGGCAGATAAACACTGCTTGTTTGACAAAATATGTTCACTTCAAGGACTAATGTCGGATGCATTTGTCGGATGTGCAAACTCAAATATAATAGATTTTAAATAGAGTACGCCTTCACGTCCCAAGCAGGGAACATATAAAAAAAACTGATACAGAAGCAAACAGCAAGTAAAAATTTGAACACCTGCTCTGAGGACAGAATAACTATACAAGCAGAAAACAAAAAGCCCAATTCTCAACATGTGAGAACAAGCAACAGGAAATACTTAAAAACTGAGTCAAACAATATGCAGTAATTGACTGCAGAGAGTGCAAGAAAATAGAATAAACAAATGTGAAAAGATCAATGTGGGCAACATCAACAACATGAATTATTGTGTACACACAGTGCAGACACATTGGATGTAGTAGAAAAGATAAATACATGCAATGAAAAGCATGGTCACACACACATGAGCACTTGCTGTTCTATCACAGTGTGTGTACACGTAGTGCAGACACACTGGAAGTAGTCGAAAACATAAGTACACACTATGAAACTATATGCAATGATTGTCAGCATGGTCACACACACATGAGCATTTGCTGTTCCATCACAGCATGTCTGTATACATGTTTCCTCACAGCCCCGCACTTTCGTGGAAGAGAGTTATGAAGCACTTCTGCGCTGAGAATTCTTAATGATAGGGGTTTGCAGATTAACTAAAGCAGAGCACACCACCACCACTTTATCTATGGTTGCGAGATTCTTGTCGCCAGTCCTCTTCACGAAGTTCAAAGGCAGCACAGTCTGGAAAACTCTGAAAACTGTCAATCTTTGTATGGCCTTTTCAACATGGATGCGCACGCTAGAGACTTTCCTAGACGTTGTGACCTCAACACCAGGTAGCTGGGCACGATTCTTAGTCAGTGATAGCATGAGAAGTGTTGCACCTCGTCCAGCAAACATCTCACCGCATCTAAATCCTCGGTCAACAAGAAAAACATCCCCTTCCTTGACCTTGTCTAGGAGACCACTGCGTAGAGTAATCTCCTTGTCAGGCGTCCTGCCTCCCCATGCTTTTGATACGAAAGTTATTGCTCCTGAAGGTGATATTATAACTAGTATTTTTACTGTATTATGGTGTTTGTAATGAGAATATGTCTGGCTCCTTGCTGTCATTAATATCGGCCTTTGTATGAATACTTCGGTACAATCAATGATGCCAGTTACACCATCAAAAAAAGGGTCCTGAAACGCCACTGGCCGATTAGCTTGAAGTGTCTGTCGGGAAGGCCAGATTATCAACTTTGTCATGTTTGCAGCAAGAACATCAAACCATGCATGAAAAATTGAACTGACAGTGCCATTTGAGATGCCAAATCGGCATGACAAATCTTGGGTAAGGAGACCCAAATGAAGTCTTATGAGTACCATGATGAGTTGTGTTTCTGCATCAAGCCATGTGGCACATGACGGCTTCCATGCTGACAGCACAAACTGCAGGAAAGCAGTGAACATGGCTGTGGATACAAACCCTGTGTAAAACTTTACTGTTTTGGCTGACTGCATTACCACTTCTTTGGTTATAATAGCATGGCTTGTATGCTTGTTTTCAAGTTCAGCAGCCTTTTGCTTAGCTGCTGAACACTCTTCCTCCAGAGAGGCCAAACGCTGCTTAAGCCTGCCATTCTTTTCAATAAGATGGGATATATTCTGCATGCTGAGATCAGTTTCTGTTTCCATGTGGCAATTCTCTACCACGGAAACAGTTGCAGTCGCAGATAGTGCGGTATCATCCGCGTCTTGTCCTGCGCCAGTCGTGTTGAGCCCACAGTCAAGCACACTTGGCCCAGGATTACATGCAGCAGGTCTGGATGCTTTCTTCAATCCATCCTTTCGAGCAGCGCGTTGGAACCTAGAAATTTTCTGGGCCACATTTCACGAGGCACGATAAGGAAATATGGAGGGGACATAGTCGGGATGTGTGGGGTCAGATGATGGTTTACCTAAAGAAAGAAAAGAATGTTTGAAAATTATTAGCCACATGTGCACTCCCAAATGCAAAAAAAAAACAAAAAAACTGGCTGAAATGCACCAAAGCAATATTGCCCAGGACTTCTCTAGGAAAAGGAAGAAACACTAAGGGTTCCTTGGTATGATTACATACTTTACGTTCGGCATTTGTAAGTAAGAAACTGCACAAAAATACTGAATCAAGCGAGTTGGAAGCATTTCACTCTTTTTACCAGCACTTGCAGGCGATCGAATGAATTTCTCCAGCCGCTGAGAATAGTAGAACAAAAAGTGCATCGAATGATACTCCAGCGTTTTTGGATTTCGTCCCTGTAGAAAAGTTGATGCAGAGAACGGGATCGAACACACGACCAGAAGGTTAGCAACAGACGCCTGAGCAATCGCGCCAGATATGCGCATAAAAGAACACCAACCGAGTTAGGCATTACAACAATAAGATGCTTGGGCCCGCATCGCAGCAAAAACTGCCGCTCATAAACTAAGCATCAACTAAGCGCCCGATTACTAAGCTGGGATACCTGGGTTCGATCCCGGCCATAGCGGCAGAGTTTTGATTGACGCGACACGCGTCTAGAAAGCGACCGTGTGCTGTGCAAATTCAGTACACATTCAAAACCCTCAGGTGGTCCAAATTATTCTGGAGCACTCAACTACGCCGTTTATCATAGGCTGAGTTACTTCGGGACTTTAAATGCCCGTAAATCACACACACTCGCATTGCTGCATGATCGAAACTGCACTGCAAGCGTCACAAGCTGGCTAATTGCCCTGGAAATGGCTAAACGACGCCTTGCACGCACAACTAACCGCAAAACAGTGTTTCCTTACTTCACAGTGCAATTTTTACTGCTAGAGATGCAGCCGCTGATTAGGCGAATGCGGTCGCGACGATTGCCAACCCGCAACGTTCAATCCAGTCAACGTTCAATCTCAAAGCGCACATAAGACGTGCAGGAATTAGCTGCGGCACAAGCAGACATCATAAATCTGTTCTCACCTTGAACGAAATGAGCAGAACAAACATGGGAGCTTTTCGTAGGCATCCATCGGTCCCGCCGAACTGCTGCTATCCAAGCGTTTCTACGCTCGGCGTCTGCCGGAAACCTGAAAGTGCGCACCTGCGACAGGAGGTTGGTTCCAGGTCGCAAGCTGCAACCTAGCACACAACAGCACGGTCCACGTCGTGATGGGGTCACGGAAGATGTTTTTCCACCCGAAAACATATTGCAACAGGGCGACCGCGCCGTACTTTGGCCGTGCTACAAACACAAAAGAAAAACTCGCCTCGACCCTGCGGCTCGCTCGCTCGCTTCGCGAGGAGACCGGAAGTTTCCTGGGTGTCCATCCGGATTGCGGCGCTGTGGCTCCCCCTGGCGGCTATGAGCCCGTGAAAAGGCGTATAGCTATGGAGAAGGGAGAGCGAAATTGCTGCTCAGCGGCAATCGATGCTCAGCGGCTCAGCGTAGCTCACGCTACATATATCCTGGCATAGCCGAGCTAAGCCGCTGCTAATTTCTTTTTGATAAGCCACACTTTCGATGGAATACTCCCTCTCCTAGCAAAAATCCACATAACCGTATCGTAAAGCCATTCTCGTTTTCCATGCACTCTGGAGCCAGAGAAACATAAATAAGACGCATGGCACACGCCCTTTATTATCGGCAGATGGAAACCGTATTCCATATGGCGTAACTGGCAGGCCTTTCCTTGAAGTCCGCTGCAAGAGCCCTAGAGCATTACTGCGTTCCAGCAGTGAAAGGAAATGCGGATCGGTTCCTTCTATGGTGAGCAGAGGAGAAACGCGTGCATTAAAGCGAGCTCATTCGGCTTGCACTACTTGTCCGCTGTGGAGGAATTGCAGCACATGGTCTCTGTCTGAAGGGGGCCTTATTGCCTGAACAGTACTAACTAGGATAGTAAGAATGCGTAGAATAGACGCATATTCGAGCACATTGGTAATGAATTTGACGAAGCCATCATAGCTATCCCAAGATAGGCGAAAAATTGCAGCAAATATAAACCCATAAAATTTAAGTGCCAGTGACTCAAGATGATCGATAATTTGTGATAATTAAGGTGCCAAATCATAGTGGAGATTTTTTTTCTCAAATAAAAAAATTCTCCACGTCTTCGGTCTGTTCGATAAACGCGTTCAGTCCGGTATCCATTTATGTGGACGGTATACCATGATGACCTGCGAATTATGCCTCCGTAAATGCTAGCAGATCAGACCTGTGATTAAGGCGAAACTATATGAAGGTTTCGTCGACACACTAGAGTTCCGAACAAACACAACGAGTATGTACACGTGGTCGGCGCAGCCGATGCAGAGAGGTTCCCAGAGTAGAAGTGATAACGTGCAGGCAGTGTGAATATGAACGGAATTAATTTCGCACCGGCCGAAAGCTTCGAAGGTGGGCCTCCTGCAGAGAGGCGAAACCAAGGGGAAAATTCTGCTGGCTCGTCGGGGCAAAAAGGTAAGTTAATCAATATGCAGTTTCTGAAGTGCATTGAATTAGAAAGTCGTTGACGAAATACCTTTACTTCACCTGAAGGTTAATATGATTATCTGCTGATGTAGTGTACTCCGTTTAAGCCAGAAAAAGACGTTGCCGGTTGAGGGTGCTGCCTGATATGTTTTGAATACTTCGTGTCTACACACCTTTTAGCAGCAGAGAAGGTAATCTTGCCTTTTAAATGCCATTCGAAAGGTTAGTTCAAGTGAGAGATGAAACCAAGGCAATAGAATGTCATAGAATGCCGTACCTTCACAGAAACTTGTTTTCCGACAACTGATTTCTGTTTCTTGTTTTTTTACTGAACGAGTAGCTGAAGAACGCAGCGACTAATGCCCCTCGAAGAATGCCCTCCAGCCAACGGCTTCGCCCGGCTCTCAATGACGTCGCGGATAATCTCCTAGCGTGAAATCGCTGGTGGCTGACAGGTGCCTCTATGAAGTGGGGTTAACCACG
Organism: Amblyomma americanum; assembly: GCF_052857255.1. Lineage (NCBI taxonomy): Eukaryota > Metazoa > Arthropoda > Arachnida > Ixodida > Ixodidae > Amblyomma > Amblyomma americanum. Next base: position 120,632,021 of record NC_135497.1, on the reverse strand, counting down.
ACGTCACTTCAATCGTTCGATGCCATTGGCTGGAAATGGCGTATCGTACGTAACAGCTAGTAGGGTGTAATATGATATGTTACGGGAGCAGCTACGCGGGAGATTGATGATAAATGCCTCCACGTTTAAGGCACCGGGAGGAAGAGAGATTGCCGTATACACAACGCACTGCATTCCATGAAACTGCAATAGCCCCCTCACAGGAGACGAAATTAATGTAATTTTCGACGAATGACATTCAGCTGAGCTGACATGCTTGCGTCGTTGTCACGTGACTAAAGCTGTAATGTCGCCTGTAGTTGAAACACCGAAGCCGCACTCGAAAATCGCATTACCGAGGGGCGCAATCGTCACCAAACTTTTATTCCAGATACGAGTAGAATAGCTTTGAATATCGATCATTCGAACCAAACAGATTTCCAGTACGGTGAAATTAGTGCGAATGCCTTAGACGAGCGGTATTTTTTCTTTATAAGCAAACATTCATTGCCATATTTCCTGCATCTCGTTTACATTGTTTGCATTCAGCCGCCAGGGTGGCTCACCTGTTATGGTGTGCTCGGCTGCTGACCCGACAGACGCGGTTTCAATCCCGGCCGCGGCGGTCGCATTTCGATGAAGGCGGAATGTTATAGAGGCTCGCGTACTCTGCGATGTCAGTGCACGTTAAAGAACCTCAGGTAGACCAAATTACCAAAGCCCTCCACTACGGCATTCCTCATACAGCCTGAGTCGTTTTGGGATGTTAAACCCGGTAAAACCAAACACTGTTCCCGTTCAGATCAAAACAGCGGTGATAAAATGAAATGCCTTACAAAACTGTAACTCATAATCAGCTCGGGAGCGTTCTTATGCATAAGACTCTTGCTCACCGGTCGCCAATTCATAAGCGAGAGGAATAATATTTTACAATTACCGCAGAGAGCCTCTGAGTTGAATTTCTCATGAAGGATTTCATTATGAGCTAATTGGTAAATTTGCACTGAAACTTAGTAACGAAGTAATGGCGACAGATAAAGCGCGCTACAGACGACACGATAATCGCTAGCAACAAAAGCATTCTAGAGAAAAACGTAACATGAATCGAGGAACATGTGGGGAGGGGCTATGGAAGCAAAGGGGGATGCTGAGCATGCATCGAATATCAGCTGTTTTTGCCTCATATTACAGATGAGTGGAGTGAGCAGAATGAATCCGTTTTGTAGACGCTTGAAAAAAAAGTGTCTAAACTAAAGGACTGTATAAACACAGCCAAATCAAGTAATATAAGAACGTATTTTTGAAAAGCCAGATCGGTATGGAAAAGTCTGGCCAATTGGAGAAAGAAAAGAGAAAAACTATATCCGGGTGAAATCACCGGATAAAATTTCAAAGACGCTTTCGGAACTAGTGGCGCTAATTTGTTATCGTGCGCTGAGGTGCTTCGCGGAGGCGCATTTAGCAGGCGGTGCGTCCAGCAATCGTTGAATAATCTGCTGGTGCGGATTGCGCGAGTCAGTGCGCAGCCTATGTGCATGCATCGTGCAGGCGAGCTTGACGTCCCGCTCTGTGACGAGGATGCTTCGAGTGTGCTACTCTTGGACGACATGCAACCGGGCGCCATTGGCCGGTTGCTTGTGCAATGCTTCGCGTGCGCGATTCATTAGACACAGCGCAGTGCACGCGTGGCTTCGTATATGCAGTGCTTATCCCTATATGTCGGGCGTTTCAGCGGAGCCAGCCATTATTTCTCACAAATAGGATTTTTGAGGTAAACAGACGTTCTTGTTGCATAGCAGACGTTTTTAGCATACCGGACACGCACTAGCGGAGGCCCTATACCGGTTTACAGGGACCCTCTGCGCCCGCGCAGTGGCTCCCCCTGACCGCCACAATGCGCATGCGCAGGAGGGGCCCGGTAAACCGGTATAGGGCTCCGCTATCTTCGGTATGCGCCTGATTGCATTTAGCGACTTGCAGCCGGCCGTTAGTAGCAGCTATATAGTTTTTTTTTTTCATTTTTAAAACGAGCATATCCTCGCTGCTGTTGTTCAACGATTTTGGACCATTTTTGGAGCCATTCGAAAACTGCGCGCCGGCGGGCAGCGCAAAGCCACGTCCATCAAATCCGGACACTCAGTGACGCAAGCACGACTTGACGTTCCCTCCCCCTTCACCCTCCGCCTGGAACAGCGAAGTGGCGAGGAGTCGGAAAGCACTGCAGCGCGAGCGGGGCAGAGAATTTCACGTCGAAAGCGCTTCACGGAGTGTCGCGATTCGATGAACGTTGGTTTGCGTTCCTTTGCATATTAAGGCGTAAGCCTTTCTTGGTTCATGAGTGGCGCGGACGGAAGCTGTAGACGGAAGTTGTGCGCAGAAGTGTCTGCCCGAACTGTCCGTCATAAGTTGTAATTAAAATAATGTAAAAGTTGGTTAGCAACAGTTGATAAGTAACATATATCTTACGATAGTAAATAGATGGTGAAAAATTATTGTAAAGGCGTATGGCAGTTTAACGTCCCAAAGCTACTCAGGCTATGAGGGACGACTTTGATAAGGGGTCCGGAAGTTTCGACCACCTGATGCGTCTTGAAGTGCACTGACATCGCACAGTACACGACATTCGACCGCCGCGACCGGGATCGAACCCACGTCTTTCGGGTCAGCAGCCCAGCGTCATAATCACTGAGCCATCACGGCGGAAGTAAAAAAATAGTGATAGTGATACTGATAGCTACTGATAGTGCCAGTTACTGGTAGAGGGATATATTGGTAGTGATGGCAGTGATAGTGATAATGATAGCTGCTGATACTGATAGTGCTAGAGATACAGTGATAGATCGATGATGAAAGTAAAAGGGATGATGATAGCTGCTGATGCTTATAGTGCTAGAGATACAGTGATAGGATGATGAATGTGATGATGATAGCGATTGTGAGAACTAGTGATACTGGTGATGACGATAGTAATGGAGAAGCAATTAAAAATAAAGTGAAGTAAAAATTACGACTTGAAAATAAAAATAAAATAGTAACATAAACAAGAATATAAACTAAAATACTCAAATTAAAAACAACAGAAATGAAGGGTGGAGGGAGAAAGAGAGCAAATGAAAAGGCTTCCACATTTCCGCTATAACATTTTTAAATTGCGTACAGTGTACATTACCGCCCTACCCCTATCCTTTCTTGCCATCTCCCCGCACTTTTCTTCCCTCTCCTTTTCCTCACTGTAGCCGCAGCTCAGGTGCTTCAGGTATCGATGGCAGATTCCACGGCTAGCAACATCATTTGCGTCCATCGTTTTTTATTAATAATAACCACTAAAGTTAATGATTTAAATTCCCCACAGGCACGCGGTTTTTCAATGGAGCGAGAAATGGCCCCAAAATGAGGAGCCACAGCAGCGAGGGTAAGGGCATTTTGGAAATTTAAAAAAAACTGATGTTCGAATTTCGATGGAGGCGAAATTCTAGAGGCCCGTTTACTGTGCGATGTCAGTGCACGTTAAATAACCCCAGGCGGTCGAAATCTCCGGAGCCCACCACTACGGCGTCCCTCATAGCCTGAGTCGCTTTGGGACGTTAAGCACCCATAAACCATAAACCAAACTAAAAGCTGATGTGGCTGTTACTAACGGCCGGCTACAAGTCAATAATTACTGTCAGTCGCCTTTCGGCAATACTTGATAAGTTAAATATTAGAATTTAATTATAAATTTTACCAGTTAACATGACAGACTTAGAAATGCTTGAAAGGCAAACAAACAGCTGGCTAAGCAACCTATCACAATGACTTAACATTAATCAATTAGCCTTGAACACTAATAACACAAAGTACGTTATTTTCCGTCCCAGAAATAAAGCCATCAATAGAGAACCTATTATACAATTTCGTGGGGAAAACCTAGAACGAGTAAACTCTCACAAATTTCTGGGGGTTATTTTTCAAGAAAATTTGAGCTGGTCTCTGCACATAGAAAAAATACGAAAAGATATTTCCAGATCAATCGGAATTATCTTCAAAGTAAAGAACTTACTACCAATGTGGTTTAAAAAGCAGTTGTATTATAGTCTAGTTTTTTCTCGTTTGCAATATTGTATTATTGTATGGGGAACTACGACAAAAGCAAACATGGAAAACCTGCTTATACTACAAAAACGAGTCATACGATTAATAGAAAACTCTCCATATAGAGCCCCCTCAGCCCCACTTTTCGAAAAACATCAGATATTAACTATCACGAATATCATGAACAAAAGAGTAGCTTTGAAAATATATGATCAAATAAAAATGGACCCGCCTGGGTTCTCGCTAACTTTCTTCTTTAGAGACCACGACCATAACCTTCGGCATATGACCTGTAGAAAAGAACTAGTACGTACGAACTACGGTACACAAACGCTAAAATATCTAATCGCTGATCTTCTAAATAAGTACCCGGGTATTATAGAAACCATTCACAACAGTCGTTCCACGAAAGCATTTAGCAAAAAGTTAACCCATTTCTTTTTGTGACATAGCAATGGCTTACTTTTTCTGCACATATCTGCCCTATATTAAAAAAAAGAAAAATCCATGTTTTTATTAGAAAAGAAAACCTTACTTTGGCCGGCCTAGTTAAGCTCTTCTTGCCTTTTGTTATGTTCAGTCACACCGATATTTGTATTTTATGTGCAATTCTGTGCAACAATGTTGACTCGCGAATATACTTTTTACAGCATTTCTTAATTGTGTACCTTAAATGAATATGTGCTGTTTTTTCTTGTTTTTTTTCTTTTTTGATGTTTTCGTGTATAATGTTATATGCAATGTCTCTTTGGTGTTATGATCTGTTGGTTAAACCTGCCCACTGCTCAGTGGTAGAGTGTAAAGGGGGCGGACGCTTCGTCAGGCAACTTTTGATTGCCTTTTTGTTCGCCTCCTTGGCAACCAAGTGTTGTTGAAATAAATCTGAATCTGAATCTGAAAACGGACGTGCTTATCGCTATGCTGAGGGACGGCGCATATGCCACTTTGCGGAACTTGATGTTTCCGCAGGTTCCCGAAAAGAAGACTTATCAAGAGATAAAACAGGCGCTTTTGAACCATTACGCGCCGAAGCGGTCGGTAGTCACAAAGCGTTGTAACTTATATAAACGCGCACAGGGACCCCGGGAGACAGTTGACGACTTCATCGCAGAATTATAGCGATTGGCAACGAACTACTCGTTTGGAACGTTTTTGTCTGACGCACTCAGAGACCAGCTTGCCGTGGGCGTGCGCAGCGAGACTATTCGGTGCAAGCTTCTGGCCGCCGAAGACAAGGGCTAACGTGAGATAAAGCGTGCGTTATCACCACGTCCACGGAAGCCACGCGAGAGAGATGCTACCAGGACCCAGCGTGACACGAGAACCGGTGGACGACGTCAGGTGGCAACGTGGCGACAGTGCAGGGACTAGGCGGTCGACCAGCCACAATCGGCGACGGGGGCCGTCGTGCGGGTGCAAGGAAAGTGTCCGCTGACAAGGACAGGATACCATCGTGCTTTCGTTGTGGGGGTCACCATCAGCAGCAGGACTGTCGGCACATCAAGGCAATGTGCTACAGTTGTTCTCGGACAGGACATTTATCTAGCATGTGTGCCACAAGGCAAAGCAATTTAACTGGTGAAGAAGTATCTAGTTCAGAATTATACTCGCTAGGAGAAAGAATTCATCCGTACAAAACTGGCATGAACGTAAACGGGCGAACCATTGCTATGTAAATACACAGGCTCAGCGGTATCTATTATTCGTGAAGATGAATTTGTGAAACATTTTGGACATCTGTCATATCAGCGTGTGCCATTTCGCTTACGAACAAACAATGGCTTAAGTGCGCCACTGAAGGGCAGTGTCACTGTAACTCATGGAGGCGCTTCTTTTACACTGCCGCTAGTGGTAGATGGCAATGAACAAGGGCGCACGGTACCGGCATTGCTTGGCCGAGACTGATTGAAGCACATTCACCTAAACTGGTCACAGGTCTTCAGAGTGAATGCAGTCACTAAACAAGATGGACTGCAAGATAAGTACAAGGACGTATTCACGGTCCCAATTGGAACTATAAAGGGGTTCGAGGGTTCTATTGTTTTGAAGCAGGGAGCACAACCTGTATTGTATAAAGCCAGGCCAGTGCCATACGCCCTGAACGATAAGGTTGAAAAAGAGTTGAAGGAATTGGAAGCGGCAGGCGTGTTGTACCCGAGACGCGAAAGCCAATGGGCAACGCCTGTTGTAGCAGCTCTGAAGAGTGACGGAGAAGCCGCCAGGATATGTGGCGACTACCATGTGTCCCTAAACGCCTGTAAAACGGTAGCTCATTACCCGCTGCCATTGCCGGAAGATGTGTTTGCGTCATTGGCAGGGGGGACTTGTTTAAGTGTACTTGATTTTTTGAAGGCGAACTTGCAACTTGAAATGGATAGCCATTCGCAAAAGTTGCTAACGATAAACGCACACCTCGGCCTTTTTCGCTTCACGCGTTTACCGTTTGCTGTCGCGAGCGCCCCTGCCATTTTCCAATCGGTAATGGATCGGATATTGGTTGGCTTGGAGGGCACAGTGTGCTATCTCGATGATGTTCTCAAAACACGAAAGACCAAACACGACTGCCTGAGACGTACTGAACAGGCGCTGGAGAGACTATGGAAGCATGGCATACGTGCAAACGCCGATAAATGTCAATTTCTGAAACACCGCGTCCGCTACCTAGGTCACGAAACTGACGCAGGCGGCATTTATCCCACGAGAGATAATGTGGAAGCCATATAGGGCTCCAACCCCGACTAGCGTCTCCGAACTGAAGGCTTTCCTAGGACTGGTGAATTTTTGCGCTAGGTTCCTTTCCCAAACAGCAACGGCCTTAGAACCACTCTACAAACTGCTCAGAAAAGATTGTCCATGGGAGTGGACAAAAGAGTGTGAGAGCAGCTTTCAGAAATGCAAGTTGCTTCTAAATGAGCAGTCAGTGCTAGCTTTGTACGACGGAAACAAACCGCTCCGCCTGACGTGTGACTCATCGGCATAGAGCTGACGTGTCAGAAAACAGGTGTGAAGGGAGCAGCGGAGGTCGCGTCATTAGAGAGTGGAGGTGGCACCCGTCGGACATTGGGTACGTGCTTCCATGGGCCTCCCTTAGATCGCCGACGCAAGCTCCCTTGAATAGCCTGCATTAAGCCTATGACATTTCGGGGCGCCGTCGATGGGTCCTGGCTACGCTTTTCCTGTTGCTGTAAGGTTCCTGGGGCTGCTGACGGTAGTAGACAGGCGTCTTCCTGCAGTCCTTTCCGCTCCTAAAACCCTCTGCCTACCTTCCGCTGCCTCCTTCGACGCAACGCCAGAGACGCGTCGCAGTTCATCATCATCGCAGTCGCCAATAGGCACGTTAGGGAGGAGAGCCTCATAAGACTCGTGCACTCCTTCGCCATATGCCACGTAACTTACGTGGCCGCCTTTCACAACTAGTCCAAGGCGGAGGACAAAATAGACGTGAACATACGTATGGTATACAAGACGGCGCTCGGGATGCGAGACTCGACCATGGCGCAGAGTTGCAGCTACAACTGGGAATCCATAACACGCTGGGGGAACTTGCAGACGCGCAGCACATATCGCAACTAGAAATACTGACGACCAACGAAGCTGGACGTCACATACGCGAGCTGCTTGGCATCGGCTACCACCGCCAACACGGCGAGAAGGAAATAATCCCGCGGAATGTCAGGGACGGCATCCAAGTCGCCCCAGTCCCGCGAAACGCACACCCGACGTATAGTTGAGTTGAGTGGTTGTAAACTACCGGTGGGATTAGCCTTGCAGTTGCTGCCGGCAATTGCTCCACCGTAGCGACACTTAAATAGAAATCAGAGAAACACTGTCCGCAAAAACCCAAATAGACACTCCTGAGGTCACCATGTGGAGGCCAAATCCGTATCCTGCAGGTAAAGTAGAAGAAGGCGAGAAGCATCCCTTCTACCCGACTGGCTCCCGCGCGGGAAAACAATGTCCTGAAGAGAACTGTGAGGAACTCCTGCCTTCTTGAGGGATCCGAATAACACAGCCCGTTCCGCGTTGTACAAAGTACAGCACAAGAGGTAATGTTCTATGTCACCACACACACCACACGTTGAACACAATGGTGACAACGCTAGGCCAGTCTTATACATCCACGCCGGCGTACGAGCAGAATCCGTGCGAACGCGGTGCAGCAAAGTGGCTTGGTACCTTTTGAGACCCTTGGTCACACATGGCTGATGAGGAGAGCTCCACAAAGAACTGAAGTGGCACATCACATCTCTGAACATTTGCTTGACTTCATGAGGGACTCCATGTACTAGAATCCCGGAGAGAGCTGTATGGGCGAGGTTGTCTGCTATCTCGTTGCCTAAGACACCTATGTGCGAGGGCACCCATTGAAAACGTATAGAGAAGCCTTTGCTATGTAGATTCTGCACCAAACGTAGGGATCTAAGACTCAAGGCATCAGTGGGGAACCCGTACTCTAACCTTTGAAGGGCAGATTTTGAATCCGTAATTATGACAGTAGGTTGAGGCGTACAACACCGTAGCTTCTTTAGAGCTGCCTCAATGGCAACGCTTTCGGCCATTGTGGAGGACACGACTTTAGTAAAACGAACAGACCAATCATACTTCAAAGACGGACTATGAAAAGCAGCTGCACTAGATCCTCTGACCTTGTCCATAGAGCCGTCTGTAAAAATTTGAAGATGACTGGCATATTCGGTCTCAAGATGTTCCAGTACGAGCGAACGCATTGCCGCTGAAGGAGAATTCCGCTCAGCGCGAACGTGGGGAATTGTCAAGGAACAATCGAGGCTCGGAAAGGACCAAGGTGGCTTCAACGTCTTAGGTCGATCTCGAAGGTCGAGACCCAGAGAACGAAGAGTATTTAAAGCCAAGTACGCCCGGGACTCAGATCTCTTTCGAAGGCGCTGTAGAAGCGCTCTCCCGGCAACAGTCTCTCTGAGGCGGCCAATTTGCAGCAAAAGTCTTTGTGAAGCGGCTAGCCGAAGAGGTTTCGATTGAGACTCATACAGTACTGCATTGTTTGGAGCAGCCTGCGGAACGCCGAGAGCCCTCCTTAGTCCCATTCTGTGCAAAACCTCAAGGCGTTCCAGCTGCGATACCGAGGGGGAAATTAAAGGGAGCTGGTACATTATGCGACTTGTCACCAGGGCATCGTGAAGCCTGATCATTGAAGCAGGGTGGTTTCCCCATTGCTCACTAGCAACTCTACTAAGCACATTGAGACGCGAAGATAGTGAAGCCACAATCGAGTCCACAGCTCGTCGCCACTGTAGACGTGAGTCAATAGTGACGCCCAAAAAACGTATGTGGTTAACCTGACGAAGGCAAGACTGTTCAAGGTTTATGCTCAGCCGCGCATACCGTCGTCCCCTACCTGGAAACAGGATGAAGCCAGATTTTTCCACCGAGAGAGTCAACCCAACACCTTGAAGGTAACTTTTAACTGAAAGCACGGCCTGTCGCGCTAATAGAGCTAAGCGTTTGTGTTGATATCCGGTTAACCAAAGACAAATGTCGTCTGCATATATCGACATATGAACATGCCTACAATGTTGTTGCACTTTTGCGGGAAGACCAGCCATGACAACATTAAAGAGCGTTGGGGACAGGACACTACCCTGAGGTACCCCTCGCGATACCGCCCTTTCGGAGCTCATTGTACTGCCTAACCGCACTCGAAATTTACGATCACTGAGAAATGAGTGAATGAATCGCAGAAGATAGCCCTGTACGCTTTGACCTGTAGACTATTCAGTATTGAGCTCTGGAGGACGCTATCATAAGCCTTTGATACGTTTAGGAAAATAGCTAGTGTTGAAAGTCCAAAAGCACTCTGATGTTCAATGTGGCTTATCAAGTCCAGGACGCTATCTTGCGCGCTTAAACCTGTGCGGAATTCAGTCATGCATGTTGGTAGTGCCCTTCTATCCTCAAGCCACCAAGACAAACGCTTACTTGCCATCTTCTCCATGAGCTTAGCCACACACGACGTCAGCGATACAGGACGATACGAGGCCGCGTCTGTCATCTCTTTGCTGGCCTTCAGCAGTGGGACTACACAAGCCACCTTCCATGAATTGGAAACGTCACCAGACTCCCACACTCGATTGAGATAGGTTAGGAGCATCTTCCGGTGTTCCAGAGGCAGGTTCTGTAACATTTGATTGGTAATGCCATCAGGACCTGGTGCACCGCGACGCCGCAGGCTGTGGAGCGCTGTCTGTAGTTCTCGAAGTGTGAACAGGGCGTCCATAATAGACGGAGACGTAGCAGGCAGAGCGCAGGGATGAATGCCTGGTCTGGAATTTACAAATGCATCCGCAAATTCCTCTGCCAAGCACACGAGGTGTTTCTGCGTGCGCAATGCAAGCGCCTCGAAAGGTTTACTCGGACGAGAGCCACCAGCAAGACTTCCAACGACACGCCAACTTCTCGTTATCGGTGAGAAAACAGTCAAACTAGCGCAAAAGGATGTCCACTGGGACCTACAGAGCTTGTTCGCATGACGTCTAATGGCAGAGTTGAGCCTGTTAAAAGTTGTCTTCAAGGCTCTGTCATCCTTCTTCCGCAACAGTTGTCGCTCCGCCCTTCTGCGCGCTGCGCAGAGGTTCCTGAGTTTTAAATCCGGAGTCGGAAAATGATCAGGTAGCTTGAGCGCCGTGGTAGCAGCCATCTTAGCATAAATCATTTTTGTCTGTCACATCACCGGAAACACAGGCTAAGTGCTCCCTGTATTTGTCCCAATTGACAACATGGCAAATTTTAGGACCACGCAGATGGAAGTCGGCAGTAAACACAAATACAGGGTAGTGATCACTTCCCATTCGGTAAGCTCTAGTTGACCACTGCACACGGACGTCAGGTGAATGTAAGGTTAGGTCTATAGATGTGGGTAAGGTTGGAGGCCGAAAGAAAGTGGGACTTCCGTCATTGGCCACGCACAGGTCCAAACTGTCGATGACTTCGACAAGTTGGCGTCCGCGAGGATCTGTGTTCCTATCACCCCAGGCAGGGTGGTGGGCGTTGAAGTCACCGCAGATGATTCTGGGTGCTGGGCAGCGGTCACAAAGTTGCTGGAGGAACAAAGCCATATCGACCTTCTTCCGCGGGGACACGTATACTGATGCAATGGACAGAGTTCGGAAGGCGAACCGAATCCTCACAGCCACTACCTCAATACTGTCGGTGCAAAGATCGGTGACGTTCAAAGCCACATGAGGAATCTCCCTTCGTATGTAAAGGGCGGCACTTCCTGCGGGAAAAGACTTTATGCTGCAATTCTTGTGGGCGACGTATCCCGGCAAAGACTTCCCGCTTGGCAAGCCAGCCTCCGAGAGGGCCAGTACTGGAACACAGGTCTCTTTCAAGAACAATTTTAGTTCTGCTAATCGACTTATAATCCCAGCGCAGTTCCATTGCATGATAAACGGCACTTTTCTAGGGTTTTTAGTTGCAACAGGTTGAAGAAAACTAGCCATCTAGGAGTTGAAGTTCTCTGCGAAGGCGGTGATCAAGGTCTCAAAAAAGGAAAGCACCAGCTGTATAAAGTTCTTCAAAGTGCCAGACTGCATCGCTTGGCTATATGAACGCAGGACATCAAACAAAACGCGTAGAAGGTCGGAGAGATTCCGGCTTTTTGAGCTCCTTATTTTGCTGCACGCACTGGCGCACCACTTCGACAAAAGACGGGGACTGGGGCCCACTCTTGGCCACGGTAGCTGGTGTCTGCATCTATTTTAAGTCAAGGGGATGTCCTCCATGTTGTCGAGTCTTGCTGTGATCTGGTCGCCGACGTATAATCAAGGCAGAAGACATGCCAGAGCGGCGGCCCTGCTGCGAAGCTACGGAAAAGCGAGGGAAGCGCGCTTCGTTGACGATGCTGAGTATCAGGACGATCGACGATACGCCGTTTTTGTCGTCGACACTGCCGGAACGCTTGTCCACCCCGCCAGCGCAAAGTCCCGACACGCCGAAGTGGCCGAGGAATTAGCCGTCGCACTCGCTATGTCTGAGCGCGATTGCGGAGTCGTTGTTAGCGACTTGGGCACAGCCATAAAGAATTACGCCAAGGGGAGAAAATCCGTGGAAGCTTGCCGAATAGCCAAGAACCTGAAACGCTCACCGGACAGCAAGGTCGAGCTAGTTTGGTTCCCCGCAAACATGGGGGACGTCTCTCCGCACCTCACCAACCTGAACGAGGTCACTCACTCCGTCGCACGAGGTCTCGAAATCCGTGCCAGGGAGAGCCATGGTGAAGACGGGAGACAGATAGGCTGACGAGCTTCAATTAATTAACCAAAGCCTTCTACCTGGCCCGCCGGACCTTTCCTCCGCCTAGAAACAAACTATGCGGAGCTCAGACAGTCGCCTGGAGGCAATTACAAACACGTACCCGAACCCGCTGCAATACAACAGGACCTACCCAGAAATATATAACGCCAACACGCGCAAGGTCTGCAAGACAGATGTAGCTACACTTATACTCTGGGAGTGTAAAGAACACGTAACTGGTGTTAATTCCGAAACCCTCTCGTCGAGGTGGTCCGCCGCTCTGCGCAGCTCCAGCCTCAATGACCAACTCTGCGCCGTCCAGCAGGCCCTCGAGACGGCAAAGAGACAAGATCACGACGTCCCCACGAGGGAGACCTAGGCCCGGTCGCGCTAAACCCTGCAGGACGCTCAATAAAGTTATCACTCACTCACTCACTCACTCACTCACTCACTCACTCATGCTTCATGGCTGATTGTTTATTTTGATAATAAAATTCCCGTGCCAAAATCACTGCGTAGCTTGTTTGCCATGGCAGCGATGTTGGCAGTGGTAGCAACGGCAGGCGCAAGCAGTAAAACCGGAAGAACGGGCTTTCTGCGCTGCTATTGGCCGCGTCAGCCGCCGCTTCCGGTCTTACCGGACGCCGCGTGCCAAATATCTGGCGGGTCAAGATCCTCGGCGATGGCCTTTTTTCGCGACGCTGGGCCTTGGTGGCTAGTCGGGCGTACAGTGCGCGCCGCCGGGCGAAAATCGCCGACTTGCCGCCGTAAAAATACTCCTTCTATTCTGGCTTTTAGGGCGTTGTAGGCTCACCACGAGGGGCGAATACTGGCCGCATTGCTCGCATTTTGGTGCAGGAGAAAAACAAGACGACTGTGCTTGTTGCGCGATGTCAGTGCGCATGTTGAAGAAGATGAGGAGCAGAAATATCCTTATTTAAGACCACAACCCAATTGTAATAAATAAACAGTTATGTTAATCCAGGACGCTTTAACTGTTGCGCTGCACAGTTTCGAAATATCAGGAGTGGAAAAAGTTCCGCGTCTTTTCGACCGGTTCTTGTTCACCACAGAATACTTAACAATTTTTTTTCGCTGCTTATAGCAGGCCAAACCTGTGACCTTTAAGGTTTGTTGCAGTGGGCACGTCGCGGTTCATAATTAGGTGCTTGGAGTACCTGCCACTGCCTGTGCGTAGCAGGTATCCAGAAATCGGATATGTGTCCCCGCTGAGCTAGAACTGCCTACCATGCCAGGAAAACGTTCTTTTGACTAAAAAAAATAAAGGGCCGTTTATAGGCTGCTAACACTCTTCGGTGAAACACCCGGAATGTGTACCATCTGTGGATAGGCTCCCCTGCCACAGGATCCCTTCAAGATGTTGTGACCCAAAAAAATAATGCCCTCGTTGGCACACCTTACGTTGACGAAGTTGCGCATTACTGCATAATGCACGAGATAAAAATTATAGGAGCGTTCACTCGAACAAATGGGAGTTTAAGCTGGGTACTGTTGAACATGTTAATTAACGCATTGTGATGCTTGCTAAACTTTATAAACACGCACAGTTGCGCATGAACATTACCGAAAGTGTATTGACGGAAGCCTGCAGTTTTGTTTTCGTTTTTTTTTTAGGTGACGAAGTTGTGGGGATAATTTTGGGACGTGATAGGCTATTGAACGTTCTTTTAGTATTTAACGATAAAACTAGCTTAGGGCCCGCAGCAGTTGTTCAGAGGCTTCCTCGTTCGGCTTCCGATACCAAGTCGCGGGTTCGATCATGGCCATGGCGGAAGTATATTTCAGTGAATATGAAATAATAAAAAAAACCCTTATGCTGCGATGGCAGCGCACGTTAAAGAACTATGGGTGGTCTAAATTATTCCGGATCCCTCCACCATGGCGTTCTTAACAGTCCATATATCGTTTCGGACATTAAACTCCACAGTTTACGATTTTTTCAGTTTACAAAACCGTTACCTGGTTATCCTATGCATAAATGTCCCGGTGCCTAAATGCGAACTTTTTTGTTTTTCTAGCATAGCCACACGTATCAGGGATTGGCATCCGGAAGTCGACACAGAGGAATGGATTTTGAGTGCGAACATTGTGGGAAGAAATTCGCTAAACGACATCACTCGGAATTGCCCATGAAAATACACACCCACTAAAACCCAGCGGAGAGGAAGTCCAGCGCCGCCTGTGCGGACGCCGGTTCAGCCCTGGCGAAGAATTGACTCTTCATCACAAAAACTGACTCTTCATCAATGGTGTTTGCCCCGCCGCGGTGGCTCAGTGGTTAGGGCGCTCGACTACTGATCCGGAGTTCCCGGGTTCGAACCCGACCGCGGCGGCTGCGTTTTTATGGAGGAAAAACGCTAAGGCGCCAGTGTGCTGTGCGATGTCAGTGCACGTTGAAGATCCCCAGGTGGTCGAAATTATTCCGGAGCCCTCCACTACGGCACCTATTCTTCCTTTCTTTCACTCACTCCTTTATCCCTTCCCTTGCGGCGCGGTTCAGGTGTCCAAAGGTATATGAGACAGATACTGCGCCATTTCCTTTCCCCAAAAACCAATTATAATTATATATCAATGGTGTTGGCATCCCTGAAATCAGGTGCGTCGGTGCCGTGTGCAGGATTTTACATGAACTGCGGCTTCGAAGAGCGTCTTCTCTCCCACGTGAAGACGTGACGCAGCTCGTGCGCTTCAAGTTGGTATACAGACCAAGAAGCCCGCAGCGGATGCAGTCAAGGCCAGCTAGAACTGTCTACCAATGTTGACAACGGCTTCACATGAATCCCAACTGCGTCGTGTACCTCCTAGCAAACGTAAGAAATCATGCTTCTTGACAAGGCGCTTCGGAAAGAAAAAAAGAACGGCGGGAAAAGAACAGCGCGCAATAGGCAGCTCGTAGCGGCAACGTAAACGAAGGCAGCTGTTATGAAAGAACACCTGCACATCAGCTTAGGAGACCTGATCTGTACACGTGCACTACAAAGAGGGGCTCCTCGAGGGAACTCAAGATTACCCTTCTGCGCAGACGTTTTTCGTGACTTCTCGTTCCGTCGGTGTGGATCTCTGCGGCGCACCAGAACTGACCGGATATGATGAACAGCCACCGCAAGGTGCACAAATGTCACCTGCTGCCGAATCTTTTTGCGTCTATGGGCCTCACTGGGAGTGTTGGTGCAGAGCTGAAAAGTGTCGTGGTTAGTCCACACTTAGGAGGAAAACTCAGCTGTCACCTGATGCCTCTGCGAGCAAAGGACGTTACCTCATTCCAACATAATTTTGGTTGCTTTGAGGACTTTTAAAAGATTTAGGAACGTGTTTTTATGTATACCTGTGACAACTGCTGGAAAGCTTATTTCTATCCACAGACCTGCGCAGTCGCGCTAAAGAACCGCGTCTTTTTTAACCACTCTGCAGTTATTGTTTACTTTCGATCAGTGCCTTCCATTCACGTGTCTTGTAATAGCTGAAAAAAAAAATCTTCAAATTATATATATACTTATGAAGGGAGCTAACAGTCATCGAAACCAAGGTGCATAGGGGAATGTTTATTTTTTTTTTAATGCATAGTGCTGATCAGTGGAATAATAATACTTAGATCAATCTATCGCTTAAAGAAAATTACTTATAAAGCAACAGAAAAAACAACCATGCCGCCTGTGGGATCCGAACCTACGACCTCCGAATATCGCGTCCGCTGCTCTACCAACTGAGCTACGGCGACGGCTGTCCAATATGCTGCTCTCGTGGGCATTTATGTTTATTGGGTGTAAGCGAACCTTGAGAGTGTTCACCGGCGCCACCCTCGTCCATAGCGGCGGACGTAGCACGTCCTGTATTACCGCGAGTGTGGCATAGAATGTCATCTAACGGCGAGGGCGGAAACTGTGCGAGAGCCCTCTTATGCTACCTATGGCATTAAGGCTTCGAGAACCGACACCGTCGTTAAGCTATTAGCCGAAAAGGTAAAGGAAATGAGGGGCTCATTTGACAAACTTATGAAGGGAGCTAACAGTCACCGAAACCAAGGTACATAGGGGAATGTTTATTTTGTTTTAATGTGTAGTGCTGATCATTAGGATAATAATACTTCGATTAATCTATTGGTGAAAGAAAATTACTTATAAAGCAGCAGAAAAAACAACCATGCCGCCGGTGGTATCCGAACCCACGACCTCCGAATATCGCGTCCCGTGCTCTACCAACTGAGCTACGGCGACGGCTGTTTATATATATATATATATATATATATATATATATATATATATATATATATATATATATATATATATATATATATATATATATATATATATATATTCACAAGAAATTGAAAAACAAAACAGGATTTAATTCACGACGTTTCGGCTGGAGGACCAGCCTTTTTCGAGAGGCTGGTCCTCCAGCCGAAACGTCGTGAATTAAATCCTGTTATGTTTTTCAATTTCTGGTGATTTTATATTATATTGATCAACCAGCTGCCAAGAAATCACATTTGGTATATATCTTTAATCAGACATGGCAGTAATAAATTACTTCTGTCAGTAACTTTTAATGGAATTCATTACTTTTCTAGGCTGGTAGTTTAGTAATGTAATAAATGGCTTTGGAGCAGCATTTTGCAGCAAAAGTAATTCATTACTAGTGAAATTACTTCCGCTGAATAATGATTCCGCGCTGCTCCTTGTACCGGCCATGCTTTGGCCTCGCGTTTACGGAGTTCAGCATCTAGAAAGCACGAAAAACGCGTGACCAGCAACAGCCAGCACTCCAGTTGCCAGCAAAGCGACGCACGAGAGGTGATAGGCGCACGAGCATCAGTACCGCCTATGTGAAGTCTGTAGGACTGCAAAGCATCTTCCAGCACTGCCTACGGCCGTACACACAGATGCGCCGCAGGGCCACGAGAGCTCCAGATAGAGAGAGAGAGGGACCCTTAAAGAAAAAAGCAGAGAATTTAGCCGACATTTAAAAATCGCTGCCATGCTACTCTGCGTGGGGAAAGGAATTTAGCAGGTAGAGACGGAGGGAGAGGAGTGCGAGAAAGGTTAAATTAAAAAAAAGAGGGGGAGAACATAAAATGCGGCCGTTAAATGTCTACTAAGGGGCATCGGCGAGAAATGACGTAACATATGAAATGATGACGTGCAAAGTCTGATAAATAGACTAACGAAGTTTGTGAGAAAAATGCATGAAAGCAATATGCTAGATGAAATTAGAGCATGTCGAGATGTTCAATTTCCTTTAAATACGCAAACAAAAAGTTCATTGCATGTCCTTGTTGCCTGGGGCAGGCTAAGGAACCAAAAACACTGTCCATTGTTACATACGTTACACCCCGACCAGTTTCTTCATCCGTTTCTCGGTCTCTAATCTTGTGCAGTAGCACACTGTAACCAAGATGCTGAACCAACTGGCGCCTGTTTAGCGCTGCCTCCACAAGCGCCACCTAGCTCCACAATGCCATGCACTAGCAAGCCACGCGCCAGCGAAGCGAAAATCCGTAGCCGCGATAAATCGGGTTGATTCGGACAAAATGCGAGAGCATTTTTCTTTCACTCGCCAGTCTATTACAATTCAGATTTTTTTCCCCAAATTCTTATTGTCTTCTGATTCTATCTTTATTACACTTATATTCGTCATCACTTTAATCTATTATTGCGAGTAATTTATAACTATTTTCACTTAAGTACGGTGGCACTAGTAGTCGCATACGAACGCACATACGTACGTAGGTGCCCCTTTGCCAAAAGTAAAGGAGCAACAAGTTTTCGCTTCAGTATCTTATCACGGAGGCTGTATACGCCACCCATAAAGACTGGAAGGTGTCAAAGTGTGAGGACAAGGGTTCACCTTACTTTATGCAGATAAAGAGCTTAAGTGCCATTAGGTGCTTCGCATCACGGCTAAGAAACAAAACACTATTACCCGGTTACTTTTGGCAAAGACTGTACGTCCCTGAAGGCTGCTTTGTGGCAGGCGGCCCACCGGGTTGTGGTCAACCTTCCGGGTGTACCCATGCACCTGGCACGTCCTCCTGGTAGGCCTTTAAGCCTTTACCCAGGTCTTTATCCAAATGCCTTTAGGGTGAAGGCCTTAAGTGCAAAAGCTTTAGGGTAAAAGCTTTTATGGGAAAGGCCTTTAGGTCAAATGTCTTTAGCACGGAAGGACCTTAACTGCCCACCACAACTAATGCTACCGCACGAATCCTCACCATTCTTGACGATCCCCAGGAAAACACGCGGGTTCGAAATAACGTCAGCATAGATACTTCATCGGATCTTACACTCTCCAAAAACATTTGCGACGCCCGCTGGTCCAACACGAAACACACACTGGGAAGCGACCATTACATACTAGCCACGACATTTGACACGAAATTGCACAATCTGCACCCCACGCGCACTCGCATTACCGACTGGGATAGGTTCAGACGCTTACGAAAGTAGACTGCCCCCGGTCAGATCAACAACCTGAGGGAGTGGATCGCTGTACTCAAAGACGACGTCAAGACCACCACGGTCGAGACGCCTACTGAGGAGCCGTATCAAACGACAGACTCTAAACTCCTCCACATGTGGGAAGCGCACGCCAGCCTGCTAAATCGCTGGAAGAAACGGAGGCACAACAGAAACTTACGCAAGCGTATGGCGCAACTCGAGCGTCAAATCAAAACATACACGCTAGAACTGCAAGAAAAACAAAGGGGCAAAATTTGTGATAATATAAATGGGAAAATGGGATGCAAAAAGATATGGCTCTTGCTCCGCCACCTGCTCGACCCAACACACACAAAGTCCACACAACGCGACCAACTCACGAGACTAATTCACCTGTATCAGGGTACAGACGCGGAGCTACTCGCCGAAATGAAAAAACGCTACCCGAACACTACCCGCATACTAGGGCCTCCCCAATGCGACCCTGGACGCGGACATAGTAGATGCCGACGTCTGGTATGCTCTGGGTCAGCTCCGTACCACCTCCGCGGCGGGACCGGACGGACTGTGGAACAAGACGCTCAGAAACCCATACCCCAAGTCTATCGCGGCTCTGACAGACATAATGAGCGCCTACTGGAGTGAAGGCGAGATCCTCCAGGAATGGAGGCATGCACGGGTGAGCTCCATCAACAAACCGGGAAAAAAACTCTCGATCGAGAATCTGCGGCCCGTCTCCCTCACGTCTTGCGTCGCAAAACTCATGGAGCACGTCATCCTTAACCGATTGCAAATTTACGCGGAAGACCGCGACCTACTTCCTCCCACAATGATTGGCTTTAGGGCTAGCTTGTCCACGCAAGCCGTGATGCTCCAGCTTAAGAAGGACGTGCTGGACCCTCCACGCGGGACTGGGACGAAGGCTGTGCTCGGGCTAGACCTGAACAAGGCCTTCGACAACGTCTCGCAAGAGAGCATCCTCACAAACCTCTCTAAAATAGACGCGGGAGAACGGACATTCAATTACGTCCGATCATTCCTATCCAAGCAGACCGCAGAGCTTGCATTAGGTGGCCTCAAATCGGAGCCCATTCCTCTGGGAAGCCGAGGCACGCCACAAGGCTCGGTGCTCTCTCCTTCCCTCTTTAAACTTGCACTCGATCATTACACTACCCCCAAACTCGCCGCCTTGCAGGGGCTACAGCACACCATATACGCGGACATCACCCTGTGGGTAACCACTGAGAATGACGGCCAAGTAGAACATACCCTGCAGCAGGCGGTTCACATAATCGAAACTTACGCGTCGGAAGCGGGCCTTGAATGCTCGCACTCGAAATCGGAACTGCTGGTTCTTAGGGCCAAGTCACGCGGTAGAAACGCAAGCCAGACCCCGCCGACCCCTCTGAATGTATATGTGCAAAGTCTTCCGGTCAAGGAGGTCCGAACCATACGCATACTGGGCAGGAACATACAGAACAATCGCAAAAACATCGAAACAATCAACAGACTTACGGCCACATTCAATCAGACTGTGCGGCTAACCAGACGGATCTCCAGCAAAAGACGAGGCATGAAAGAGAAAGATCTATGTCGACTTGTGCAGGCTTTCGTGCTGAGCAGGATCGTCTACTCCCTTCCTTACCTGCAACTCCAGCTCGCGGCAAGTAGTAGGAGTAGTAGAAAACATTTATTCCTAAAAGGTAGGATAGAGAGGCGAAAATACAGATTTTGGGTGGTTCCTTATTTCAGGACCCCAATGTCCACCGCAATTGCTCTTCCTTGGGATATCAGCGTTCGCTGCGTCGCCAAGTCAAAGTTGAGCAGGGCAGACTCCCACTGTTCCTCGGAGTGATGTTTGTCTAGTTCGGTGGGCTTGGGACCGGAGCAGCCCTATGTTACATGATATGTTGTTGGAATTCCGCCACACCAGGGGCAGATTCTGTCATATCTGTCGGGGAAGATGATGTGGTACTTGTGTAGGTTAGGAAAGGTGTTCGTCTGAAGATGTCGCCATTCCCTCGCCTCTGCCACCGTTAGCTTACGGTGTGGTAGGGGATATACTTGTCTTTGTGTTCGGATAAGGAGGAGGCGCTCGCCGTACGTAGAGGGGAGAGGGGTGAGGTCGGGGAGGTTATTCGCTCGATTAGTATATCCTCTAGCTAAACTGCCCGCGGCCTCGTTTCCCTCATTTCCCTCGAGCCCATCGTGCCCAGGAGTCCAAGTGATTTGGTGCTTGCATGTGGAATTTTGAACTTGTGGGGTACTCAGAATGGGAGCGACGGAGTGTGGAAGTCTGCCAGAGAGGAAGAGGCGACACGCGGACTGGGAGTCGGTAATAATTTTTAGCTAATTTCCCGTAGCATCGCCGTGCTGGATTGCGAGGGCAATTGCAGCAGTTTCTGCTACTGTGGGAGAGCAGTTTCTTAGGGAGGCGCTGGCGATTTCCTTGAAATTGGTGTCCAAGACGACCGCCACCGCGTTTGTTGAATCGGGGTACATGGCTGCGTCGACGTATACAGCATTTTGTGCCTGTCGATGTGTGCGGCGCAGGTAGTCCACTCGCGCCTTTCGTCGTCCCTTTTGTGAGTCCGAGTGCATGTTCTTTGGGAGTGGAGCTACACACACGCGAGTTCGCAGAGTTGAGGGTAGGTCTCGGTTGTCCTAAACGGCGCGTATGTCAGCCGGGGAATCCACTCTTTCCAAGATTGCGCGTCCAGCTTTGCTGGTGAGGAGGCGTTCCTTTTGCGATGCTAGGACGGCTTCTCGAATTTCTTCTATTGTGTTGGTCAGTCCCAGGTCCTCGAGGTGGCAGCTGGCCTTGTACATGGGGAGGCCTAACGCATGTTTGTAGTCGGTACGGATGATGGCGTCTGCTTTGTCTCGCTCATTCCCCAGAGGTGGTAGGAATGGGAGACCGTATGACAGGCGGCTCATAACTAGAGCCTGTATCAGTCGAATTGTATCCTCCTCTCTCATGCCTTTTCGGTTGCGGGTGATGCGCCGAATCATGCGGGAGATCTGGAGGGCAGTTGTCCGGAGACGCTGTAACGTGTGCTTGGCTTTCCTGTCGCTCTGAAGCCAAAGGCCCAGGATGCGGATAAGAGGGACTTCCTTTATTCTAGTGCCTTCGAGGTAAACCTCGATCTCGCAGAGAGATTTGTAGGCATAGCCCTGAATGCGAATAATTTCGGATTTGTCGGGTGCGCAGCGGAGGCCGCAATTTGCTGCTTGTCTTTCTACGCAATTGACTGCCTCTTGTAGGTTGTTTTCTTTGTCATAAAGGGAACCACAGGTGAACCAGATGGTAATATCATCGGCGTAGATAGTATAGCCGATGCCTTCAATAGCCTCGTGTGCTTTTGCCATGCCGATCATAGCTATATTGAAGAAGAGAGGAGAGATGATCGAGCCTTGGGGAGTGCCTTTGTTGGGTGTCTGCTCTTTTCCAGAGCCGACATCACCCATGTCAATCGTGGCCGTGCGGTTGCTGAGAAAGTTTTTGATGTAGTTGAAGGTCTTGGGTCCGCAATCGACGGCGTTGAGCTCTTCCAAATGGTGTCGTGAGAAACGTTGTCCAAAGCGCCTTTCAGATCAAGTGCCATAATTAGGTGCTCGCCGCCTCTTGGGATGTTACTGAGTACTTCTTCCTTGAGAAGGAGGAAAGCGTCTTGCGTAGAAAGACCTTTCCTGAAGCCGATCATAGTGGGTGGAAAGAGGTTGTTGTCCTCTATGTAGTTTTGGAGGCGGATCTGGATAACGCGCTCGTATAGTTTGCCCAGGCAAGAGGTGGGGGAGATGGGTCGTAACGATTCCAGGCTTGGTGGTTTGCCTGGTTTTGGGATTGTAACGATTTCGGAGTGTTTCCACTCCGCAGGGAGTTCTCCCGCCTCCCATAGGGTTTCATTTATGTAGGTAGTGAGGACCTCGATCTGCGACTTTCCCAGGTTTCGAATCATCCCATTTGTGATCTTGCCCGCGCCAGCTGCCATGTTGCGTGTGGCAGATCGAATCGAGCAGCGGCGTAAACCTCGGCAGTGGTGATGGGGGCGTCCAGCCTCTCATTTCGGCCTCCCGTGTACGAGATTGTGCTGGGAGGATGGGGGGTGCCGATGTATTTGGTTTTGAGGGCGGTGAGGAGGGCCGCGTCGTCTCCGGAGCACAGATGAGCGATTTTCTTAAGTGTACGGTTAGTGGCAGATCGCGATGTTTGCGGATCGACGAGGCTTCGGAGGATCGCCCAGGTGCGGGAGGTCCCCAGCGTGCCGCGTAGTGGCTCGCAAAATTCCTGCCAATTCCGTTGAGAGAGCTGTTGTGCATACTCTTGTGCTTCTGCCATGATCTGTGATATGCGGAATCTCAGGGCACGATTGAGGCGTTGGCGTTTCCATCTGCGACCAGAGTCCGTCGGGTCTGCCACTTCAGAAGGTGGTGATCGACCGCCGGATTATCTTGTGTGCATTGTACTTCGGTGGTGGCCTCCTTGTGTGCTTTCCGAATCTGTTCACTCCATTCGCTGATTGATTGAATGGGGTTTTCCGGAACGCACTGTGCACGGTATTTAGTCCAGTCCGTGACTTTGACTGTTCCCAGGGTGCGACGAATGTTTGCGGAGGTGATAGACGTGCTTACGATGTAGTGGTCGCTACCTAGGCTCTCTCCGAGATTTGTCCACGTAGCGTTATGGATGTTCTTGACGATTGTAAGGTCAGGGCATGAATCGCCGTGACGCTGTTTCCTTCGCGGGTTGGGTATAAAGGATCAGTAAGTATTTCCAGTCCCAGCGCATCCCGAGCTCGTACCACGCTCAGACCACGCAGCGAGTTCGTTTTGTAGCCCCATTCCCTGTGGAGAGGGGGGGGGCCGTTAAAGTCACCGAGTGCGATAAGCTGATGCGAAACAGCTAGCTGATCTGCCTCTTAAAGTATGTCAGAGAAATCGGCCTTGGTTGCTCGTGGGGGGTGATACACGTTCAGAACGAAGGTGCTCTTGCGGCCCCTCTTATTGGGATTGACATCGATCATGTTGCAGTTGATCTCCTGTTCTCTCAAGGAGTGTTCGACCACCGTGATGTCCTTAGAAACAATGGTGGCAACTTTTGGTGAGCTCGCGTTGTGGACTGTGTAATTTCCTGAGAGAGTCGGCGCCAGGTCGGCTCCTACCTCTAGCAGGCAGATTATATCGGGTCTAATGGGGGTGACATTGATGTATTCTTTCAAGAGGCTTTGTTTTCTCCTGAAACTTCGGCAATTCCATTGCCAGATCTCTAGGCGGTCTGAAGTGCCTGATTTAGAGAGCGGAGCCATCCTGGTGGCTGGTAAAGCTCCTGACAGATTCGTTGTCGGTACTCATAGCGACGGCCGCGGTCGCGGACCAGTAGGCTTTTGCTCGAGGGTTGTCAGAGCTGCTAACACGTTTTCTGCTAGGGACTTTGGTGTTTATCAGTGCTTGTTGGGTAACAAATTGGGCGTCATGTGCGTCCAGGCGCGAGCCGATATATTTGTGCGATTTGGGCTGAGAGCTGCGAGGTGAATGTTTTCAGAAGGGGGTTTATGTTGTTCTTAATGCTATTCAAGAGACGTCCCTCCTTCTTCATATTTGTTGGGTAGGGCGGTGGTTGTCGGTTGGCGATGTGTGGGAGTGGGTGTCGCCACTACTGGTAGAAGTGGTTTGCGGGAAGTCTCAACGTCCCGGGGCGCGGGAGGTGGGGGAGGTTGGACATGGGGGGTGGTGAGAGGAGTGCACTTGCGGGCTAGCTCCGCTACCTGGGATTGTAGCTTGTCGATAGTGTGTGCCATTTTTGCGCAGTCTGAGCATTTGGGTGGAGTGGGTGTGTTCGAAGGAACAGTGGGAGAGTTCTTAACGAGCTCTGCCCAGCTCACCTTTTTGTACGTGGCCCTGGCTTGCCCCTGGTGTGGCCGGCTAATTTCCTTTTTTTGCTTGGGTGCAGGCGGAGGAGGGGTTGACCGGTTGGTGGAGACAGATCTCGATCTGCTCCTACTGCTGCAGCTTTGGCTGGATGACTCGTCGTCCATGCTGAACCAGCGCGGCGTCTGAGTTCGGGCCTAATGGTCTTTCCTGGACCGGTGTTGTTCCTTGATGGGTGGGGTGGAGGATCGGACGGATGGTGGCTTTTCCTTGAGTGGTTTGAACCGATTGGGGCACTCCTTGCTGCCGGTTTCGTGTGTTCCTCCGCACAGAGCACACTTCGGCAGGCACTGATGTCCATGAGGAGGATTTTGGGCCCCGCATTTCCGGCAGGCCGCCAGGTCTGGTGTGGGGCACACATCGGAGCGATGACCCGGCTGCATGCACACATAGCAGAATTGTCGTGCTGGGCGGTACAGATGGCAACGAAACTCCGCGCTCTTGAAGTACACAACTTTGGAGGTGGTCGGGCCGTTGAAAGCGATCAGCATTGACGATGTTTTGCACATGCGTCGTACGTCGAGTAGGGTGGTCCCGCGTGAGCGGATATATAGGCACGTCTGTAGAGCTTCCGGTGTCACGTGGTCCGGAATTCCGTGGATTACGCCCCGTCTGTCGTGCTCTGTGAAAGGCATGTAGGCGTTCACGTCATGAGTGAGGTCTCCAAGGGACAGTGTCTTGATTTGTCGAAGTTAGTTGGCAACTTCTGCGTGCGGAGTGCTCGCTACGAGGGTATTTGAACCGTGGTGGGGGCGGAGGGGGTACCTTCCTTCCACCTGCTGGGGTTCTGGACCGGCATTGCTTAATGCTTGCGCAAGATCGAGATTTGAGAAGTTCTTTAAAGCGAGTCCTCGGCGAGGTCGAATCACGATTTTGATGTCCGTTTGCGGTAGAGGCGGGAGGCGGACTCGAAGGCCGCGTTTCTTTGGCGTAGGATGTTTGTGATTTGGTGGGGGGTCCTGGGTGTCGGTGCTGCCCTGCACTTGGCTGTTGGTTTAAGCCCGGGCTGCTTTGCGAAGCTTCCTTTTTTGATGTCTGCTCAAGGCTATCTTCCAGCCGTTGTGCAGAGGGGTAATAGGCGGTGGCGAGGCCGGAGACGAACTGGTCGTCGGACCGTTCTCCGTTCGGTTTTGAGAGTCGTTTAAGTCCATGTCGGAATCCAAGACTTCATTTGTTCTGGGTGGCAGGGACGCCTCCGAGCTCATTTTCAGCGCCGCGCAGCGTGGCGTGGGGCGAGGCGTGGGCTGGAGGACCGGCCGCCCTTGTTGTGCTAGGCACAACGCTTGTGCTAGGCAAGGAATATGGTCAACGCTGCTATCCGGCACGCCTACAAGGCGGCCCTTGGGCTCCCGCACAGTGCGTCCACGGATAGGTTGCTGGCCCTTGGGGTACACAACACACTCGGAGCTGTGCGAGGCGCACCTCGTTTCCCAGTTCGGACGACTCACTCGTACTAGCGTGGAAAGGGCCATCCTATACAGACTAAAGACGTGCGAACAGCTCCCAGAAAAGGGCTCGAAAACGCAGTTACCCTCGCACATCAGGAAAGCTCTCTTGATTAAATCTCTACCCAAGAACATGCACCCCGCGCACCACGAAGGCCGACGCACAGCGAGGACTCGCGCCCTACACACCACACACGACCGGAACGACAATGTGGCGTACCTGTACGCAGCGGAATACCGGAAAACCCAGATAAAAGCGTTTGCACTTGTCGCGGTGAACGGGAACGGCGCCCCGTTGGCGGCCGCGTCGATAGAGAGAGAGAGAAAGCACTTTATTTGCACCCGTCAGAGAGTATGGGTGATGGGTGAGACGCAGAAACCACCTCCTCCGAGACGGTGGAGGAAGCGACAATAGCCTTACATAAAGCGAACACGCGTGCTGATATTATATTCAGCGACTCCAAAACAGCCATTCGCAATTTCGCAAGGGGCCGTATCACATCTACCTCACTCCGCATCCTTTAAAACACCCCCCTTCCGATTAGAGAAATTGAATTGATCTGGGTTCCGGCCCACTCGTCTAATCCAGGCAACGAGGCGGCTCACGCGCAAGCCCGAGGTTTCGTCGACAGGGCAGTGATCGCGCCCTCCGACCCGAATTTCACGAGGGACGGGTTGATCTCATTTCATGACATCACCCATCACTTTAGGCTGGAGAGGCGCGCATATGCCCCTCCCTACAAATCGTTAACACAAGCGCAGGAAGTTACCTGGCGCCGACTGCAAGCACGCTCCCTTCTGAAACCGGCAGTGCTTGCCCTCATGTACCCTGGCCAGTACGACCCAGACTGCCATAAATGTGGTGAAAGGGCCACATACGACCACATTCTCTAGAACTGTGCAAATGATTCGCCTCCGGCGGAGTTGATACAGCTCCCTTCTTCCGAGCGGTGCGAGGCCGCGCTGGTTGGCTCGGACCCTAACATTTAAGTACGGGCAATCGAGCGGGCCAATGAGGTCGCCGCCGGCCATGGGCTAGCGGCCATCTAGTATGTGTCTCCTGCAACCTGCCCTCGACGCAATAATTGTTTTACAATCCAATTCGGAGCCCCCCAGTACGGCACCTCTTTTATGCGTTGCATATTGCAATCACTCAGTTCAGCCATTGGGCGCGGCCGGGCAGCCACCATTGACCTTTAGCGCAACCACGTGACGTGACGTCACGACAGCCGGAGGAAAAGCTGGGCCCCAACTCGCGCGGTCGCGCGCGGCCGCAGCCACCACCTGACTCCCGCTCCTCCCGCTAGGGGCGCTGCGCCGGCGCGTGACGTCACGGAGGAAAAGCTGGGCCCCAACTCGCGCGGTCGCGCGCGGGCGCTGCCACCACCTGACTCGCGCTCCTCCCGCTAGGGGCGCTGCGCCGGCGCGTGACGTCACGGAGGAAAAGCTGGGCCCCAACTGGCGCGGCCGCAGCCACCACCTGACTTCCGCTCCTCCCGCTAGGGGCGCTGCGCTATGATTGACGTCA
Source organism: Amblyomma americanum (assembly GCF_052857255.1). Lineage (NCBI taxonomy): Eukaryota > Metazoa > Arthropoda > Arachnida > Ixodida > Ixodidae > Amblyomma > Amblyomma americanum. The sequence continues at coordinate 120,604,344 of NC_135497.1, read as the reverse complement.
CGGCATATGTATAAAAGAGCTGCGCTCCTTCGCCGGGACAGTCTTACAGCCAGATGCCGCCCACGGGTAAAGCAATTCGACAGAGCGCAACTGCATTAGCTTCACCGGCAACCACATATATAGCCGCTACAGCACTTCTCGCCTCACTACTGGTGCTTGCACACAGAATGACCAAGAATTAAAATAGCTAAACCAAGTATTACCGAGTAAATCCAAGTATAACCAAGTATTGCCGAGTAAATCGAGTGCCGCCAAGCAATACCTCGCCCTCAAAAAAAAGCGCGCAATATGCAACGCATTCTTGCCTTAACCAAGCTAAGCTTGGCCATTTTCTTCTTTCTTCTTTCACTCCCTCCTTTATCCCTTTCCTTACGGCGCGGTTCAGGTGCCCGCCGATACCGCGCCATTTCTTGTCCCCAAAAAAACCAATTTTAATTTCTCAGGTGCGGGGCGTTCGAAGCGAGCGGACGTGTTTTTTAGCTCTCTGCTCCTTCGGACGCTGGGCCTAAGGCTTCGCGGCGTTGCGGGGTCTCCCCATGGAGGCCACAGACACCGTGAACGAGCGAAGGCCTGTGTTCGGCGGTGACAATCAGCAACGCAGGGCAGGCCGCTCACGATCACGATCACGGAGACGAACGCCATCCAGAGGAAGGTCGTCCAGCACCATTCGGCGAATGCAGGCCGAGATCGCTGATCTGCGGGACACGGTGAGGTGCCTGACGGCGGCGCTCATCACCACCTCGGAGAACCTTGAGTCCGTCATCGGGACCTTGGACGTATCGCCGGCGGACCCACGCGTTCTAGCCTTGAGGGACGCCATGGCGCTCGCTCACCAGACGCAGAACTCCATGGCGGCTCCCTCCCCGCCATTTCTGGCCACCTCTGCGCTTCCTGCCGCCTTTGCTACTCCTGGGGAACCGGCTGTGATGCCCTCTCCCCCTGATGCTGCTGCTGCGGGCTCACCGCGGACACCTGCAGCCGAGGAGAGCATGTGCACCCCAATGGACGAGTCTGCTCTCCGGAAACGGCGACGCTCAACGGGGTCCGAGGAGGAGAGGGACTCGGAAACCAAAAGGGACATCGCGGTGGCCAAGCGGGAAGCTCGAAGGCCCCCCACCGTCACTGTTCCCTCTCCCTCCACACTCGAAGGAGCAGGGCCTTCCCAGCACGAGCCCCATGGAGCCCACCTCCTGCCTGCTGCTGATGCTGCTGCTGTTGCTGGTGGGGCGACGGCGTCCGGAAGAAAACCGGGTGCGACCTCACCAAATCCCGCCGCACGAGACCAGGCTGCGGCTGGGGCTTCGTCTGCTGGCAGCGAGCGCGCCCAACTCCGCGGCGCACCGCAGCAATGCGCCGCAGGCAGCGGCGACGCTGATGCTGGGGCCAGCCTGGTCCCGTGGCGCATTATCACTACCAAGGCGCAGCGCCGTCGGAGAGCTGCCCTGGAGCGAGCCGCTGCTGCCGTGGAGGTCCCGTCCAGCCTGGTGGGGACGGTGCTGTTTCGGCCGGCGAACCGGGGCACCGCCTTCACCAGGGAACAAGGCTGGGAGTTGGCCGAGGAGATCGGATCCCGCCCGGGCGTCCTCGCCGTCCGGGTAAACATGCGGCGGAATGTGGTGGCAGTGGACGCGGGGAGCAGCGATGCTCCCCAGGCCCTGCTAGCCACGGCCGTCATCCGCGGCGTGCCGGTCTGCGCCAAGGAGCCTCCTCCTCGGAATCAAAGCTCCGGCCTGGTCTTCGGCGTGGACGGGCGCAGGACGGCGGAGGAACTGCTAGCGGCGGCGGAGTCAACGGTACCGATGGTGTCGGCGTCTCTGTCGGGCAGCACACTCGCTCTCCGTTTTGCGGCGCCGACACCCCCGGCGTTCATAACCATATTCAAGCGCAGGCTCGCGGTCCGCCCCTGCCGTCCCCGGCCGCTACAGTGTGCCAAGTGCGCCAGCCTGGGGCATGCCACTGAGGTGTGTCGTGCTCCTGCCCGCTGCACGCGCTGCGGTGGGCCGCACGAGCCTGGTACCTGCGCGAACAAGCCCCGCTGCATTAACTGCGGGGGGCGGCACGCAGCCATTGACCCAGCGTGCCCGCACTGGCAGCGAGAGCGTCACGTGGCCACTTTAATGGCCACATCCATGGCCCCGATGTCCAGGCGGGTTGTCCGAGCCGTCGTCCAGGCTGAGACAGCGGCCCCAGCCCAGCAACATCAGCAGATGCCGCGCGCTCTTTATTATGCGCAGGTCGTCAGGGGAACACCCCAGCAGCAGCAGCAGACACAGAAGCAACGGCAGCGCCGGCAGCGGCAGCGGCGATCCGTTTTCCCGGCGTCCCGTACAGCGCGGCCCGAGCCTGCGGCCGCTTCTCACGGCCAGCCCCCTGACGCACGGGACGCGGAGATCGCGAGCCTAAAGCTGGCGTTGCGCGCCCTCAGCGCACTTTTCCCGGAGGGCACCGATGGACACCGGGCTTGCTTAGAAGCAGCGGGTGCTCCCGCACAGATAAGCCAGCATGATGGCTAGCCGCCGGACTCCCTCCCGCATACCATCCATCCTGCAGTGGAACGTGCGCTCACTTGCGGCGCGGTACGCCGAAATGCGAGTTCGCATCGCACAGGATTCGCCGGCAGTTATCGCGCTGCAGGAGACGTACGTACGTTCACATGACGGGGAGCCCCAGATGCGGCTACCTGGCTACATTGGCTACCACTCAGCCACCACGTGCGAGGAACCCACCTGTGCTGCAGTGCCCTGTTGTGTCACATCTCATCGCCCCGGGAAATCAAGGTGCGCGATATACGTGCGGCAGGACGTCCAGCACACACTCGTCGGCTCGGCGGCGGCGACATCTGACGCCCAGGAGTGCGTGGTGGTGACAGTGCGCGTCGGTGGTGTTGACACGTCGGTGGCCAGTGTTTATGTGCGTCCAGCTGTCGCGTGGAACGCGCTGTGTTTTCGTGCTGTGTCTTCGTGCTGTGCCCCGCGCCAAATCATCTGTGGTGATTTTAACGCCCACCATAGTGCGTGGGGCAGTGCGCGCCACTCCGCGCGTGGAGACGACCTGCACGACGCAGCAACGCAGCTGGGACTCACCCCCTTGAACACCGGCGAGCCCACCTTTCGACGACGCGGAACAACCGGCTCCTGCATCGACGTTGCCTTCGCATCCAGAGGCATCGAGGCGACATGGCGCCGATCACCATCTCTCTGGGGCTCGGATCATTACTCCATCCTAATTGAACCCACTGCGATGGAGGCGCGCCCCAAACGTGCCTACTCCATTACCAACTGGAGTGCGTTCAGGCGGGCGGTCGACGAGGCGGCGGCCACTGGCGCAGATTTCTTTTCAAGTCTAGTCCGAAGCGCTCTCGCAGCCACCCAACGAGCAGAGGTAAGGGCAGGGCAGCCCACACCTGATATGAAGCTGCTCAATCTGCGTGAGAAAAGAGATCGCGCAGAGCGACGGGCGCGACGGACTGACAGAGCCGCCGACTGGACTGTCTACAACCGCTTGGACGCAGCAGCGCGCCGCCACGCCAACAAGCTATACCGCCGGCAGTGGGCTTCACCATGCCAAAGGATGGAGGAAGATGTCAGCTCGCGGAGGCTGTTCGACACCCTGCGGCGCATCACCGAACCACAGGCAAACCGTCAACCGCTGGCCGCCCTCGCAATCTCCAGCGGGCTCAGCTTTGTAGAATTGGCACAGCGGCTTGCCGATCGGTTCGCGCCGCCCAGCCCCGCAAACGCCGCTAACATAGCTGCTCCTGAGAGCCCCAGAAGCGACGCCAGTCCCTCGCCCGTCGCCTCGGAAGGTCCATGTGATGCGCCGTTCACCGCGGCGGAATTGAACAATGCGCTGCAGGGCTGCCGCCGCCGCTTGGCGCCCGGACCGGACGGGGTGACATACCAAATGCTGCGAAACCTGGATGCGCAGCAACGACAGATCCTCCTGCAGCAGATCAACCTGGTGTGGGAACGCGGGGAGCTACCGGAGGATTGGTGAACCGCGGTCGTTTGTCCTATCCGAAAGGCAGGGCGCCCACCTACGGAGCTGAGCGGATACCGGCCAGTGGCATTAACATCGGCGGCAGGTAAGCTCATGGAGCATATGGCGTTGCAGCGTCTGAACGAGCGGGCTGCGGAGGCTGATTTGTTTGACGAGCGGCAGACGGGTTTCCGTGGGATGCGGTGCACGGCTGATTCTATATCGGACGTTGTTACAGCGCTGGAGCATGCCAGGACAGCAGGCCAGGTTGCGCTGCTGCTGCTACTGGACGTCTCGGGCGCTTTTGACAACGTTCACCGCGCACCAATTCTCGCGGTGCTTGAGGGGGCTGGTGTGAGCGGGCGCCTTTTGCGATACGTTCATGGCTTCCTGAGCGGTCGCACCGTGCGCGTACGAGTAGGGGGTAAGCTCTCCAAGCCTCGCCCGGTCGACATGGGCGTGCCGCAGGGCTCTGTCCTATCACCATTTCTGTTTAATGTGGCCATGTCGGTGGTGCCGGCCTCCCTCCCCACGAGCGGGCGACACCATGTGTACATGTCCATATATGCAGACGACATAGCTCTGTGGTGCCGGGGACCACCGGGCGAGGCGTTCCGCGTGCGGGGGTGCCTTCAGGGAGCCCTGACCGCAGTCGATGCCAGCTTGCGCGGCCTTGGTCTGTCGCTGAGCGCGGACAAATCGGTGGCCATGGCCTGCGTTTCGCGCTCGCGCGCGCACCTTGCGCCACTGTCACTGGACGGGACTCCGATTCCTTGGCGTAAGTCGGTGCGGTACCTTGGCCTGGACATCGACTGGCGCCTTTCCTTCCGCCCCGCGGCGACCAAGGCCTGTCTGCAGATGAAGAGGATCACCGCCGCCGTGCACAAGCTAACCGCTCGAGGCCAGGGCATCTCCCAGCAAGCCGCGCTGCGTCTATACAATGCCACAGCTTTGGGGGCGGTGCTCTATGCGCTGCCGCTCGTCACGGTGCGCAAGCCGTGCTGGAAGAAGCTCGAGCTTCAGCACCGTAAGTCCCTGCGCGTGTGCCTAGGCCTGCCCAAAAACTCGCAGTGCGCCGCAACGTTGGCCGAGGCAGGAGCGTGATCCCTTGAGCTCCAAGCAGCGCGCAGGGCACTGAATCACATCGACCGGCTTCAACGCGCACCGGACGGCGGCTCGCTGTTGCAGCGTATGCGCTCGCACCCGCGCTCACGAATGGGCGCGGCGCTGCTCGAGTGTGAGCAATTGAACCAAGGCCCACCCCCCTACGGCTCCTGCGCGCCCTGGCCTGCTGCCTCGGAGGTACAGCGAGAGATCGTCGGCATCGCGGGAAAGCGGAGCACACCCCTCTGTGCTGTGCAGCAGCTGGCCTGAGCCGTCATACACGAGGAGCTCCAGGACCATCTCCTCGTGTACACAAACGGATCAGTGGCCCGCGACAGCTGCTCCCTTGCTGCGGCGGCCACCATCCCCGCCCTGCGACTGCACAGCCAGCAACACGCAGCCTTCCTGGGCTCCTCCACTACGGCGGAGTTGATGGGGATCCGGCTCGGGCTGGACCTGCTGCTCACCCTCGGCCCTCCGCCGCCCAGGAGTGCTCTGCTGTGCGACTCCCGCGCCGCCCTCAGCCGCCTGCAATCTAACGGCCGCGGTACCCCACTAGTGCGGGAAATTCGCTCGCGCATCGAGCGCCTCGCACAGAGAGGTTGTGCCGTGCGTGCACAGTGGGTGCCCGGTCACTGCGGCATCGCCGGCAACGAAGAAGCTGACGACCTCGCGACCGCTGCACACCAACTACCTGCCAGCGATCTGCCTCTTGCGCTGGAGGATGTGCATGCGGCCATCCACGACCATCTCCGAAAGCAGCACCCCGACCCACGCATCGCGGGAGGTGAGCGCATCGCCAGTGTCACCGGCTGTCGCGCACTTACACGGTCACAACGTGCAATGATCCTCCGCGCGCATTGGCTGCGTGTGGCCCGGGGAACGACGGGTGCGTCACGGAATCGCGACGAGTGATGTGTGTGACGGATGCGGTGCAGTGGAAACACTAGAACATCTGCTCCTTCGCTGCTCCGCGTTCGCCGATGCTCGTCGCGATATGCTCGCGGCCTATAGGGCGCAGGGCATACTACCAGACTCCATCAAGACGGTATTGTGGCCGCAGGGCAGTGCGCGCACTCGTGAGCGAACTTTGGTGAGCCTCTGTGCATTCCTCGAACACACGGGCTTGACGTCCCGTCCGTTCTCCGTCAGGTAGTTACACGCAGTGACCGAACGCTCCGCGAGTTCTACCTTGAACAATTAATAACTGGACGCCCCGCTCCAGTTGTAACCAACACAGTGCTGTGCGCGTGTGTGATTTAATTCCTCTAAAATGGACTAATCACGCGCACAACCTGGACACATTTCTTATTGTGTAAATAGTTTGTACATATTACTTCTCCCCTGTCCTCTATTCCTGTCCCCTCACCTCTTTCATTTCATTTCTCTATTCTGCCTGCTGTCCTTTATTTCCGCTGCCCCAGCTCAGGTGCTTCAGTATCGATGGCAGATGCCGGGGCTAGCAAAAATCTTTTCCTTCCTTTTTACTATTATTTTAATTTAAAAAACCATTACCACCACCACCATTTTTTCTTATATACCTTCGGCGTTCTTTGGTATTAATTGGCGTAAGCGTTGACAACATTCTAGAATCCAATGATTTTGAGGAAAGGAAGACGCATAAATGGCTCCCTGGGGCAGTGTATTCCTCAAACGCGCTTTGAGGTACGTGGCGGTAGGGAGAGAGAGGTGTGGGCTGCCTACATTTGCGCTGACCGCAATTTGCAATACATTTGCAATAGGCCGCAGCGTTCATTGGGTGACCAACCTCTCGCGATCAACCATTAATTTGACCTCCACCTGGCAGGGTGGGCGCGTCGCCTATACACTGTGCGGAACGCACTCAACATTAGAAAGGCCAAGCCGCGTCTACTTGCCTGATACACCACTTCAATATAGTCCTTAATAATAATAATTGGTTTTGAGGGATAAGAAATGACGCAGTATCTGTCTCATATATCGTTGGACACTTGAACCGCGCCGTAAGGGAAGGGATAAAGGAGGGAGTGAAAGAAGAAAGGAAGAAAGAGGTGCCGTAGTGCAGAACGCGGCCGCGGCGGCTGCGTTTTTATGGCGGCAAAACGCTAAGGCACCCGTGTGCTGTGCGAAGTCAGTGCAGGTTAAAGATCCCCAGGTGGTCGAAATTATTCCGGAGCCCTCCACTACGGCACCTCCTTCTTCCTTTCTTCTCTCAGCCCCTCCATTATCCCTTCCCTTACGGCTCGGTTCAGGTGTCCAACGATATGTGAGACAGATACTGCGCCATTTCTTTTTCTCAAAAACCAATTATTATCAACGCATTTTGACATTATGTATATTGATACACCATGCACCAATCAAGATGATGCCATCATACCAGGTGTTCCAGAGAAAAATTTCAAAAATTTTCAAATAGAGGCTTTTCGGGGCAAAAATGTTGCTCTTGCGGCATAGTATACCTGTGTCAGGAACAACAGAAACCTGGGGAACTGTGTTAAGTAGCAAGCTGGTAAACTACTTTCTGATAACTAACTTTTTAGCTATTACAGAGAGGCAACTTGCTGCAATAGATATTTGTAGCCGGTCGATAGTAATAGCGATATATGTTTCAAAATTTCGAAATCGCAGTTACCCTCACTGCTGTTTCTGGACAAAATTTGGCTCAATCGTGCGAAAATACATGCGCTTTCGAAAGCATGCAGGCAAAGCAGCCCCTCCAGCGCACGTAACTAATAATAATAATAATAATAATAATAATAATTTGTTTTCGGGGAAAGGAAATGGCGCAATATCTGTCTCATATATCGTTGGACACCTGAACCTCGCTATAAGGGAAGGGATAAAGGAGGGACTGAAAGAAGAAAGGAAGAAAGAGGTGCCGTAGTGGAGGGCTCCGAAGAATTTCGACCACCTGGGGATCTTTAACGTGCACTGACATCGCACAGCACGCGGACGCCTTAGCGTTTTTCCTCCATAAAAACGCTGCCGCCGCGGTCGGGTTCGAGCCCGGGAACTCCGGATCAGTAGCCGAGCGCCCTAACCACTGAGCCACCGCGGCGGGGTCACGTAACTAGACGAAAAAGCCAAATTTTGTCGAGCAGCAGCGCCAAGGGTAATCGCGTTTTCGAAATTCTAAAAATTGATATGGCTATTGCTAACGACCGGTTACAAATATCTAATTGCAGCTAGACGCCCCCGCCGCGGTGGCTCAGTGGTTAGGGCGCTCGACTACTGATCCGGAGTTCCCGCGTTCGAACCCGACCGCGGCGGCTGCATTTTTATGGAGGAAAAACGCTAAGGCGCCCGTGTGCTGTGCGATGTCAGTGCACGTTAAAGATCCCCAGGTGGTCGAAATTATTCCGGAGCCCTCCACTACGGCCCCTATTCTTCCTTTCTTCTTTCACTCCCTCCTTTATTCCTTCCCTTACGGCGCGGTTCAGGTGTCCAAAGATATATGAGACAGATACTCGCCATTTCCTTTCCCTAAAACCAATTATTATTATATTAGCTAGACGCCTAGCTGTACTAGTTAAAAGTTAATGATTAAAAATTGGTTGGTGCATGGTTTATGGGGGTTTAAGGTCCCAAGGCGAATCAGGCTATGAGAGACGCCGTAGTGAAGGGCTCCGGAAATTTCGACCACCTGGGGTTCTTTAACGTGCAGTGACATCGCACAGTACATGGGCCTCTAGAATTTCGCCTCCATCGAAATTCGACTGCCGCGGCCGGGATCGAACCCGCATCTTTCGGGCCGGCAGCCGAGCTGATTAAAAATTAGTTAACCAGCTTACTAAAGACGATTCACCGGTTTTCTGATGTCCGTCAACACTGGTAATAGCATGCCGCAAAGGCCAGTTTTACCCCAAAAAGCCTATTTTTGTATATTTTCGATCCGGAGTTCCAGGGTTCGAACACGACCGCGGCGGCTGCGTTTTTTATGGAGGCAAAACGCTAAGGCGCCCGTGTGCTGTGCGATGTCAGTGCACGTTAAAGATCCCCAGGTGGTCGAAATTATTCCGGAGGCCTCCACTACAGCATCTCTTTCTTATTTCACTCTCTCCTTTATCCCTTCTTTTACGGCGCGGTTCAGGTGTCCAACGATATATGCGACAGATACTGCGCCATTTACTTTCCCCGAAAAACCAATTATTAAATTGTTATTATTAACATTTCCGAAAGCGTTCGCTGAAACACCCGGTATGCAGGGCTGCTACCTCCACATCATTGTGCTGTCAGATATATGAATCAGTAGTACAAGTTAGCTCTTTGCTACGTTGTGCAATTTAATTCTAACCTGAGGAAAAGTTAAATACCTCAGTTCTCTCATGGTACCAAAAAAAACAATATTGTTTTCAGTTATACGTTGAATTCTACATTGCCAAGCGACTTCAAGAGCAATATTTTTCAAGTCACCAGCTACGACCAACTTCAACACCGCGACTTCTACCATAGCTGATATAACATGAATAAAATCTGTTCATCTGAAATGGGAATCGTTTGGGCTGTGGTTGCGGTTGGTTCCATAATCAGTAAGCCATCGGCTGTAAATTTGATGTTTTTTGCTTATTTTCAATTAGGTTTTGATAAATTAACATTCTCTTGGATCATATCGATCAAGAACATAGACTTTTAATGACTTGTGAGAAATCGGCTGTAAATTTATTTTTATTGCTTTCTTCATTTTTGTAAGTGCGCGCCGTAGGGGAAGGGATAAAGGAGGGAGTGATAGAAGAAAGGAAGAAAGATGTGCTGCAGTGGAGGGCTCCGGAATAATTTCGAACACCTGGGGATCTTTAACGTGCACAGACATCGCACAGCCCGAAGGCGCCTTAGCGTTTTGCCTCCATAAAAATGCAGCCGCCGCGGTAGGGTTCGAACCCGGGAACTGCGGACCAGTAGGTCTTTCGTACACCACTTGCCAATTGAGCCTCGTCTCCGTCCCTCAGAGGCTTCGGCCACCACTGCATTGACTGATTAGGCCCGCGTTCCCAATTTCACAGACATGGTTCCTCAGTTTTATAATCAGGTCGCACGGCAAAAGCCGCTCCACAATAATGGCCACTAATATTCCTTGGGTCCTTATGCTTCGGGTGCTACGTCAGGCTTCGTCGGCACTTCAACAGCAAATGCGAGTCGTTCACGTCCTTTTCCTTTGTTCGACTAGACTGAGCGACGCCCTCCAGCAGGGATCAAAATGATCTATTACAGGGATGATCCGTTTCAAGTAATTTGCTCATCCACATTCTTTTTGGCGGAGTTTTTTATTCGTTTTCAAGTTTTCGCGGTTGTCTTGGCAGGCATCGTTAGTACTTGGTGGTAACCGCGGTGCGAAGGCATCACTTCGAAATCCATGAACATCGGGAAAAAGAGCCGGCTTACAGCATACCCTAGTAACAGGATATAAACGGCCTACTGTCTAGCTACAAGTATTTTCAGTGGAAACCCCGAAGTTAATGTGGAGTGCTGCTCGAGTGTCCAGCCTCCGTGGACACGTTTTCTTCACGGGGAACAATAAGGCGTCTCAACAAAAGAGGCAAGCGAGATCCCAGTTCTTCAATCCATGCGCATCAACATAAATTACAGCCAAGCGACTTCAAGGCTTAATGGAGGGAGAATTAGAAGGACAGGGCCAAGCACGTAATAGTTTTGTGGGGAACCAAAAAATACTAATATGATGCGTAAGTGAACGACTACCGTCTCCACTTCCCGGCGGGGAAGGTGGACATGGCGGCAACAGTCGGACGCCAGGCCTAACGGAACCGAGAGTTGTACGCACGGTAGTAGACTTGGAATATTTCGTAAGCGTTCATAAAAAAGTGACTCGCTTTTTTTTTCGAGGCATACTTCAAAAAATGTCTCAGTACGCGCTAATACCGAAATTCAACGTGCAGTTACCACCGGCGTTCTTACTGAAACCGGGCCGAGGCAGCAGATAGCGAAATCTATTTTTAGTGCATAGTAAAAATTGGAAAATGGGATTTTGGGGAAAGGAAATGGCGCAGTATCTGTCTCACGTATCGGCTATACGGCGTTATATAGGTATACCCGTATATATCACGGAGCCAGTTATTCGCCTTTCCTTTCGTGACTCTCAGATGCTCTAAGCAAACAGTCGGTTTTGGCGCGGTCGGAGGCTAACAGTGCTTTTGCACCTAGTGTGCAACTGCTACCAGTAATGTGGGCCAGGCTCGACATGCGGAAACCTGCCCCAGTGGTTCGGGTGCTCTGCTACTGAGTCGGAGTACCCAGGTTCGAACCCGACCGCGGCGGCCGGGTTTCGATGCAGGCGAAACGGAAGAAATGAGGCAAAGCGTTTAAACGCTATTTTTTTTTTCTTTCAGCTATCGTTACTTCAAAAAGAGCCCGTTATAATAAAGCGTGTTCGAACAGATCGCCATATGCCGCAATGCAACTCTGGCATCTTATCAGCACATTTTCCGTGGACCGTAGCCTCTGCAGTGAAGGTGTAGACTTGCTTTTGTCTGATTTGGCTGGTGTCGGGTAGACTAGATCCTCGATTCAACACCAAAGGAAAAAATCCAGGAAAGTTAAATCTTGCTATAGGCCGGACTCATGCCGCCCTATCCACTGCTGCTGCGGGAAAACTTCAGCCTAGCCACTCGCAACATTTGCTGCTGCCGTGTGCAGCAGCACTATCATGCTGATAACCGATATCACTGATCCTAGCCAATGGAACTTCGCAAAGAAAATCCTGAAGTGGTCCATGCAGACGTATTATTCGCTTGTGTGTCGTCAGAAAACAAGGGCCCAATAACAGTGGTACTGTCAATTCCACACTAAACACTGAACGACCCCTGATATTAGTAATATACCTGCAAAACGCAGCGGCAGCTTTAGTCACTCCAATAGAGAGCATTGTGGATGTTCACTGTGCATTGCATGAGAAGAAAGCTTCATCGGGCTTGTGTATCTTGCAAACAAAACCTGGATCCTCGTCAGTCTTGATTGCAATCCAGTTTGCAGTCTTTTAGACTTTGGAAGTCGCAGGGCTACAACATTTGGTGCCGCTGCATGCGGCAGGGATGAAGTTTCCCCGCACTGATGACTTCCGGTACTCCAGCTTCAGCACTAAGAGCATCTGCATGGGTGTCTTAAAAAAACTTTGACGGCATATCTGTCTGCACGTCTTTGTCCGGAATTCCACACCTATGTAGTTTATTCGTAAACGTCTCACTCTGCCTGAGCATCTCATATGGACAAAAGTCATTGAGCTTGGACACGTACCCAGATGCCAGCGTTAAAATACCTTAACTGTCTGCCTTCTATGTCCGCTTCATACGCCTAGAGCCAGAACCATATCTGCTCTTCCCTCACTACAGTAAGGCATGTATGCTGATCTAAGTACATCCTAGCCAAGTAGTAACGTCGCTGTCAAAAACACGTAGGCATATGGGTGCCTGAGGAGCCCCCGATAAATGGAAACTCTTCAGGACTATCTCACATGAAGTAGAAACTTGATCAGGGCATTTTTATCCAACGGTGCAATTGCTGCCGCCGTCATCGCCTTGCATTGTCCTAGCGCGCTTCACCCTTTCCTGCCTTGAAGCAGAACCAAAAAGCTGTTTCTTCCTTTCTTTCATAGCCTTGGACACTTATTCACTTCGGCAACGATCCGCCAGCAGTATCCATTTGCCCCGTCAAGAGCCAGAGGCACAGATACAACAGGCATAGCACCTTAATTGTCACCTCCCCAGGATCACAGTCACGCTGCAGCTGACCTTGTTCACCTATCGCACGCTTGAGAGCAGCACAATAGCGAAGTGCAAATGTTCAGTCATGTTCTTTTTTTTTCATATTTAACAGGCTTCCTTCGCAAAGTGAAAAAAAGGCTACACGAGACAAAATGCACAGAAAATAGGTGGCTCCTGATGGTGCTCTACAACTTTGCGTATCACTCTTAAGGTCTCCATCCAATATTGAAAAAGTTCGATAATTAAACCTAGTTATTTATTCATTTATTATTCCTCAAAGGTCAAGGCACATTCCTGGAACAGTGTGGAAACGTGAAATTAACAGTGAAGTTGGGGGGGGGGGGCTGTTCAGAATTTTACGGAAAGTTATGTGGGACAGCGTGTACTATACAGGCTCTTCGTTTTTGATTTCCAGAATGCAGGGAGTAAAAATTGGGCAATACTTTTTTAGTTCAAATTCCGATACAAATGGTTTATTCAGCAAAAATTTCTTCACTTCGTGTTTTTTTTTTGGGGGGGGGTGTCTTCTTTTGCAACAGAATGCAATTTATTGCAAGTGCTCGTCTTTGTGCGGAAGCCATGCCTTTTTTGTTCAAAATTCCGGGAACATAGATATGACAGCTTGCGAAGATAAGAACTATTCATCAAAAGAATGTTTTCTCTATTCCAATTACTTTCTCACGTAAATTGTCAATCGCCTAAGCAGCACTTTGCATGCATGTAAAAGCCTGTCTGCCTTGTACACTGCGAAAACATTCATTAAACACCACACAGGATAATATTTTAAACGGACAAGAGTACTGAAGCAGAATGTCATTTGCTTGGATATAGCACTTGATATACGATACTTGATAGCGACAACCTGTATTTTGGCCTTGCGCTTCTAAAAATTGCTTTTTGAACACGTCATAAATCACAAATATTAAACGAGGTTTAAGGTCACCAGTTGAATGCACACTACTGTGGAGACCAGGATGTCTGCCTATTTTTGTGCAGTTGAGCTTTGTTCAGGAAACCTCCCATTTTCTAGGCTCTTCCTTATACAGTGAAAGCTCGTTAATTCGAACCTCAATAATTCGAATTTTCGGATAATTCGAACTACTCTACTTGGTCTGGCCAAGCTCCATACAGATCTGCGTATAAAAAAGCCCGTTAATTTGAAAGCGAGTCAGTTCCGCTACGGATAATTCGAACTACGCGTTGCCCCGTCTGGGCGGTTTGGAACACAGCATGTGGCCAAAAAAAAAAGCGCCTCCGCGTACTTAGAGGCTGCGCACGTGCTAATAAACGGGGACAGAAGATGGAGCCAGATGAAAGCGTGGAAGACTGGGTAAAGCCTAACAGGCGCCATGACCGGCGCGGCGGCCAGCGGCGTGGGAGGGTAGGGGTTGGCGAACGCGGTGGCGGCTGCCTATCCTCTTTTCCGCGCAGCCTCCGAACCCGGAACTACCGTATTTACTCGCGTAATGGACCCGCCCCCCCCCCCCTTTTCTCGGCCAGAATTTACTTTTTTTTTGTTTTCCAGCCTAGCGAGTTCCTCAGTTTTCGCTGCCGTCCGCAGCGCAGACCTTGGCAGTGCGCCAATATGCTGCCCGCCGCCGACATAACCACTTGTTCATCTTGAGAAGAGCTCCAGCCAGAGGCGTTGGGGGGAAACAAAGACGGGGGTATGGGGGGCGATGATAGAGCTAAGGTCAAAAGGTCGCTGCGCAGCATCTTGGCGCACTACCAAGAAATGCGTTGTGAACCGTGACGGTGCGCAACGGAGGGAAGCATTAACGAATGACGCTTTTTTTTCTTTCAAATTCTTAGGCGAAAATCGGGGATGGGTGGGTGGGTTCATTATGCGAGTGGATTCATTACGCGAGTAAATACCGTACAGGTACGGCAATGCAAATGGTTATGGTCAGTTTTTTCGAGGCCATTCGATAATTCGAACATCGGATAATTCTAACTTTTCTCCCGGTCCCATGAAGTTCGAATTAAAGAGCTTTTACTGCATACATATATCATAACAAGCCTCTCCATTCCTTGCCCTAGTGTGTTCTCTAGGAGAGAAGTGGGAATTTAGGCAAGAAATTGGGTTTAACCTGAGTTTTACAAAGTGTGCTTTGGGTGCAAGAATGGGTAAAATCTCGTTTAACCCCAATACGAAAAGCTCTACCTGCATATGGTTACAACACCCGGAACTACCCTTCTTGAAGTAAATGGATAATGATTGGCACAGCAAACAGTACTGGCAGTTAAACAGATTGAAGTGTCTTTATAAAGGCTAATAGACAACTGATGAAAATACATGTTTGCCTTCCTTAGTTCAGAGTCAAACAGCAATATCATATGCTTTACGCGACACTGCCAGCAGCCAACACCTTGTCCTCCGAGCTTGTGTGGAGTAAGGTGAGCCTTTATCCTCACCTCTCACGATCTTCTGGCAGTGCCAGGATGGCTCCGCCATCTTTGGGGCGAGGACGGTACATTTGGTGTTTTACGTGCTCTTGAAAGTGTACGTCATCAGCAATTACTCTCGGCCATTGCTCTTTTTATGGTTTTATGGCCATCTACAACTTTTACGTGTCAATTTCATCAATTTCTGAAGGCACCTTTTTTTTCTAATCCTTATGGCTTTCCATTGTATAACCTTTGCATTCAATCGCATTATATATAGTATTTTTTTATCCATGTTGCTTTGTATTGTATAATGTTATTCTCACTGTATGTTCCTTAATGCAAAATTGTTCCATTTACAGCTTTACCTTTACTGTAGGCATGAAGGATCACTTGCCAGGAGACAGGGTAAGAACCTTGTCAAGCTGCTCCTGCAGCAGATTTTTGTTCTTACCCGTGCATTTGTTTCTGTAATTAAAGAAATGGTAAATAAACTTAATTCATGAATAACAGCCAAAGCCATGAAGAGAACATTACACACCATACACAAAGGGTACCTTTAATGCAGAAAAACCTCAGACAAGAGACTGCTTTTATGAAAACTGCTTCTGCAGCATGATCGAAACAATAGGAATCTTCAAAAACACGGGCATGTGCCAGTCTTGTTTTTTGAGAATGAACGCAAAATAATGCAGCAGGTTCTTCCTGAACATGATTTAACAATAACAAACATGATGCACTTTTCTGCCAGTGTTTATCGGAACTGAAAGATGAAACCTCCAGGGAATCCACTAAATCCTGAGTTATGTTGAAAAGAATTGGTAGATAGCATGTCTGGTAGAAACCAGCCTGGTAGATAGCATGTCTTAACTGTATTCTAATGACGCCAAAAGTAGCGCTCTTCTAACTCAAAAAGCCTATTTTAGAAATTGTGTAATCTTGTGTGAAACACCCTGTATATACCCCACTTATGAGACTCCTGTAGAGAGGTCAGAATCTTGATGCCTTTGACATATATAACGGAACGGAAGATTTCGTTCACTGCTGTGTGAAGCACCTTGTGCGCCATAGACCACTGTTGCGCATTTCTGTTTAAGTAGTAATAGTAGTGCCCTTAGCTATTGTACATCATAAGGAGGAGAGTTATTGCTACCTTCCAGGGATTTGGAGTGACGTAAGTTGCAATATGTGGCCCAGAAGCAAACCCAATGGCATGGAAGCTTTTGAAAAGGACAGCACACCATGGTGTAGATTTCAGCACTCACTATATTTCTCAATATACAGGCAGTGGGTTTCAACAAACTCTTTGGATGTCTTTAAAAGTTCCTCGTGGGACATTCCTTGCTGTAAGTGCTCAATGTGCCGCACAGTACTCTCAAACACAGTGGTGGCGTCCGTGCTGCAATCCAAACTCGGCACCAGAGTTCTGAGGGTGTCGCAAGCGCTCTTAATCCGGGCTCGTCGCTTTCGTTCTACATCGTTATGGCGCGCTCGTCTGTCTTCTGGTACTTCTGCGCTAGACGCGCTGCTTGCTTCCGGTGATGTGCCTTGCTCTTGACTTGTGGACGTGGTAGTATCGTCAACGTCGACGCCGTCCAGGTTTAGGTAGACCGCATCCGCTTCGTAAACGACGTCAAATGTCGAGTCCATCGTCGCAGTACCGGGACCCTCGGCACCAGTCTTGCCCAGGGGCTGTATTACGTGCGCTGCACCAAACCGATCAATATACAGCAGTTGCTGCTGGCTGTCCATCGTGAAATTTCCTCGTGCACTGAACGAAGCCCCTCCGCCTCCCTTTTGCTGCCGCCGTTGTGGTGTGCTGCTGCTGCTTCAGCTTCCGGTTCTCACCAAAGTGGAGTGCGAGAAATGTGATTAGTTCCGGTCGGCGTCCTGGCGGTCGCTGATCGCAACAGCTTGGTGAAATCCCCTTTGCAGATCTTGCGATAGTCATGGCGCAAATGGCTTTTCTGGCACTGACGTGAAACTGCTCTAGCAAACAAAAAAAAACCATAGGGAAATTTATTGGTCTTATATCTTCGTTAGTATTGGTGCTAGAGTTTATCTTCGCGTTGTATCTGCATTTGTACTGGACCAAAGCACAAACCGATACTATATATATCGATATGTCTTAGAGGCTGTGGTACTAACTGTATCGGTCTATGGGCTGAATATGAAAAGCATTAGACCAATGCAGAATCCAGTGCACCTTATCGACTGATTCATATTCGCCGCATAGACCAATACCTATTTGTCCATGGGACTGACGGACTGATATGCACTAGTCAATGGGCCCTACAAAACCAGTCGGTTGGTGGTTCTAGTCGTTTTTCATTGCTTCGATCCTCATTCATCTCAGGCTCTGATCTCAAAATCAACACATGCCGATCCCATGGCGCTTACGAGGCATTGCAGTAACGTAAATTATTTGCCCCATTAAGAATAAAGTACGCTGAGGCATACAGAAAAACTGCCGCCTGAAGTTCCAGAGGATCCGTCGTCGCGCAACGCTCTCAAACTACGTTTGAGTTTGACGCCACAAGCCGCGGACAACGCGGTGCCGGCAGCGGAGAGAGAGGGGCCAGCGCTCGCATCTGGCTCGCATCTGGGTAGGAATACTTTTTTTCTCTCTCCTCAAGTCAGAAAGAAAGCAAACAAGAAAGAAAAATGACCACCATTGGTGGTTGCCCGTATGCCGACCCTCCAAGGTAGGACCATATGATTATGGTGAGAAGTATTTTTTTTCTTCTCTTTTACGGTATAGTGGCCCTAACCGCAATTTGAGACCACAGTGATATTTTAGTGTTACTAAAATACTTTTTTTCAGTTGTCGACTCAGTATTATGCAGAATTTAGCGAAGTGGTAGCAAAAACGTAGTCGAAGGGCGGCAACGTTGGGTAATTTTGATTGTTTTTTTTTAGCTTGCTTGTGTGCGCGTCAGGTGTTAAGTTTGTCGCGGTATGCGCTGCCGTGAATTCAAAGTTCTGCAAGACGCTTCTCGTGGATATCAACATTCCAGCGCTAGTTCGGGTTTTAGTGAGGTCCGTATGCATTAGTTACAACCGCAGGCTGCGGTTGTTATTCTTTTTTGCGCTGCGGCGTTGCGTTGCTAACGGCCGTTGCTACGCGAACAAATGAATTTGAATCGCGCGTTATGATGAAATTAATGTGGGGCAGAGTTTTAATATTTTAGGCACGATTTCTTATTAGGAGTATTTAAGGCTTTTAACCATAATTTTGCTTTCTACTGTGCTGCCATCTCTCTTCCTCAAGTGGCAAGTCGTACCCCGGCGGCTCAGCTCGGCAGATTGTAGTATACAGGTGCAGTCAAAAGCAAATGGAAGGCGCGAGAGCGTGGCAAACCGTGTCGCAGCGCTTTCTAACGCCGGCTCTGGTAAGTGATTAACTCGGTCGCCAGCAAGCAGCGCGCGCTATCAGCCGACCCTTATCTGGAGCGTACGGCCATCACTTTTGGAAGCTCGAACGGATGCTTGTTGCTTTTCAAATACGGCACCACGGATCTCTTTGGCCCTACCTGCGAAGTATTTGAAGAGCGATTTGCGCCGTATGATTGTACTCAGCAGCGAGCACTGCCATGACTGTTATGCTTTTGCCGTGAGGGGCGTGTCGCGGGGCGTTTTTTTTCATCTTGTTCTTAGGTTTACATGGTATATCGTGGCTTCCCCAGTGTCCGCTCAAGAAATGAGGACCAGCAATAATCAGCCCTCGCTTTTTTGCTGCCTTCATTTTGTTTATTGTAAGTTGCGCATATACCCTCGCGTATGTAAGAACAAATACGCACAAAATAATCAAAAGAACACGACGCTGGTCTAGTCTGTGTGCTCTGTGTAACAGTTGAAGCAAAATACGCGAAATGCATGCATTTCGAATTGGCCAGGTAGTAACGCATGATCAGCACGTCGATCGCAACAAGGGGAATCCTTATTGTTCTTAGTAGGAAGAATTTCATCGAGTTAGTTCCACAAGAACAAAAAATACAAGGTGCAAAAGCAAACGCGGTTCAAAAGCGCGTGAGACTGCCGTTAACGCGAATGGTTGCTTCCATGCGCAGGGGCAGAGAATCGTACACAGATTGTACAAACTCGCTGTATCGCTTAATGCGGTCCCATTCAGCTGCAACAGCGAGGCACAATGCTTCTTTGCTTGTTGCACCCAAGTTCATGTATGCCAAGTTGGATTTCAGAAATCCCCACACATTTTCTATAATGTTGAAGTCCGCGCCCTTTGGCACCCATTGCAGCTGTCGACCTCCTCACTCTTCTAGAAAGTCTTGGACGACTTTAGCTTTGTGGACGGGGCTGTGGTCCTGCTAAAGCCAGTAAAAGCCATCTTTAAAGGGCTCGTCCAGGGCGAATGGGACAAGGTAGCTGTCAAGGACATCGCAGTAGGACGCCGCGTTAATCTTCGCTCGAAGATGCGCAAGTGGGGCCAGTCCACCTCTGCAGACGGCTCCCCAAACATTCACAGCCGTGCCACCACTGCTAAGCACATTGTGCAAGTACCCGGGCTGATACCTACGTGCAAGCAAAAACAAAACGTTATCGTTAGAAATGTGGGCAAGCGCCCTTCTAAGACTCGTTTTGCTGACGTGCAGGCGTGATCCTTAGCGTCCAGACAAAATTAAAGACCTCTGGAACAAATTCCCAAATGCGCACTCGACCACTGCACACAGAAAAACAGCATCCGGATTATCACCCTTATCGCTCCGCCGTCGCATTGCCAGCCTGTCTTTATTTCACAAATTCTTCCTCAGCCCTATGCACCTCCCACCTTATAATCTTCGCCCAGAAAGCATATCTCATCGCACCAGCCATCACCTACAAGTTTTTGTCCTCGGTCACGCACCGTCACTTTTTCGAATTCCTTCTTTCTTCGTGCAGCCGCAGGCTGGAACGGCCTTCCAAACAACGTTGCCATCATCACTTGCCCAAGTCTCTTCGCTAAATATGTAAAAACATTCTTGCTGTTGTGAATTTGTGCTTTTAATTCTTTCCACCCCTTATGTAAAACCCCTTTTTTGGGGCCTTTAATATAATAAAATGAAATGAAAGTATTCACCCATGCCGAAAATATAGCACTGGCAATTGCAAAGCGTGATATCATTAAGAGAATGTAGTTATATCTTACCCGCAGTTGTACGGGCGCCATACCCGGCGCTGTTGACCCATCTTGAGATTACAGTAGACTCATCAATAGATATGACCTCACCCCAATCGACTACCGACCATTCTTCATGGGCTCGCGCAAAGCCCAGTCGAGCGCGCTTCTGCTGATCTGTTAAGTAAAGTAGGGTTTGTGAGCGACCACGCATCCGCTCAGTCCTGCTTCAAGCAAGCGTCGGCGGATTGTAGCCACACTGATTGTTCAGAGATAGGGTCTCTCGAATTTCTCGCGTACTCTCGAATGGATCAGCCGCCACCGCTGCCACGGTGAGTTCGTCGACTTCTGTCGATGTGGATCGTGGTCTTCCTGAATTGGGGGCATCTTCAATGCGGGCATCCTCATCTCGATATGCCTTAGAGAAAACCTAGCGCAAAAACATGCAACCACAAAGACAGAACAGACGAGACACAAGCGCTAACTCACAACTGGCTTTTTATTGAAGCAGGATGCAGTTTATATACGGTGAAGCTTCAAAGGGAAAGAAGGGTGACAAGGAGGAGAAGGTGAACAAAGGGAACATCGCTTCGCAAAAAACAGGCAGGCAGCCAAAAAAAATCATACAAGAAAAAGAAAAAGTTACATGATAACTGAATCTAAAAATTGATACTCTGAATTAAAAAGAGATAAAGAAGGGGTACTGATGCACCTACTGCCATATCTCGACGTAGAAAGCCTCCAGACTAACACGCGCCGTCTTATCTGTGCCTTTGCCAAGAATCTTCGTCTCACTCAAAATCGCCTCGCACCCGTCGCAGCTCATTACGTGCGCAACCAAATGTGCGTACTTGTCTTTTAAGTCTGACAAATTTCGGGCATGGTCCCCCAAGCGCTCATTGATGCAGCGGCCAGTTTGACCAACATAAAACTTCCCACATGTTAAGGGGATAGCGTAGACCACTCCTACTGAACACTTGATAAACGGTGTGTCGTGCTTTATCTGGCAACCCCGCTTCCTAGAGCTGGCGATTGGGGGGCACAACTTTCCCAGCTTGTTGGGAGCCGAAAAAACGACACTCACGCCATACCTGTTGGCCACTTTCCTCAAGTTGTGCGAGGTCTTGTGTAAATAAGGCACAACTAGCGGCTTTTGTGTCCTGGCACGATCTTCTCCGGAATTTCTTCGGGTTCCGTGTTTTAGTTTTTGGAGATGGGTCTCGCAAACAGCATCCAACACAGAGCAGGGGAACCCAGCCGCCGAAAGTCGGCCCATCTGATTGTGAAAGCTGTCTTGCAACTGATGCGGGCACGATTTCTTGAGAGAAGACTCCAGGCAATGCGACGCTACTGCCCTTTTAACAATTTTGGAGTGCCTAGAGTCATAAGGCAAAAGATCTTTTTTTGCACGCGGGTAATAGCCCCAGCAAACGTGTCTTTCAAGGAATGTTAGTTTCAAATCTAAAAACTGTAAAACATTAGTGTAGGGTAGTTCATGCGTAAAAGTTAGCCCAAGTCCATGTTTGTCAAAATCATCTAAAACTTCACCTACTGTAGAGGGGTAGGTGAAGGGCGTCTGCTTTTTTAAAAGCACTAAAAAATCATCAACATATCTAAAAACCTTTAAAACCACCCCTCCCGTATAAAAAAGTTTCTCTAAAGATTGATCAACCTTTGCTAAAAATATATCGCAAAGGATAGGGGCCACGCAGGACCCTATGCACACACCGTTGCGCTGCAAAAAAGGCAGGTTGTCAAAATGTATAAAAGTAGCACTTAGGTAAAACTGCAAAAAAGCGATAAAACTATCAACCGACAGTCCTGAAGAATTCTGGAAAGACACGTCGCCGTTTGCTTCTATGCATTCCCTTACAGCCAACAAAAGCTGGTCTTGAGGTACCGAATAAAACAAATCTTGCACGTCTACCGAAAACCCAAAGCCGATGTTATCGGAACCCCGTAGGTACTCAGCGACAACTGTGGAATTTTTTGTGAGAAAGGGGTCGTCGAATTCAAGTAACTTAAGATGTTTTTGCAAAAAGCTGCTGACATTTTTTTGCCAAGAACCTTCTTCGCTGACTATAGTTCTGAAAGGGGTTTCTGGCTTGTGGGTCTTGGCTGTAAAGAATGCATTTAGGCTATTACCTTTGCTCTTTTTTATATCCTTGGCAAGAGTTTGAAGATTTAACTCTTTACAAAAGTTAATGAATTTTGTCTTAATTCTAACAGCACTTTTCTTCACCTGTACAAAGTTATTATTGACTGCCGCACGCGCTTTCTGATTGTACATTTCGTCAGGCAAAACAACAAACCCAGTCTCTTTGTCCGCTTGAAGAAGCTTAAGGCTGTTCTGCCTAAAGAAGGAAACAACACCATTAAACAATCTCTGGCTCTGCACACATACGCGGCTTGGTGAGCAGCTCCTCAAACAGTCCACACCCTCTAGGAGGCACCGGTCTTGGTTCTCTCCATCTCTTACTTTTTGGGCCAATTTCCTGTTCGCAGCGATGAGCTCGTGTGGCTGTACACCAGGCTCCAAACTGTACTTCGGTCCTTTTTGAAGAATTCGCATAACGTTGTCAGGCACAGAGGCGTCGCCAAGGACTGTAACATTACTCTTTTTGTCATGTGCAGTCTTCCTCCCCAGGCACAACAGCAGCTGGCTCACGATGCCTCTCCAATGGAATTCAGCGAGTTGAGCAGCAGTTTTCTTCAAGGAAGAAAGCTTTCTGACGGCGAGCCAATCGGGGTGATCATGGCAGCATATCATGCGCAGCCAATCATGGAACAGACGAAGTTGTCGCCAAAGTTCTCAGCGCATTAATTTGCAAATTCTTTTCACATGTCCCCACGATGGTTTAACAGGGCCGAAGAGGGCACTTACTTCTTCAGGCACAATTAAGCCCCTTGCGGATGCAGAAAGCGTATCGTCTTGCCCGGCATGTTGCGTCCGCGATGTGCGTCAGTAAAAGATCGATTAAGTGAGAAGACGGAGGAACGCACATCGTGGACGCAACATGCCGGGCAAGACGATACGCTTTCTGCATCCGCAAGGGGCTTGTGCCTGAAGAAGTAAGTGCCCTCTTCGGCCCTGTTAAACCATCGTGGGGACATGTGAAAAGAATTTGCAAATTAATGCGCTCAGAACTTTGGCGACAACTTCGTCTGTTCCATGATTGGCTGCGCATGATATGCTACCATGATCACCCCGATTGGCTCGCCGTCAGAAAGCTTTCTTCCTTGAAGAAAACTGCTGCTCAACTCGCTGAATTCCATTGGAGAGGCATCGTGAGCCAGCTTGCATAATGCGATACAGCGCGAATAAAGACGGGGACGAAGCGAGACAAGACACCACAGCGCTGTGGTGTCTTGTCTCGCTTCGTCCCCGTCTTTATTCGCGCTGTATCGCATTATGGAAAATTACCAACTAGCCCGATCTGCCACTCTTGTGAGCCAGCTGCTGTTGTGCCTGGGGAGGAAAACTGCACATGACAAAAAGAGTAATGTTACAGTCCTGGCCGACGCCTCTGTGCCTGACAACGTTATGCGAATTCCTCAAAAAAGACCGAAGTACAGTTTGGAGCCTGGTGTACAGCCACACGAGCTCATCGCTGCGAACAGGAAATTGGCCCAAAAAGTAAGAGATGGAGAGAACCAAGACCGGTGCCTCCTACAGGGTGTGGAGTGTTTGAGGAGCTGTTCACCAAGCCGAGTATGTGTGCAGAGCCAGATATTGTTTAATGGTGTTGTTTCCTACTTTAGGCAGAACAGCCTTAAGCTTCTTCAAGCTGACAAAGAGACTGGGTTTGTTGTTTTGCCTGACGAAATGTACAATCAGAAAGCGCATGCGGCAGTCAATAAGAACTTTGTACAGGTGAAGAAAAGTGCTGTTAGAATTAAGACAAAATTCATTAACTTTTGTGAAGACTTAAATCTTCAAACTCTTGCCAAAGATATAAAAAAGAGCAAAGGTAATAGCCTAAATGCATTTTTACAGCCAAGACCCACAAGCTAGAAACCCCTTTCAGAACTATAGTCAGCCAAGAAGGTTCTTGGCAAAAAAAATGTCAGCAGCTTTGTGCAAAAACATCTTAAGTTACATGAATTGGACGACCCCTTTCTCACAAAAAATTCCACATTTGTCGCTGAGTACCTACGGGGTTTCGATAACATCGGCTTTGGGTTTTCGGTAGACGTGCAAGGTTTGTTTTATTCGGTACCTCAAGACCAGCTTTTGTTGGCTGTAAGGGAATGCATAGAAGCAAACGGCGACGTGTCTTTCCAGAATTCTTCAGGACTGTCGGTTGATAGTTTTATCGCTTTTTTGCAGTTTTACCTAAGTGCTACTTTTATACATTTTGACAACCTGCCTTTTTTGCAGCGCAACGGTGTGTGCATAGGGTCCTGCGTGGCCCCTATCCTTTGCGATATATTTTTAGCAAAGGTTGATCAATCTTTAGAGAAACTTTTTTATACGGGAGGGGTGGTTTTAAAGGTTTTTAGATATGTTGATGATTTTTTAGTGCTTTTAAAAAAGCAGACGCCCTTCACCTACCCCTCTACAGTAGGTGAAGTTTTAGATGCTTTTGACAAACATAGACTTGGGCTAACTTTTACGCATGAACTACCCGACACTAATGTTTTACAGTTTTTAGATTTGAAACTAACATTCCTTGAAAGACACGTTTGCTGGGGCTATTACCCGCGTGCAAAAAAAGATCTTTTGCCTTATGACTCTAGGCACTCCAAGATTGTTAAAAGGGCAGTAGCGTCGCATTGCCTGGAGTCTTCTCTCAAGAAATCGTGCCCGCATCAGTTGCAAGACAGCTTTCACAATCAGATGGGCCGACTTTCGGCGGCTGGGTTCCCCTGCTCTGTGTTGGATGCTGTTTGCGAGACCCATCTCCAAAAACTAAAACACGGAACCCGAAGAAATTCCGGAGAAGATCGTGCCAGGATACAAAAGCCGCTAGTTGTGCCTTATTTACACAAGACCTCGCACAACTTGAGGAAAGTGGCCAACAGGTATGGCGTGAGTGTCGTTTTTTCGGCTCCCAACAAGCTGGGAAAGTTGTGCCCCCCAATCGCCAGCTCTAGGAAGCGGGGTTGCCAGATAAAGCACGACACACCGTTTATCAAGTGTTCAGTAGGAGTGGTCTACGCTATCCCCTTAACATGTGGGAAGTTTTATGTTGGTCAAACTGGCCGCTGCATCAATGAGCGCTTGGGGGACCATGCCCGAAATTTGTCAGACTTAAAAGACAAGTACGCACATTTGGTTGCGCACGTAATGAGCTGCGACGGGTGCGAGGCGATTTTGAGTGAGACGAAGATTCTTGGCAAAAGCACAGATAAGACGGCGCGTGTTAGTCTGGAGGCTTTCTACGTCAAGAGATATCGCAGTAGGTGCATCAGTACCCCTTCTTTATCTCTTTTTGATTCAGAGTATCAATTTTTAGATTCCGTTATCATGTAACTTTTTCTTTTTCTTGTATGATTTTTTTTGGCTGCCTGCCTGTTTT
Organism: Amblyomma americanum; assembly: GCF_052857255.1. NCBI lineage: Eukaryota > Metazoa > Arthropoda > Arachnida > Ixodida > Ixodidae > Amblyomma > Amblyomma americanum. The sequence continues at coordinate 120,578,548 of NC_135497.1, read as the reverse complement.
TTGCGAAGCGATGTTCCCTTTGTTCACCTTCTCCTCCTTGTCACCCTTCTTTCCCCTTGAAGCTTCACCGTATATAAACTGCATCCTGCTTCAATAAAAAGCCAGTTGTGAGTTAGCGCTTGTGTCTCGTCTGTTCTGGCTTTGTGGTTGCATGTTTTTGCGCTAGGTTTTCTCTAAATCAAGTATGCACCAACTAGCCCAAAAAGAGGTGTTAATGCTCGATATGCCTGCAAATCCTATTCTCAGCGCCGATCGATCGGCCAACTCGGCGACTTATAGTGTGCTGAGGAACACTTTCAATTGGAGAGGCGAATTATGCTGTGCCGTTCATCTTCAGGTATTCTGGACGGCATCGCGCTTCGAGGAAACGGTGCAATCAATCCCTCCGACCTGAGCACAAGAAATAAAACAGGTGCTCCACAGCACGCCGCTCACGGCAAAAACATAAACAGTCGTGGCATTACTCGCTACTGAGTATTATCAAACGGCGCGAATCTCTCATCAAACAAATTGCAGGTAGCGCCGGAGAAATCCTTAGTGTCGCATTTGAAAAGCAACAAGCATCCGTTAGAGCCGTCAAAGGTGATGACCGTAAACGCTCCAGATAATGGTCGGATCATAGCGCGCGCTGCTTGTTCGAAAACGAGCTACTCAATTACCCGAGCCGGCATTAGAAAGCGCTGCTGCACGGTTTGCCACGCTCTCGCACCTTTAATTCACTTTTGACTTCACCTGTACGTCTTGTCTGCCCCATTTCGTATTTCGCATAATCACGAGAGTCAAAGTAACGGCCGTTTCGCCGGCGTGCCAGATGCTAAGCGTTCACCGAGTCTCGCTTCATTCTTGCGATGCACGAGCTACAGCTCGGCAGTTACCTCGTTGGCATTGCTCCGCCACCCCTCCCTCTCTCCCTCCCTTCACGCGGATACGCGTCCATATAACATCTTGCTGTGTCTTTTTAAGATTTGGGCACACCTCTGCGAGACAATCATTCCGGCTGTCGAGGTTCGGGGGATGTTCTACTTTCGATTCCAACGTGTCTATCTTCCCGCCGGCGGTCGCCTGTAGCGCACGCCGCCTCGGAGGTCGATAGCCGGTGTAATCGGCTGGCACAGGTGTGTTCCAAGCTTAAAAGTCGTATCAAGAGACTATACCGACGCGTATTCGCGTATCAGATCGTGGTACGCCAAGCATGCCGAGCCACGCGCGTTACCGACGACCGTGGCTTGCGCATAGTAGAGTGGACAGGGCTTTTTCCAGGCTCATTTGCCTGCCAGAGCTTTCGAACAGTTCTTCCAAACATACGGTGCCGTCAGCAGGAGAGACCAGTGGTGCGTTTACCTGGTGTTGGAGATGTTTCTTCTTCTTAATGCACCAAGGAATTTACATGCATTCATCAGTGGCATGTCACTTCTGTACAGTTGGAAGTACCAATTGTTAGTACAGGTGGTGCGGTGCCCTGCCCTTGTGATCAATGTTTTTTTTTTTATTTTGCAGACTGCAATGTGCTTTTTTTTATTTTTGAGGTGCTTTAGGTTTCGGCGAGACTGCACCAATGGCCCAGAGCTCACAATCTTGTAACCCAGCTCTACTTGCAGTCAAAGTTTTTGTGATGTTCCATTATGAGTTGCTGCTCTCATTGTGTATACATGAAACTGCTGCCTAACTCTCCATTCCTGGAGCTTCTGAACTCTGGAGGGACAAGGAAGATTGCTGTCCATACCCTCCAGAAATCTGAACCAGTAGACACAATGAGACCCATACACCATTAAATCTACAAAACACTTACGAAACCAGTAGCCTATGAGATTGCTGACAGCTATGGGTGTGTGAGCGTACTGGTCTTATAGGCCTTTTGGTATCTACCAAACACTATTTCAAAGAGTGCAAATTTCGCGACGGCCTGACCTGTGCAGGCACGGTGCTGCCGTGCGCGCATCACCTCGTGTGGACATGTCCTCTGCGCACACAGTTGAAATCGAGATGGTAGCTAGGTTTTTCATACTCGGTTCAACTCGAAACAGCTGGCTTATCTCCACTGCAGGACAAAAACGTACCCCAGTTCTCTCCCTCCAAGAATCGCTGTCCGCCGCGGCCACAGTATTCCAGGCAGCCTTTTGAACTCGTGCTCGTCCAAGTCCATTTTCTTCTTAATTTCCAAATTTTTGCCCTAATTCGCATTGCTTTCTGTCTCAAGGTTACCTCTGCTATTTTCCTTTTTATAGCATGCTGCGTTATTCTAAATCATTTAGGGTGTGTACCAGTTGCTCTGAATATTGGTATAATGTTAGAATGACGAATTGTAATGGTGCAAGGGCAACTTTGGCCTAACAGCACCATAGCACGAGGCATTTTTCTTTCCACAAAGCAGGGCCACAAACCCATTTTTTAAGCATTTCAGCTCTGTGAACCAGAGCACCAGGCCAGGGTAAATCTTTCAAAGTGGTGGAAATTTCATAAGTGTGAACACATGTAGTGGGGTATTGGACAGGGGCGTCTTGCAAGAGGCACCATCTGGCAGAGTGGGACCACTTGGCAGAAGGGACCATTTGGAACTTACTGGTTTAAAAAATCATTGGAAATTTCGGTTAGAACCGAGTGATTTTTTCAGTCACTTCCAATCGGTTTAGGTTTATGTTTATGGGTTTCATGTCCCAAAGCGACTCAGGCTATGAGGAATGCCGTGGTGTAGGGCTCCGGAAAATTTTGGCCACCTGCGGTTCCTTAACGTGCACTGACAACGCACAGTGCATGGGCCTCTATCTAGCATTTCGAAAACCTCTATCGAACTGCGACCACCATGGCCAGGGTCGAACCCGCATCTTTCAAACCAGCAGCCGAGCACCGTAACCAATGAGCCAAGGTTCAAATTGGGTTTCGAAATTGGTTCCAGTCATGCCTTTAATCACCTTACATATTATTAAGGTACAAAAGGAAAACTTATTTGTGAGGACTGCAGGGCAGCGCCTAGCTCGGTACCAACATTTTCACAGGAGAATGGAAACTGAGAATTGTGTATGCTGTCATGGAAATGAAGGAACGCTCACAAGAAACATACTGTAGTCTGGCACTAATAACATACTAGAGCATGTATGCAAACACAGAGCACACTTCTGTCCCATATACAGGGCGTTTCACCTAGGACTTTACACGATTTAAAAAAAAGGGCTTTTGAGTTAGACGAGCGCTTTTTTCTTGATGGCATTGTCAGCTGTGTATTACATATCAAAAAACATCTGAAATGTGCTAACAAGCAGGCTGGTTAACTAATATTGAATAGTTAAATTTTTAACTATCATAGTTAGGCTCCTTATTTATTGAGAAGCATGTAGCCCACCGTAAGTAATATCCATATCTGTTTTTAGGATTTTGAAGACGCGGTAGCCCTCGGCACTGTGGCCCGACAAAGTTTGGCTACATAGCGCCAAAATGCATGCGCTTTCGAGAAGTTTGCGGACAAAACGATCTCTTCAGTGGTCGTGATTCGTCGAAACAGCCGAAATTTGTTGGGCCACAGCGCTGAGGGTAAGTGTATTTTCGAAATTCTAAAAACTGACATGGATATTACTTACGGTGGGCTACACGCCTCTCAGAGGAGGCTCACAATTGAAGTTACAAAGTTAACTGTTCAATATTAGTTAACCAGCCTGGTAGATAGCATGTCCTAATTGTATTCTAATGATGCCAAAAGCAGCGCTCTTCTAACTCAAAAAGCCTATTTTAAAAATTGTGTATTCTTTTGTGAAACACCCTGTATATACCCCACTTATGAGACTCCTGTAGAGAGGTCAAAATTTTGATGCCTTTGACATATATAACGGAACGGAAGATTTCGTTCACTGCTGTGTGAAGCACCTTGTGCGCCATAGACCACTGTTGCGCATTTCTGTTTAAGTAGTAATAGTAGTGCCCTTAGCTATTGTACATCATAAGGAGGAGAGTTATTGCCAGCTTCCAGGGATTTGGAGTGCTGGGAGTGACGTAAGTTGCAATATGTGGCCCAGAAGCAAACCCAATGGCATGGAAGCTTTTGAAAAGGACAGCACACCATGGTGTAGATTTCAGCACTCACTATATTTCTCAATATACAGGCAGTGGGTTTCAACAAACTCTTTGGATGTCTTTAAAAGTTCCTCGTGGGACATTCCTTGCTGTAAGTGCTCAATGTGCCGCACAGTACTCTCAAACACAGTGGTGGCGTCCGTGCTGCAATCCAAACTCGGCACCAGAGTTCTGAGGGTGTCGCAAGCGCTCTTAATCCGGGCTCGTCGCTTTCGTTCTACATCGTTATGGCGCGCTCGTCTGTCTTCTGGTACTTCTGCGCTAGACACGCTGCTTGCTTCCGGTGATGTGCCTTGCTCTTGACTTGTGGACGTGGTAGTATCGTCAACGTCGACGCCGTCCAGGTTTAGGTAGACCGCATCCGCTTCGTAAACGACGTCAAATGTCGAGTCCATCGTCGCAGTACCGGGACCCTCGGCACCAGTCTTGCCCAGGGGCTGTATTACGTGCGCTGCACCAAACCGATCAATATACAGCAGTTGCTGCTGGCTGTCCATCGTGAAATTTCCTCGTGTACTGAACGAAGCCTCTCCGCCTCCCTTTTGCTGCCGCCGTTGTGGTGTGCTGCTGCTGCTTCAGCTTCCGGTTCTCACCAAAGTGGAGTGCGAGAAATGTGATTAGTTCCGTTCGGCGTCCTGGCGGTCGCTGATCGCAATTGCTTGGTGAAATCCCCTTTGCAGATCTTGGGATAGTCATGGCGCAAATTGCTTTTCTGGCACTGACGTGAAACTGCTCTAGCAAACAAAAAAAAAATAGGGAAATTTATTGGTCTTATATCTTCGTTAGTATTGGTGCTAGAGTTTATCTTCGGGTTGTATCTGCATTTGTACTGGACCAAAACAGAAACCGATACTATATATATCGATATGTCTTATAGGCTATGGTACTAACTGTATCGGTCTATGGGCTGAATATGAAAAGCACTAGACCAATACAGAATCCAGTGCACCTTATCGACTGATTCATATTCGCCGCATAGACCAATACCTATTTGTCCATGGGACTGACGGACTGATATGCACTAGTCAATGGGCCCTACAAAACCAGTCGGTTGGTGGTTCTAGTTGTTTTTCATTGCTTCGATCCTCATTCATCTCAGGCTCTGATCTCAAAATCAACACATGCCGATCCCATGGCGCTTACGAGGCATTGCAGTAACGTAAATTATTTGCCCCATTAAGAATAAAGTACGCAGAGGCATACAGAAAAACTGCCGCCTGAAGTTCCAGAGGATCCGTCGTCGCGCAACGCTCTCAAACTACGTTTGAGTTTGACGCCACAAGCCGCGGACAACGCGGTGCCGGCAGCGGAGAGAGAGGGGCCAGCGCTCGCATCTGGCTCGCATCTGGGTAGGAATACTTTTTTTCTCTCTCCTCAAGTGCCCCGCCGCGGTGGCTCAGTGGTTAGGGCGCTCGACTACTGATCCGGATTTCCCGGGTTCGAACCCGACCGCGGCGGCTGCGTTTTTATGGAGGAAAAACGCTAAGGCGCCCGTGTGCTGTGCGATGTCAGTGCACGTTAAAGATCCCCAGGTGGTCGAAATTATTCCGGAGCCCTCCACTACGGCACCTCTTCTTCCTTTCTTCTTTCACTCCCTCCTTTATCCCTTCCCTTACGGCGCGGTTCAGGGGTCCAACGATATATGAGACAGATACTGCGCCATTTCCTTTCCCCCAAAAACCAATTATTATTATTATTCTCCTCAAGTCAGAAAGCAGACGACAAGCAGACGAAACGGGTGTTTGCTTCAGCGGGCACCCCGTGACGCTGTATTTCGGTAGTTTCTTGAGCGCCGCGGCGCGGCTGTGCGCCAGTGCATACCATTTTACAGCGAAACCTACTGAACTAGAGACCTGCACACTTGGCGGGATCCTATGGGACTGCGTGCGCCAACTTTCGTTAACTTTACGGCCGTTGAGAACGCTCGGTTGACTTTTTTGTTTTTCATTATCATCATCATCGTCTGCTTATCACAAATGATTTGTCTCCTCTCACTGCCTCCCTGTGCATTTGTCCTCTTATTATTTGGAAACCTAGTAATGAACGATGCAAATATGACATTGCTTTAAATCCTAGCGGTGAATATTCTGTTTGCGCGCATGCATGCCTGAGACTTTCAGGCATCTTTGCTAAGGCAATGAATGAATTATGAATACTCAAAACATAGACAAATAACAAAACTTTTACATCATAACTGACACCATCTTGTTCAACAGGTTAATTGTAGCGCTACGCTGCCCGTAGATGCCCTTCCCTGGCGGCAAAAGGCATAAACTAGAAGGTGCGCGCTGGAGCAGTGCCAAGTGTGCAGGTCTCTAGTTCAGTAGGTCTTGATTCACAGTAGGTCGTGATCAAAGCCTCCTTTATTTTTTCCATGCCTTGGTAGTAGTAGCTCTATGGCCTTGTCGAAGGCTGAAGCGCTGTCCGACTCCGCCGTGTTTCTCCGCGGGGCGGCGCTGCCAGCCCTGGAAGGAAAAATTGGATAGATTCAATGGAAAAGAAGCATAGTGTAGAACTATATCGGTGCTGGAAAAAGCAGATCAGGAAGGAAACGTTTTATGATAACTCAAGAGGCAGTGCCCTCCTCTTTGAATCTAGGTCAGGGTGTCTTAGAACGCGCAGCTACAAAAAGAAATTTAACGAAGATGACACATGTGCTGTGTGTGGTAAATCTGTAGAAACAATGGAACACCTCATTCTAAAATGTGATGGTATCCATCCCGATGTCGATGCAGGCACAGTCACTCTTTTTTAGGTCTTAGGGTTTAGAGATAACAATGGTCATGCGAATGAATCTGCGGTGGAAATTAGCAAAAAGCGATTGGAGGATTGTTGTCACAAAAGCAGAGAGGTGACCTAAGTTTTGAAGTGCAGGAAGACGTATTTTAAAGAAAATGGCGAATTTTATTAACAACTTACAGCATAATTAAACAAAAATAAAGAAAAATACAGCATGATGGCAAGTACCACTGCCCCGTTTCAAAGGGGACGCTCCTACCTTCCATCCATCCATCGGATGGGCGCGCGCGTAGTTGCGGCCGGCTGCAGGGGCTTCGGCGGCCGCGGAATAAACGTGGGCTTTGCCTACTTCGCAAAGGACCAACTCGTCCTAAGCCATTACCAATTCATAGCTACAGCAAAGAGGAACGCTCTTTTATATCATCTGGAAAATAAACGCCTGTTAATTGCGAGGCAGCAGCGCTGAGCACCTCGACACCAAATTGTTTCTTGTGTGTTTTCTTCTTTCAAATTTTTGCAATACTTTTCTCGAAGTCAGCCTTGTTCATATATGCCTCGCAGTGTTCTGCCCTGTTCATTAACAGGGAAAGGAGCGCGATGGCAGAACACTCCCTGGCTGACTCTGAGGGAACATGCATTGTGCTCACTGCCGAGAAATCAACGCATAACAGTCAACGTCACCACAAAAAATACGCCTCTCTGCCTTTTGCCTAAGTGCCAGCGAAACCATCATCCGAGTCCTGAGAAAAGGGTGGTCTCCAGGTTGCGCCCAAGTCTACAAGCACAGTACTGTTGCGCTTGCATACCAAGTGCTCCCAAAATCGACCGGCCACGGAGAAAAAGAGCCCAATGTATTATCTACAAAATTCCTTGCGCCGACTGCGACGCAATTAAGCTACATCAGCGAAACCAAAAATATATAAAAGAAAGAACTCGGCAACACAAAAACGACGTCCGCAACTATATATGCAAGAAAGCGCAGTCCTGTAACTGAGTATTCCTAAGACACACAATCAACTTCGACGAAACCAGCATACTCGGTGCCGGAACAAGTTAGCAAAAACGCGCTTCCTCGGATCCTGGCACATTCAAACGATCCCGAACAACATAAACAGCACAAAGGGAAACCTCCCCAAGACAGACAATCAACTACCAGCATGCTCGGCGCCGGAAAAATTATACACACAAACGTACCTGCAGTCACCCAGCGCGCGAACGACTTTCCACCGGAGGGGAAAAGTCTCATCGAAGACCTTCTCAGGATACAGAAAACGTTGCTGCCAGCGCCATGGCACTGCAGCACTTGAGATGTTAGGAGGTTATTTGGCTCGCGTTGTTCAACAAAAAATTGATTGCAGCAGCTGCACTGCTCTTCTTACTCGACCAGCCTGATCTGCGCCCAGTGACAGTTTGATCCGTCGTCAGACAGAGGAGGCCTCCTTTATCCTTCAATGCAGTTTTTGTACGTTCTGTACGCCCTGAAGAACGTACTAGCTACATTAACTAACTGAGTCATCATCATCATCATAATTTATTGATCTCTTAAGGACCCTTCACAGGGTATTACATAAGGGGAGGGGGGGGGGGGGGCGACGTACGTAGGACAATACAAGAACAAAGCCAAAGAGGTTGAATAAAAGAAAAACAAATCTAGTAAAACATGTATATAGACATACAATGAGGGCAATTAGGACAACGAATACAATCAGTAACATCAAATTAGAACAAAATTAAAACAGTTACAAAAAATCAATCGACTAGATAAGGACATTTACAAACGAGTTGCTCAAGCACATCATACTAATGGCGAGAAAAGAAATATAGACAAATTTACAGTATACTATGTGTACGTCGAGGTATTGCTCAACAAAAGAAGGTTTTTAGCAAAACCCCTGCAAGCTGCAGTCAACAATGAAGTTGATGCTCTTGCAGAACATCGAGCACTGAAATGTGAGCTTGCTTGCAGTGATCACCACGGCCAGCTATTGAAACTCATCTGCACAAAGTTTTTCCGGCCTGTTTTTGTGAACTATGTGTTATCACTGACTGACAGGAACAACGTACCGAAGCCGCTCACATCAAAGCCTCAATCTAGAAAGCTGTTAAAACTTTTTGCGCATGTATGTTTTATTTTATAACTACGTACGACAGTAAAATTCTTTCCCTTCATTAATTCATCGCTCACAAAAATGCTTCCTTAATGTTTCTGCTTATTTATTGGATCAGATACGACTTGTTCTTAGAATGCGTGTTTTGTGCAAAGAAGCACACTAATAATTAGCGTCCATAAAGTTGAAAACTGAGGAATTCATCTCGATACTGCAGCAACGTTCGATCTGTATATATGCCCGGCCACCGCTTTCATAATTTCTTTGATGAGCAGCTTTTATTAAAGTGCATGTGCACATGGCTTAACAAAAACAACTTAGCACTTTAACGATCGTGCCCGCATATCACTCTTACTAAAGAAGAGGAGTATACACAGTAGCAGAATTGCGCGTCGCGTTTTACGCTGCGTGCAACTCCTGCCGCGTCGTCTGCTCCATTCAGGGCTGCGCGCGCCACTCGTCGGCAGCTTCGCGTAGTAGCGCGAACGCCGCCACACACACAACGGCGTTCCCCGCGGTTGAGTGGGCATGAAAAAAATAGAGGAGGCTCGTGATGCGCCCCATCCAGCGCCTCCTCTATTTTTCCATCTAACCTGCCAACACGATGTAGCGCATTTTGATTCATATGGGCCCCGTCGTTTCATTTAAAGCCTGACCAAAGCGCTGTGCTTTTACTGTCAGCTTGGGGCGGCACGATCGGGTGGCTCGTGGCTCGAGCCTCGCTCCGCCGTTTCTCGCGGCTCGAGCTCGCGCTGGAGTTCCTGACTCGGCGCCCACTCCAGCTGGCCACGCTAACAGGCGCTTAAAGCCACCCTCGCTCTATCATTTCGGACCGGGCCAACTCCGAAGAAGCTCGTGGACCACCTTGGAAGGCTTCACGTTAGGTAAGTGCCTCGACTACGTTGCGCAGGCTACCTTTCTACCGACCACGACACAAAGAGTAGATCTTAACGCTCGCTGGTGCTCTGTACTCTGTCGACGTCCGTGTGCAAGCCAGTCTCCCCCATGCACCCCCTCAGCAGCCGTCACTAAGTGGTTGTGCCGAAATGGGAAGCCTTGTCAGCGCCTTTTAGCGTGGCCAACGAGTGAGCGCCGAGTTTGGAACGCCAACGCGAGCCTATCGCTCCTCCGTGCCTCGCGGCTCGAGCTCGCGCTGGCGTTCCAGACACGGCGCCCACTCCAGCTGGCCACGCAAAAATTTTAAGGCGCTGACAAGGCTTCCCATTTCGGCACAGCCACCCTCGCTGTAGCATATCGGACCGGACCGACTCCTAAAAAACTCGTGGATCGCCTTGGAAGGCTTCACGTTAGGTAAGTGCCTCGACTACGTTGCGCAGGCTCAGTTTCTCTTGACCACGTTACAAAGAGCTAGTCTTAACGCTCGCTGGAGCTCTGTACTCTGTCGACGCTCGCGTGCAAGCCATGGCTTGCACCATGGCTCCATGGTCTCCACCATGGACCCCCTCAGCAGCCGTCCCCAAGTCACTGAGCCTGCAACACGATAGAATACAACCGGCGAGAACTGTGACCTCGTAGAAAATAGTGTCAACCAATGCTCTTCGTCTACGGGTGTCCCCGGAAGCGCCGTTGCGGACACCTGCAGTAGGTTCCCTGAGCAGCGGGACGATGAGTGGACAGCAGTGCAAGCAGAAGGGATTTTTAATGCTTGGCCTCCCACCCAAACTCATATAGGTGCCATCGGACCACGAGAAGGTCCTCGTCTTTCCGACCACCTTACGGATTATTTAATTTAATTAATGCAGACTAGGGCTCCTGGGTGAGGGCTTTACATGAGTGGTATTGCTAAGTAAGCCGTTGCGAGAGCTCGCCTCACGCACGATGAAGCGCGAGGCGTTACCCTGAGTGTTGGAACGGAAGAAAATTTAGCCATCCTTGAGACGCCGGAAAGATTGGTGGCGGCAAAGCTTGCTTCTATTACCAAATTAGTACTTAGTGAAAAAAAGAATACCCTGTCAAAGCATGCATCGCCACCCCCATCAACTCTTGTACAGGGGTGATCCATGGAATTGCACCGGGTACGCCCTCGGAAAGGCTCATGAATCGCCTGAAGCCAGGATCTTGGCAGCGAGAATGATAGGAAGCTCAAAAACAGCGATCATTACTTTTGCAGGCTATACGAACACTCACCATTCCAATGTGAACCACATCGTCCGAAAGCCTAATTCTGTAACAACTGCCTTCTCTGCCCCACGAACACCCTTATAAGATGTTGTAACTGCATCAAACAACTCGAACATGCTGACATGGATCATAGCTGCTCCTTACTCTGCTTTCATTGTGCAGGGAAACACCGTTCCAATGACCCAGAATGCCCCGTGAGACAGGAAAAGGACCAACGTCTCTCAAGAGGACCTCCTTTCTATAAGTGAAAATACCCCAGGAGAAAGAACGGAGACGTCTGCTGGATTTAATTCCTGCACAAAGCCTTGCAACACCAAGAAACGAGCCCACAAACAGTTCAACATACGAAACCGGGAACCCTCCCCTTTCTCAACGGAGCCCAGGAAAGCGTACCGGGACACTGCAGCAGCCATCTTTGCTTGGACCTACCCTAATACCTCGCCCCCAGGCAACTAGAACTGCCAAATACGCAGGTAAGACTGTTACTCGAAAATGACCGCCTCAAGCCTATCCATTGCCAGGTATTCGGGACAGTACCCCGCCAGTGCAGCTACGCCTATCAGCCTAGTGTGTTCTGCTCTGCAACCACTCCATCACTTTCTCTCTCTGTTACGTCACGAATGATGTTGCCACACAATTTTTTAAATGTTCAAAGCTATGAGCAACGTTGCGGCAGCCATGTGAACAAGAGGCGCTTGTGCCGAATTCCTCGTAATGCTTATGCTCAGCATGCGAACCGGCACCAATGTTTGGACAGCAAGGGTCACAAGTGAGCTTTTACTGCACGAGGCGCACTTGGGGTTGACTGACGGCGGAACAGATCACTGGCCTTTCAACGCAACGATTTGGTCCTAGGCCCTCTTCCCAATCATCTCGCCCCAGAAGAGCTGAGCACCAGGCTGGGCGAAATCTTGTACCCATTAGAAAGCTAGTTGGTACTCAACGGCACTGGGGTTTGAACCCAGCACCTCACCATCCAAATATCCAGCGCTGCCCACTTACGCGACGAAAATGAGTACACTGCGCTCAGCCTGGCACAGCTGGAGATGAGAAGACTTACCACAGAATCACCGATAGCGGCCTTACCCCTTTCGTCCTCAAGGAATATAGAAAAAGCACTGCACCAAAGGCGACTACATATTTTAAGAGCCAAAGTCGTCCTAGCTAACACCTCCTGTGACAAAATGCAGAGGAGCATTAGCTGCTGCCTTCATTTTTCCTACCCCTTGCAACCGCATTATACACACCTTAGGGCACTTTTTGTGACTCTTGAAGTACCTTTATATTAGGCGCACTCATTGTGAATAATGCTTCTGAAAGCCAATCTCATTTCCGCTCCACAATTCTCTGAACGCACACACAGACTGCATAAAGGCTTTATGCCCCGCCCGAAATGAACACCTAAGTGAGAGAAAGTGCACAGTTACAAGCTTGGCTACAAGCAGACAAAGAGAGACTGATTATCTGGGCTTCTGTGGATATGGACATGGATGGAAATGAACATGACTAAATTATAAAACACCTTTAAAGGCGTTTTTAGGCATCTATATCTCGCACCCTTGCATTCGGCCCAGAAGAGAGTGTTGCCCTTTCATACGTCATTCACGCTGCTGTTTCATGAAAGAACCAGCCCGAAAATGAGAAAACGTGACCTAAACGAATTGGGGTGAATCACACACTATTACTGCCGAGTCATTGGCATTTTGGTGCTGCTTACACCCCTACACTCATCAGGAAATATGCGTGCAATGGGTTCATAATTTGTTCCCACTTTTATTACTTTCCTTAAGGGTTCTTTAAATTTACCATTATAATGCCTACAAAATGTAATATACCTGTACTACTGGAGCTCTTCATAGCAGTAGACAGGCTGTGTGCATCTTCGGAAAACATTCAGTGATACGCAAATCACAAAAACGCAGAAATGTGGAAATTTTTGTTATCAGAACAAAACACATCCATAAACAAAATGCAAGCAGCTTTACCAACGAATTTCTTACTGCCATCCAAGGAGCACTAATGCAATAATTTCCATGAACAACTGCACCATATCTGCTTTTATCAGTGTTATGGTGCCACAAAAATAAGATTCCATTGCACTTGTATCTACCTACTAATTTAACAGTGCAAACAAAGTAAAAAATTCACGCTTGTGCAGCATTACAAACCAGCTTGAGGCAGGCTTCGACCGTGGCACTTAGTGCCAGGAATAAGAGTTCAGATGCATAAGCTTGTGCGCAAACTTAAGGTAGCTTATGCTAAACATCCTAATCCCGACATTATGGCAGTTGTGGAGTTTGAACGTTCACGCATTGGTGAGCCTGCTGAGTAGTCATCCTCTCTTGATGAACAGGTTCTCAGCCTCCTCAGAATTTTCTTCGGGGAACGGCATGCATGATGCGAGTCTGCATTTTACACAAAAACAGTAAAGCATTTCATATCGGCTTACATTGCTCAATGATCCTTATAAAATGCCAACACAACTTGCTGCTCATCACATATTGCTCATGTGTGATGTTATGCATGCTAACCCTAACAGAAAGAATAAAATCTGCCCATATGGCAAACAAGCACCAGCTGTTATTCTCTGAACCATTCCAAAGAGGCTATTGTGGTGTCGGAGATAATAGCTCCAAACGGCATTATATAAATGATATTTTAGCTAAAAAGATACCTGTGAGGAATTGGAATGAAGGTTGTCAGGCCATGCAATTAATACTGCACGAACTGCTATAAGCTAGTGCAAACCACTGGCCTTGCAGGAGAGGATCCACAAATGGCACAAAACACCATGACAACAAAACCGAAGATAATAGTGCACTTCATAATGCTTTAGTTGCACCAACAACAAATCAGGTGTAACATTACTGTGACAGCAGAAAACATACTGTCTGTGTCAGTCAGCAACGCAACCCCTTCCATAGCAGTGGTCCGCTGCAGCGCAACACAAAGCATGCATTATTATCCCAAGTATGCGACATCTTGAAAGGCAGGCAACTATGCTAAGTAACATATCTCCAGTCAAGAAAAATTTGTATGAGGTCACTAAACTACTTCACGGAAAGCAGCCGGACCAGTTGGTGCATGATTCTTAGCAAAACTGCGCAGGTAACAGTACACAAAGAAGACATAGCTACAGCACTGATTAATATATGAGGAATTTATTGCTTTGCTCACAATAAATACAGGAGCCATCATCCAAAATACAGAGAAGGAAAGTCATGGAATCGTCATTTTCATATCTGTCATTTTTTATCCAGATAGTCTTTTCTGTGTTTTCGCAGGCTGAACATTTCTTATGTATGATGTACACTTTGTATATTTTGCGCATGAGCTGTCGATTATATATCCTCAGAATTTTACATCGTCGAAAGTGGGGAATGCACTTAGTCCGACACGCGTCTTGCTAGCTTGCTGCCATATCCTGTCTGTGTTGCCGACATGTTCTATTAGACGGATGTTCACACGCGAACCTTATGTCCTAACATATGACGCTCCGCATGACAGAGGGATCTCGTGAACTAAGCCACTGCCGCATGCTGTGAATTTGTCTCTTTGCTTTGTCATACACTAGGCTGTCTTTGAAGCACCTTTGCTGGGCATGTTGCATACTAAGTTCACACAAGCCCGCCCGACCAGTTTCTTTAGAGCGTGGCTGACATTGTGCACATATGGCATGACAGTGAACTTCTGTTCTTTCTGAAGCCTCGTTGGGGTAGATTGGCAAATTCCTTTCATTATCTTGAAGCCAAGGCTGCAGATGAGGTCATCTTGGAAACCAGCTTCACGTAACCGTGTCAGTTGGTCCTCAACGCTTTCCTGCTGACGGTCAATATACAATCTGCTTGGGACATTTTTCAGTGCATCTGCGGCCACAGCCTTTTTTTCGACCGTGGGAAATAATATCAATACATGTCGGCCTCTCCTACGTACAGCCATAGATCGAGAAACTGAAGCTGTACCTCCACTGGCATTTCTTTGGTTAGCTCAAAGTTGGCAAGAACATCGAAGAAGGTCTTAAAGATGTCAACAATGCCCTTGTGTTGCCCTGGGTCAGGAAGCTTGTGGATTACTTGGAAGTCGTCCACAAGCAGGAACGTCGTCATCATATTGGTGCATGCAAAGCTTCTTTTAGTTGGCTATGTTGACAGGCTAGCAGAAGGTCACTGAGAGTCAGTGCAATGTAGGAACAGGTCGATACTCCTTGCCATTGAGTGTACAGATCATCATTAAACATTACATAGGTAGAACGCAGATAGATGCTTATCAATTCCAGGAAATATCCGCATTGGTTCTGGAATTGTGCTTCCATGGAATTAGTGCCTTCTGTTACCATCTCAGACAAGGCGGTATGTGGCAGCTTGTAATATAAGTCCTTGATTACAATAGAGAAGACACTTCTTCTGGATAGCTGTTCGAGAGGAATGCGGACATTTCTGACTTCTTTACCAGGAAAAGGTCTTTCACAGTGAGCAAGGAGAGCAATTTTCGCAGATACCACCCTAAAGGTTGCTGCCACGATCCATGTTCAGAGACAATTACATTGAAAGGCCAGTTATCCTTTTGTGTTTTTGCTGTAAAGGAGGCATTCAGGCATAGGCCGTCACTCTTCTTCACACCCAGCCCTAGTTTGGTCAAGTTGTTGGCTTCACACAAGTTTTTCGTTCTTCACTGTTTGGCGCTTCACCTTTTGCAGCGCGCAGAAGTTCTTTGCGATGGCTTCATTTGTTTTTGCAAAAAGTAGCTGCACTTAGTATGCAACGCGCCCAGAAAAGGTGCTTAAAAGACAGCCCTGTGTAATATGGAGCACAGATACAAAGTCACGGCATGTGACAATGGCTTAGTTTACAATATCCCTCTTTATGCGGAGTGTCATGTTGGGAAGTAAGGTCCGTGTGTCAACATTCATCTAATGGAACATGTCTGCATACAGACAGGATACGGCAGCAAGGTAGCAAGACACATGTCCGACTGTGCCTTCCAGAATTTCGCCGAAGTAGAATTATGAGGAAATATGATTGATAGCTAGCTCATGTAAGAGATATACGAGGCCTACATCATACACAAGAACTGTTTAACCTGCATAAGTACATCACCACTTACATTAACAAAAAAAAAAATTGACTATCATATCTGGATAAATAATCACAACAAATGTGTCAAAATGAGGATTCCATGACTTTCCTTCGCTGCATTTTGGATGATGCTTCTGCATTTATTCCGAGCAAGGCAATAAATTCCTCAGTTGTTAGCATTGTATCTGTCTTGTCTGTGTCGTGTTACCCTGCGTTCTGTTCTGCCAAGACTGAAATACTGTCAGACATTAAGAGATTGTCTAGATCTGGATAACGACCCCAAGGGGTTCCAAGCTGATGTTTCCTTTCTGCACCCACCCTTGAAAAAATACAGACACATATAAATGTGTATTTGGAGATCACAAATGCTAGCTGTGGCATCCTAATATCCACAACAAACAAATCAGGCTAATTTTTTACTCAGGAACGGGTTCTGATTCTCTTTCTTAAGGCATACGTGCAGCATGTAGTGAACAAAAGTACAAACTAGATAAATAGAATGAATCATTTTGCAAATATCGCTACTGTAAAATGGTGTTAACTAATGGCCACATTCATCCTTAGGACAACATTTCATCTGCCATTACATATGAAACTTGAAAATACCAAGCAGCCAAATGAGTGCATAAATTTTTCCCAGAAAGTTACCAAGGGTTCACACAGTCATACTACTCCACAGGTCCAGTTGTGTATGCTGCTCAGGAGCAGCAGTATCCATATGGGGTGAATGCCTGCAGCAAAAATTAGTTTCAAGGCAATATGTTCGCACACAAGGAGCAAAGTAAACGGCATGATATGGAACCATTCGAATTATGCAAGCAGTGCAAATTGCATTCTGCTTACACTGCAATATTAATCAAGGTACAAAAATATCATAAAGGCTCCTTCAAACCAGCACACAGTTGGCATTTAAATGTCATTGGGTCATTCAATGCCAACTGATCTAGACTTAGCACTTGACCATCTTCAATTAAAAAAAAAAGGCTTATTGACAAACATTATCCAAGCTTTTTTTTGGTGGAATAAATTTTTTCGTGTCGTGGCCATCATCTCATGTTTGTAAGCAGTAGCCAAACGTAACCTTGCAAATAATTTGGAAAAAGAACATTCTTACACGTGACTATGAAACTTTTTTATATAAATAAAAGGCATTCCGCTTCCATATGCAGTAAATTGAACTTATTTTGTTTTAAATAAAACATGGAAGAAGGTACAAAATATGAAAATTTGAAATCTTTTATCAAATGTTATGTGCTTACAACTACTGTAACTTCAATTATTGCAGCTATATTTCTAAGCTGTCCAGAAGGCAAAGAAGGTGATAAAAATGTTTCAGAGAGCAAAAAGCGTAACGCATGCCAGCAAAAGAATACGAATATTGAGAAAATTTGCTTTATTTCGAGATATATTCAGCAGTCTATAGCATAATAAGGTGATCTTAAATTGTGAACCACAGAAAGTTGCACTGTACCCTTTAATGGCATTTATTTCTATAAGTTTAATCGGACCATTTTTTGTTTCAAGTGAGAAAACAATTTTGCTAGTTGTGTCCCTGCATTCAACATCGACATTGCTCTGTGCTTCCTCTTCGCTGCAGCACATTTTTCTGTTGGCTGTAAATATACACAAGACCAGCACTCCACTGCTGGAATATAATGGTATGCTAGGCTTCAATGCCACCAGCTTTGTCAGTACGGAAACCTGCTGAATGCTACGTTTACAAAAAGTAAAAATGAAGTGCCTGCATGGCAGAATGACTTTTGTTCAACACAAACAGTACTGAGCCGGAAAGCACACTTTGCGGTCTGACCAATCAGAGTCGAAATCTCTGCTACCGTGAAATTGAGTTCAATTTTTCAATGAAATGGACTTTCTCGTGACATCACAAGGGAAGAGTGCTTATGACAGCACTGTTGAAACTGTGAGGCTCTTGGCAGCAACAGAAAGTATTCTGACGCCATACAAAGGTCAAATACTAACCGTGTCCCTCTGTGATCTGCTTACATGGGTGGAGAAAACTATTGTGATTAGCCCTCTGGGTGCCCCAACAAATTTTATAAAGAAAATGAAAGTGAACTCACTAGGAAATTTACAAGAGCACTACCATTAAAAAGAATACACAAGTTTCACCATATGAAGCCTTTATCTCTCGCACAACGGTGCATGCTGAACTTGCGTCATGCTTGAGTTTAAAGTGACAAAATGTGAATAAACATGTAAGCGGACCTTTCAAACCGAAATATGAGGAGCATCCACTTGGAGCACCGTGCAGCGAGCAATGCTGGGGTTGAATGCAGAGACAGAAATTGCAAAAATATTTTCCCACCTAAAACAAATTATTCCAATTAAACTTTTAGAAATAAATGGCATTGTCAGTAGAAAATAAGTAAGGGCCACCTCACTATGCAACTGATGGCATGATATGTCTAAAAAAATTTTTTTTTGCTGACATTCCTTACGTTTTTCTGTCTAAAACATTTTGATCACCTTCTTTGCCTTTTGATACCTCAGAAATATAGTTCAAATGACTACTATAAGAACATAAATTGCATAAAAAAATTCAAATTTCCATATTTTTTTATCTTTCATGTTTTATATTTAAAACATAAATACAGAAGGTGAGTTCAATTTATTGGATATGAAAGCACATCTTTTATTTATGCAAAAAAGTTTCAGCCATGTGTAAAAACTTTTATCTTTTGCAAGTTCTGGAGCTTGGTCTTCAATATGGGCAGTAAATAAGACATTCATTTCATTAGATAATATTCCAGAATGTATCTTGCCGGTTACATATTCTGTCAAGTTTAGTATCTCATCCACTTCCTGCTCTTTGCGGAATACTTCGGCAGACTCTTCAAGCGCTTTTTTCAAAGTAGCAGACTCAAGACGGCATCGCTTCGATTTGAGGACATCACTTGAGCTGCATGGCTTAGAAAGACCAGACGGGCATTCTGGAAACTTAGTTGGGATTGTGGCCGTGCGAAAGCAGCGCAGTTGTGGTGCTCTCTGTAAGCTCGGTGATGTGGTAGACCTCTCGCACGAGTGAAGTTTGCAAACCTAGAGGGAAGTTCAATTTTGTTTAAATAGCTGTAGCATGGCAAGACAGCTATCTCCTAAAGTGCTGGATTCACTGCTTATGACTGTAACAAGCTTCCTGGTTTACAGACACTTTTCTAAAGTGTAGTGCCAAGTCAATCCTGTTTTTCAGAAGAGACTATTATAATTGGAAACGTTCCAAACATCTTGCCTCAGAGTGCGGTGACAACGAAATTTCCACGTGGTATAGCCCTAATCCAGTTGTCCTGTTCTTCAACCCAGAGAAACTTCAAAACGTGGTTTTTGGGCCCCAATCTGCATTTAATCTGACAATTGGGCACGCAGCACTTGTCTCCAATGAAGGCACTACCACATCACCTCGACGGACACACAACCGCAAGCGCAGCTTAAGGCGTCGACTCTACATGCACTGTCAGTGTATAGAAAAAAAGTGTGTTCGGAAACGTGTCGCAACGTGCCACGACTTTGCTTTCCCCGAGGTAATCAAAGGAGCGTCAGGTGTTTGCGGAACTGATCGCATTGTCGTTTCTGTCGTCCCCCACTCCGACTTCTCTGAATGGATGGGGTTAACCATAATATACCTTCCTGGCCTCATCTGCAACACTCCTACTTCGCTCGTAGCTTCGGAATGTGCTGCATGAAACTTTATGTAGGCCTCTTTTCCGTGACATAGCTCAGCGGGGAAGGAAGAGCCAGCAGGCATTTAGTTCTTTTGAGGGTGTTGCCCTACCTCCACCAGCTGCGGCGCGCGCCGAGTCACCGCTGCCGCAGTACTGCGTGCCGTCTGAAAAAGAGTTTGGCGCTGTGAAGCAATGAGAACCCCCAGCTCCTGACTTCAGTTGCATGACGTGATGCTGAATGCCAGATTTTCGCACGAAAGCCTGGCACTGCGTGTCGCCGCAAGGTGTGAAAGCGGGTATTTTTAAAAATGTGTTGTAAATTTTCCGTTCGCTTTCGAGGTCTGGTACGCGGCACGGGCGCTTGGTGTCCTGTACTCAACATAGTGCAAGCATTTTAAAGCTAAGCTGAAACATCCCTTTCAGGGATCCTTTAAAGGTGTGAAATTTTTTACAGTGCAGGCATTCAGCTCACCTTTGAGAGAATGCCAGCCGAACGGGGATATCACTCAGAGACACTATCCGTTCTGAGCATGACGCAACGGAATGGTTAGGAGTGCGGACGGTATATGGGCACACAACACAACAGTATTCCTATTTTGTATTGCAATCCGTCTAAAGGGCTCACGAGCCAAGCATTTGCGTACTGTGGTCACTGAGAGCTGCCTTGCCGTCGCCAGTCTTCCTAGCCGACGCGCCATCCCGACAAGCTGTAAGACGCCCTTAGAGGCGCTGCGCTCTAGTTCTTACTTCTGAGAGTAGTCAGCGTGCATATGTTTATTTTCTTTGCTTCTTTCCTCTACAAACATCATCTGCGTGTCCGCACTCATTGTAATTCCCAGTAATGCCCATTCTCATTGCATAACAAGCCGGCAAGCGCTACTTAGCTGCATATGCTATGCCATAATAATAATAATAATAATAATAATAATCAACGTCATCATCATCAGCCTCACTATGCCAAGCGCAGCGCAAGGACCTCCCATTACTCTCCAATTAAACCAGCCCTGCGTTAACCGCGCCCACATTATCCCTGCAAGCATTTTAATCTCACCCGCCCACCCAACTCTGCTGATCCCCGCATCCCTTGCCTTCTCTTGCATACGGGAGCAGCGGCTACACGGGATTAGACAACCGCTGCATCATCATCACCATCAGCCTCACTCCTGCGTTTGCTTTCCCTTGGAATCAACTCCGTAACCCTTAAGGACCAGCGGTTATCTTCCCTTTGCATTACATGCACTACACAAGCCCATTTTTTCCTCTCGATTTCGATGAGGGTGTTTTTAACCCGTGTTTCTTCCCTCACGCACCCTGCCCTCTTCAGGCCACTACTAACGTTACACCTATCATTTTTCTTTTCATGGCTCGCTGTGTTGCATATATGGACATTAACCCATCATCGCTATCCCAGCAACTGCCATCCGTGAACACTCTATCTGAAAACTAGAATGGAAGTTGAAACCGAACTGCTAGCACACCTAATTCTCATCTCGCCTAACTACGCTAATCGACCATCATTTTTTTATCTTACCCACTGCAGATCTCAAGATGATGCACAAATTGGGTGGCCTGGGCCACTTCTGCGGCTTAGAAGACCACATTCTACAGCCTAGAGTTTTGCCCCTGGTTGCGACATCCTCTGCGGTAGACCACGTCGTTGCGGCCATTTTTGCTGCCTGTGTTGCTTTCGACTCTTGACCGCCGTCCACCTCTGCCGCCCAGAGTTCCTCGCCGATGATCACGCATAGGTGACTGGGCACAATAGCGACTACGTCGTGAACTGGGTCATCTGGTTCTGATCGGCAGACGATCTCGTCCTCCACCTCGACCTGCGATTGCAGATGTTCCCGGAAGGTTGGGAAAGGCTTCGCATCTCCAGCCAGCTGCAGTTGAAGAGGCTCATCGCAAGTGCCCCTAACGCTGGAATAGACAACTTGTTCATAGCCCGAGGCCTTGCGTCCCTTTGTCTCCAGTTGTCCGCAAGTAAGCATCTATCGTTTCTGTCATGCTTGGGCACTGTGCGAAATGAGAACCAAAAAAGAAATCAGGTTTATTCAGGATTGAGTTTTGGTTGCTGCTGAGAAGGTGGCGCTAGCTGCAGGGCCTTGTTAAGTGACGAGAATACGGAGATATGGTACGACACGAAGATTGGGGGCTTTGCCGCTGTGCGTATACGTAGCAGTTCCTTCGTTGCATACTTTTGCAGTGTATTGGCTAGTTAGTTTGGTTTACTTCTTGTTAACGTAATCTACTAGTTGAAGAACTGACCATGCACAAACCAGTCTGTTAATTTTTATTTCCACTGGTTCTGAATCTAGATCAACACCCATTTATTATCATTCTTTGGGACACAAGTGGACAGCACTCGTAAAAGTGAGCGCTCAATAATACAAGTGATAAAGGTGGCAGAAATTTAACTACGACAAGCCTTCTCCACGCAGGCAGTCCAGTTCTATTTAGAATCCTCTACACCATATCCTTATGTGAGGCGTCAGCATGTAAATATAAATATATGCCATTAGAAAAACAATGAGTGGAGCATAACGGTGGGTCCTTGGCGTTGTCGATAAAACGCCAAGTCGATGCGGCAATTGCTTCCTTACAGGGCTGTGTGCCATGTTGCGGGATTCGCACGAACTAAGGTCACTCCTCAGATTTATGGAGACGTAAATTTGTTTTCTGGGAAAATGAGACATCCCAGCAAAAATCAGGAAATGTAGGTGATAATCCGCTTTCAGTGGTGCTAATATATACTCGGTTTGGATTTTGTGTAGACACAGCGCCGCTGATGAAGTGGTCAGATGCTAAGCATTTGAGCAAATACACCTGCGATCCATTTGGTTTAAAACTGGTGTGGAGTGAATTCTGTGGATGCGTCTACTTGATAAAATCAAGTTCTATTGGCTGACCTTAACATAAGTGATTGAGCTTTGTACAGCAAAGTCCGATTAGCTGCTTCGCAGAAATGCATTCCCTTTGCGCAGTCTGTTAGATTGCTGGACACGTCGGTTCCTTTTTGGCTGCCAAGCACTTTATAAATTGATTCTCATGTCCCGACGTGCCCAACGTTCTCGGACAAAAATTTTTAAGATTGAAAAATAGTAAGATACTGTTCTAGAAATATTGAAGGTAATAGTTCATTTTTCTTATGTGTAAGAGTAGAATGTTAACGTTTCCATCGATCGCATCGAGCAGTGAAGACTAGCATTGAAACTCAAAAGGGAACGCTTTTTCCTGTAGCAAAAGCGGTAGTAGGACAAAAAAAGATTTAAGACTGCCGACTGGTGGTGGGCGGTCATATTGATTGTTATACTGAAATCTTATATGAAAAAATTACGTTCATAAACTTTTCTCGTTTTAAAATGATTCTGTCCAGAATTGTTGCGTATGGTAGTGGAAGTTTGAGTTTCGACAGAGTGATGTTGAAAAAAGGCAGGATAAATTATGTGTCAGTAAACACTGATAATGCTGATGATGGGTGCTGAGATGCTTTCATTTCTGTAATGCCAGCTGCTGCAACGCTGGTGCCTACAACTGATGCGGCGAGAGTTCCTGCTATCCAGAGTGGGTGAGGAGCCACTGCTCCGCACGAGCGAGGAGGGCAAGGAGCCGCTCATCGAAGCCATGCGCTGCCACCTGATGCCTGAGTGGCGCGCCGCCATGGCGGGGCCACGCACCTCCGCTAAGCAGCTGGGTAATGAATCGCACTGATATTTTGCTGAGAACGAGGTCATATTACAACCAGCTCACGTTTAGCGCGTTTTCTCACCATGATGTTTCCTGCAGCTCCGCGAGATGCAGACACCTATGCACGACCTTCTGGAGCTTGACGATCCACTGCTTAACGCATGGTGTTGACCAGATGTCCCTCTTTGCTGACATCGCCAAGCATATTCCTGGGCTTGAGTTTTGATAGTCTTCGTAGTGGGAAGACCACCGTGGAAGACCAGCAATGTGGAAGACCAGCGAAGTAATGCCAAGCGTCGTGGACCGCGCAAGCAAGCTGTTCTCGGGTGTGCTACGTCTGGAGGTAAGCCAGTCTCCCACTGTTAGCCCTTCTATTATAGTGTTGGCATTAAACAAAGTGTACACTAAGGGGGTAATTACTCTTAGCACCACCCGTGCTCAGCCCTTCAAATCGTTGATCCACACGGACCGGCCCTGCCATCTGCTAGGCTTTCAGGTTAGCTGAGATGGTAGACTGCCTGCCGTGGACAAGAGGTGGATCTGGGTTCGATCTTCGCGACAGGACGAATTTCTTCAACTACGAAGTTTCGGAAAAAACTGTTTAGCTTCGTTTTGTAGCTGTATGGCTGCGCACGGCTGTATACTGGTGTGTTATTACTTAGGGATTGCCTTATGCAATCAATTAAACTTTATAAAGTTCGGGCTTGGCTTCAGTTCCAGTTCTTTCATTTGTTTTCTCTCGACTTGCGACCCGTGAGAGAACGACCGTCTCACTCAGCCCCCTGCGGGAGTAAAACAGTAAACCAGCGAGTTGAGCTAGTTGGTGAATGGTCACTGACTGCAAGAACGCCTTCGGGAACGGAGCTCTTGCCTTTGGTAACCCAGTTTCAGCCCCTAAGCTAAGCGCCAGCGCTGGTTAGGGCAACCGCAGGCTTCCCCACGTCCTCCCCAAATCCGGCTACAGAATTACGTCACTGTGACAAGGAGATAGAGCTGCAGCGAACAAGGACGGGGTCCTTATGGAGCGGCAGCTCCTCTCTCTGAGCTGAGACTTTCAAGTGAACAAGGTTTCACTTTGACCTTGAGCCAGGCCTCACACGCCTGACGTCATACCACGTGACTGGCCACAGCTGGAGTCGAGCTCCGCTGCGCTGCTCAACGCTGCGCCGACCCTCCGCCATACCACGCGACATCACCACTTGATTGGCCGTATATGGCACGCGGCTCGTTGCGCTCACTTCAGTCAGAGCCATTGGGCCTTGACTGGGTGGAGTGATGGAGCCCGGTCTTTCGCTCGCCACATTAGCTATAACTGAGTTAAAGCTCAGCTATTTTATTTCGATTCTTTCGGGGGCGCTACGAGTCGCTTACGACGGGTTCAATAGATTTCAGCTGATAATGATAACTCTCCAAGATTAGGCCAGATTAGGCGAAGCAAAACGTTTGGGCTGACGAGGCATTTGGTGTGCAGGTTCGTCAATGCCCTCCCAAGAAAGTCAGAGATCGAACAAAGAATATATAGACTAATCAAGCATCGCTGCGGCCTACATATATATTAACCTCCAGAACCCTCTTACGCTACGTATGTCACCAAGGCTGCCAGATTCGAGTTTTGCAGCCTCGAATCTGGCAGCCTTAATGCCATAGGTTGCATAAGTGTTCTCGCACGGCTTCCGCCCTCAGCGTTCGATCACATTCCTACGTGGCACTCGCGGTAATGTAGTATGTACTATGTACACCGCTATGGATGTGTGTGGCAATGGTGAACACTCTCAAGGTTAGGTTACACTACACATAAATACCCCCGATAGCTTACACTGCATATAAATACCCTCGAAAGCAGAAGATAGGACAGCTGTCGCCGTAGTTCAGGTGGTAGAGTACCGGACGCGAAATTTGTAGGTCGTGGGTTTGGATTCCACCGGCAGCATGTGGTTTTTTTCTTCTGCTTTTATTATTCTGCCATTCATGAAAAACTAAAAAAAAAAGAGATCCCCTATGCTCCTTGGTCAGGAGGGCAGTTGCTTCTCTTGTCTGCTATGTATATATATATATTTGTGTATAAACCGAATATCCCTTATGCTTAAAACGAATTCCTGCTCTAAATGGTGTGCTGCCGTTACAGGACAGCGTGCTGTGCTCCTCTGTAGTAGTATTGTAGCCACGACCATAATATGGTGGCCTTTTCTGGTTACAAGTATGAGCTATCCCATTGTTGTTTTTAATATATGTAGCCTTACTGCTGTTTACAAAACTACAAAACGCACTTCTCTGCAATCACTTTTCAGCCCCTTATGTCCACATAATCTTCAAGTGCCTTGTTTATTTGAGTTTACGACGACATCAACCACATCCGCACTGCGACAAAAGCTGCGGATGAGCGATGCCACGTAGAATAATCAGCGGATGCTTAATACCGGGTCTGGCTACCAACGGTACCCAACTGCTGGTGCACATATTTGGCATCTCGCCTAACTACGCAAGCCGACCATCATTTTTTTTTGTCTTACCCACTGCAGACTTCAAGATGATACACGAAATGGGCGGCCTCAAACACGACATACTCATAAGTTTGCCAACCCGTGGCAATGGTGTATCCCAGCTGTCCTCGTCTCTGCACTTGCCAAGAGGCCTTGACCTTGAAGATCACGGGCAGTATGCGACCACTACAGCCGAGAGTTTTGTCTCTCGATCGTGTCGACCTCCTCTGCGTCACTCTGCTGAATGCCGGATTTCGGTGCATGGTGCGGAAGGTGAGCAGCAGAAGATGTGTTTTTGCTGAACTCTAATTACTAGGGGTGTGCGAATATTTGAAATTTCGAATATGAATCGAATATGTTTGATATTCTGTTCGTATTCGTATTCGAAAATTGATATTCGTGAATTTCCGAATATTCGAAAATTCCCGGATACTCGCCAGCGATCGGATACTGCGCATACTTTCATAAATTTGACCGTGGCAAAACCACAATATCTGGGAAAATTAGCCGATAATCGAGTTAAAAGTTCCAGGAAAACAATACAGAGGTCCTATCCGCTTCTTTCTCCGCCGTTTATAACGCGGACCTACCGCATCCCGACGCCACAAGGCGTCCCGACGCCACAAAACCTCTTGAGGATTTCGCCAAGTGGGCTTTCCCACGTATCACCCGTGCGGAGAACATGATGGCCGACGGCCCGCTTCAAGCAATCGCAACGCGAAATCGCGTTTTTTTTTTAATCCTTCGGTAATACGTTACACATTTAATGCCCACATCCGATGAATGCGTCCTGTCGCCTTCATAACTCTCCGAGAGTGACTTCCGCCATCCCGTTTTGTAAACTACGCTATGCGGGAAAGCCTACTTGTGGAATTCAGCAGGAGCCTCCTGAAGGGGCGCGTCGAGTAGTCACAATGGGGCAAGCGATCCTGTTAAAATATCGCATATGGCATGGTGCGTTGTAAATTGCACACCTCTTTAGCGGGCGTAAAAGCAGTCGTGGCAACAATCGGAAGGCCTCTGTCGCTAGGGGAAAAAAATAGCCTGGCTGCGTAATTTGTTTCCGAGCTTCACCGCTGCCCCGCGGCAACTTGAAATGTCGGCCCATGCATTCGCTGATAGTCCAATCCACGCTCCGCGCGGCTTATTTCTTTTTCCTTTTTAGAAACCGCCTCGCCGCTCCGACGGCACTGTGTGTTCCCCGGCCCCTTGCTTGCATTTGTGTTGTTCTTCCAGCACTCCAAAACGGGTGGCTCGTCACGGGCTTACAGGTGATAGCGCGATGGAGCTACCTGATAAAGCCTTAGTGCATCTTCAGAATTTTCGGCAGCATTTTTTTTTTTCAGGGGGGGGTTGGGGGCAATTCAATAACAGGCCATCGGATGAACCGGGCATTTCTTCTGGTGCCTTGAACTCCGAATAAATGAGGTTTAATAGTCATCATGTTATTGTTTTGTTGGCAGTCTTGTCATTTTATGAATTTTGTATTGCGTGACCTCATTATAGTTTGGATACTTTTATGCTGTCTAATCAAGTAGTATACATTTCTGTGCACATCATGTTTTTTATATGGTACTGAGGCAGTCTTGTTTTGTTTATTTTAGTTGCAAAGACCATACACCATTTCGAAGACCATACACCATTTTGAAAAAAATAAGGGCAACAACGTTTGCTTGCTCATTGTTTTCTGAAATTTTTTTTTGCGCTGAACAGATATTCGATATTCGATTCGATATTCGAAGCCATTTTTTCTTCATATTCGTATTCGATTCGTATTTGAAAATTTCAATATTCGCACACCCCTACTAATTACTGAAGGCAGCATAGCTTCATCTTGTGGCGAATGGTCAGCATGAGTAGCTGGCATGCGTTCCTCATGGCTAGAAGCTCACTGTGGCGTACCAATCTCGATTCTGATCCCATTATTAACCCACCTCCCACCTATATTATGTGTGGTTTTCTGACTATTCACTGGGCACTAGCTTTCACGGCACTCTTGTTTTTTTTTTTAGTGCCTTAGCTGCAGAACTTCCATGTCGGTAAAACTTGAATGCCATAATTTTGAAAGCGCTGCGCAATTTCTTGAACGCGGATTTTCTGGCTGCCACGCAAGGCGACGTGGCACAGGGCGCATAGGGGAGAAGCGGCTACACGGGATTATGCAAATGCTGCATCAAGATCAACATCAGCCTCACTCCACCCACTCCAGGGGAAAGGCCTCTCCCATGTCTCTCGAATTAACCTATCCTTTGGCAGCTGCGGGGAACATATCCCTGCAGACTTCTTTATCTCATCTGCCCACCTAACTTTCTTCCGATCCCTGCATCGCTTGCCTTCTCTTTGTAACCAGTCCGCTACCTTTAACGATCGGCGCTTATCTTCCCTTCACGTTACATGCCCTGAACAAGCTCATTTTTAGCTCTTGATTTCGACTAAGATGTCATTAACTCTATCATTATTCTTTTCATCGCTCGCTGCATTGCATATATGGACATTATCCCATTATTGCTAACTCAGCAACTGCCATCTGTGAACACTGAATCTGAACGGCAGAGCCCAAGTGAAAACCGAACTTCTAGCGCACCTAGCTAATTCGTGTCTCGCCGAAAAACGCAAATGGACCATCATTTTTTGTCTCTTACCCACTGCAGACCACAAGATAATACACGAACTGGGTGGCCTGGACAACCTCTACGCCTTCGAGTCCGCCTTTTCCGCCCAGAATTCCTTGCCGATGCTCACGCAATGGTGACTGGGCACAAAAGTGACTACGTCGTGAACTTGGGCAACTGGTACCGGTCGGCAGACGATCTCGTCCTCCACTACGAGCTCAGACTGCAGACGCTACCGGAAGGTTGGGAAAGGCTTCGCGTCTCCAGCCAGGCGCAGTTGAAGAGTCTCATTGCCAGTGCCCCTGACGCTGGAATAGACAACTTGTTCATAGCCCCAGAGGCGTTGCGTCCCTTTGTCTCCAGTTGTCCGCAAGTAAGCAGCTATCGTTTCTGACATTCTTGGGCATTTTGTGAAATCAGAACCAAAAAGGAAATCAGGTTTATTCAGGATTTTTTTTGAGTTTTGGTTGCTGCTGAGAATGTCGCGCTAGCTGCGGCGCATTGTTAAGTTCGAGAATACGGAGACATGGCACGACGCGATGATTGGGGGCTTTGCCGCTGTGCGTATACGTAGCAGTTCCTTTGTTGCATACTTTTGCAGTGTATTGGCTAGTTAGTTTGGTTTACTTCTTGTTATTGTAATCTACTAGTTGAAGAACTGACCATGCACAAACCAGGGTGTTAATTTTTTTATTTCCACTGGTTCTGAATCTAGATCAACACCCATTTATTATCATTCTTTAGGACAGAAGTGGACAGCTCCCGTAGAAGTGAGCGCTCAATAATACAAGTGATAAAGGAGGCAGAAATTAAACTACGCCAATCCTTCTCCACTCTGGCAGTCCAGTTTTGTTGAGAATTCTCTACACCATATCCTTATTTGAGGCGTCAGCATGTAAAGATAAATATATGCCACTAGAAAAACAATGAGTGGTGCATAACGGTGGGTCCTTGGCGTTGTCGATAAAACGCGAAGCCAAGTCGATGCGGCAATTGCTTCCTTACAGGGCTGTGTGCCATGTGTCGGGATTCGCACGAACTAAGGTCACTCCTCAGATTTATGGAGACGTAAATTTGTTTTCTGGGAAAATGAGACATCCGAGCAAAAATCAGGAAATGTAGGTGATAATCCGCTTTCAGTGGTACTAATATATACTCGGTTTGGATTTTGTGTAGACACAGCGCCGCTGATGAAGTGGTTTGATGCTAAGCATTTGAGCAAATACACCTGCGATCCATATGGTTTAAAACTGGTTTGGAGTGAATTCTGTGGATGCGTCTACTTGATAAAATCAAGTTATATTGGCTGACCTTAACATAAGTGATTGAGTTTCGTACAGCAAAGTCCATTTACCTGCTTCGCAGAAATGCATTCCCTTTGTGCAGTCTGTTAGATTGCTGGACACGTTGGTTCCTCTTTCGCTGCCAAGAACTTTATAAATCGATTCTCATGTACCGACATGCCCAACGTTCTCGTAAAAAAATTTTTAAGATTGAAAAATAGTAAGAGACTGTTCTAGAAATATTGAAGGTAATGGTTCATTTTTCTTATGTGTAAGAGTAGAATGTTAACGTTTCCATCGATCGCATCGAACAGTGAAGACTAGCATTGAAACTCAAAAGGGAACGCTTTTGCCTATAGCAAAAGCGGTAATAGGGAAGAAAAAAAATTTAAGAATGCCGACGGGTGGTCGGCGGATATATTGATTGTTATACTAGAATCTTATATGAAAAAATTACGTTCATAAACTTTTCTCGTTTTAAAATGATTCTGTCCAGAATTGTTGCGTATTGTAGTGGAAGTTTGAGTTTGGACAGAGTGATGTTGAAAAAAGGCAGGATAAATTATGTGTGAGTAAACACTGATAATGCTGATGATGGGTGCTAAGATGCTTCCATTTCTGTAATGCCAGCTACTGCAACGGTGGCGCCTACAACTGATGCGGCGAGAGTTCCTGCTATTCAAAGTGGGTGAGGAGCCACTGCTCCGCACGAGCGAGGAGGGCAAGGAGCTGCTCATCTAAGCCATGCGCTACCACCTGATGCCCGAGTGGCGCGCCGCCATGGCGGGGCCACGCACCTCCGCTAAGCAGCTGGGTAATGAATCGCTCTGATATTTTGCTGAGAACGAGGTCATATTACAACCAGCTCACGTTTAGCGCGTTTTCTCACCATGATGTTTCCTGCAGCTCCGAGAGATGCAGACACCCATGCACGACCTTCTGGAGCCTGATGATCCACTGCTTAACGCATGGTGTGGGCCAGACGTCCCTGTTTGCTGACATCGCCAAGCATATTCCTGGGCTTGAGTTTTGATAGTCTTCGTGGTAGGAAGACCAGTGATGTGGAAGACCAGCGAAGTAACGCCAAGCGTCATGGACCGCGCAAGCAAGCTGTTCTCGGGTGTGCTACGTCTGGAGGTAAGCCAGTCTCCCAATGTTAGCCCTGCTATTATAGTTTTGGCATTAAACAAAGTGTACACTAAGGGGGTAATTACTCTTAGCACCACCCGTGCTCAGCCGTTGAAATCGTTGATGCAGACGGACCGGCCCTGCCATCTGCTAGGGTTTCAGGTTAGCTGAGATGGTAGACTGCCTGCCGTGGACAGGAGGTGGATCTGGGTTCGATCTTCGCGACAGGACGAATTTCTTCAACTACGAAGTTTCGGAAAAAACTGTTTAGCTTCCTTTTGTAGCTGTATGGTGGCGCACGGCTGGATACTAGTATGTTATTGCTTGGGGATTGCCGTATGCAATCAATTAAACTTTAAAGTTCGGGCTTGGCCTCAGTTCCAGTTCTTTCATTTGTTTTCTCTCGACTTGCAACCCGTGAGAGAACGACCGTCTCACTCAGCCCCCTGCAGGAGTAAAACAGTAAACCAGCGAGTTGAGCTAGTTGGTGAATGGTCACTGACTGCAAGAACGCCTACGGGAACGGAGCTCTTGCCTTTGGTAACACAGTTTCAGCCCCTAAGCTGAGCGCCAGCGCTGGTTAGGGCAACCGCAGGCTTCCCCACGTCCTCCCCAAATCCGGCTACAGAATTACGTCACTGTGACAAGGAGATAGAGCTGCAGCGAACAAGGACGGGGTCCTTATGGAGCGGCAGCTCCTCTCTCTGAGCTGAGACTTTCAAGTGAACAAGGTTTCACTTTGACCTTGAGCCAGGCCTCACACGCCTGACGTCATACTACGTGACTGGCCACAGCTGGAGTCGAGCTCCGCTGCGCTGCTCAACGCTGCGCCGACCCTCCGCCATACCACGCGACATCACCACTTGATTGGCCGTATATGGCACGCGGCTCGTTGCGCTCACTTCAGTCAGAGCCATTGGGCCTTGACTGGGTGGAGTGATGGAGCCCGGTCTTTCGCTCGCCACATTAGCTATAACTGAGTTAAAGCTCAGCTATTTTATTTCGATTCTTTCGGGGGCGCTACGAGTCGCTTACGACGGGTTCAATAGATTTCAGCTGATAATGATAACTCTCCAAGATTAGGCCAGATTAGGCGAAACAAAACGTTTGGGCTGACGAGGCATTTGGTGTGCAGGTTCGTCAATGCCCTCCCAAGAAAGTCAGAGATCGAACAAAGAATATATAGACTAATCAAGCATCGCTGCGGCCTACATATATATTAACCTCCAGAACCCTCTTACGCTACGTATGTCACCAAGGCTGCCAGATTCGAGTTTTGCAGCCTCGAATCTGGCAGCCTTAATGCCATAGGTTGCATAAGTGTTCTCGCACGGCTTCCGCCCTCAGCGTTCGATCACATTCCTACGTGGCACTCGCGGTAATGTAGTATGTACTATGTACACCGCTATGGATGTGTGTGGCAATGGTGAACACTCTCAAGGTTAGGTTACACTACACATAAATACCCCCGATAGCTTACACTGCATATAAATACCCTCGAAAGCAGAAGATAGGACAGCTGTCGCCGTAGTTCAGGTGGTAGAGTACCGGACGCGAAATTTGTAGGTCGTGGGTTTGGATTCCACCGGCAGCATGTGGTTTTTTTCTTCTGCTTTTATTATTCTGCCATTCATGAAAAACTAAAAAAAAAGAGATCCCCTATGCTCCTTGGTCAGGAGGGCAGTTGCTTCTCTTGTCTGCTATGTATATATATATTTGTGTATAAACCGAATATCCCTTATGCTTAAAACGAATTCCTGCTCTAAATGGTGTGCTGCCGTTACAGGACAGCGTGCTGTGCTCCTCTGTAGTAGTATTGTAGCCACGACCATAATATGGTGGCCTTTTCTGGTTACAAGTATGAGCTATCCCATTGTTGTTTTTAATATATGTAGCCTTACTGCTGTTTACAAAACTACAAAACGCACTTCTCTGCAATCACTTTTCAGCCCCTTATGTCCACATAATCTTCAAGTGCCTTGTTTATTTGAGTTTACGACGACATCAACCACATCCGCACTGCGACAAAAGCTGCGGATGAGCGATGCCACGTAGAATAATCAGCGGATGCTTAATACCGGGTCTGGCTACCAACGGTACCCAACTGCTGGTGCACATATTTGGCATCTCGCCTAACTACGCAAGCCGACCATCATTTTTTTTTGTCTTACCCACTGCAGACTTCAAGATGATACACGAACTGGGCGGCCTCAAACACGACATACTCATAAGTTTGCCAACCCGTGGCAATGGTGTATCCCAGCTGTCCTCGTCTCTGCACTTGCCAAGAGGCCTTGACCTTGAAGATCACGGGCAGTATGCGACCACTACAGCCGAGAGTTTTGTCTCTCGATCGTGTCGACCTCCTCTGCGTCACTCTGCTGAATGCCGGATTTCGGTGCATGGTGCGGAAGGTGAGCAGCAGATGTGTTTTTGCTGAACTCTAATTACTAGGGGTGTGCGAATATTTGAAATTTCGAATATGAATCGAATATGTTTGATATTCTGTTCGTATTCGTATTCGAAAATTGATATTCGTGAATTTCCGAATATTCGAAAATTCCCGGATACTCGCCAGCGATCGGATACTGCGCATACTTTCATAAATTTGACCGTGGCAAAACCACAATATCTGGGAAAATTAGCCGATAATCGAGTTAAAAGTTCCAGGAAAACAATACAGAGGTCCTATCCGCTTCCTTCTCCGCCGTTTATAACGCGGACCT
Organism: Amblyomma americanum; assembly: GCF_052857255.1. Classification (NCBI taxonomy): domain Eukaryota; kingdom Metazoa; phylum Arthropoda; class Arachnida; order Ixodida; family Ixodidae; genus Amblyomma; species Amblyomma americanum. The sequence goes on along the minus strand of NC_135497.1, from coordinate 120,544,829 downwards.
ACCGCGTCCCGACGCCACAAAACCTCATGAGGATTTCGCCAAGTGGGCTTTCCCACGTATCACCCGTGCGGAGAACATGATGGCCGACGGCCCGCTTCAAGCAATCGCAACGCGAAATCGCGTTTTTTTTTTTAATCCTTCGGTAATACGTTACACATTTAATGCCCACATCCGAAGAATGCGTCCTGTCGCCTTCATAACTCTCCGAGAGTGACTTCCGCCATCCCGTTTTGTAAACTACGCTATGCGGGAAAGCCTACTTGTGGAATTCAGCAGGAGCCTCCTGAAGGGGCGCGTCGAGTAGTCACAATGGGGCAAGCGATCCTGTTAAAATATCGCATATGGCATGGTGCGTTGTAAATTGCACACCTCTTTAGCGGGCGTAAACGCAGTCGTGGCAACAATCGGAAGGCCTCTGTCGCTAGGGGAAAAAAATAGCCTGGCTGCGTAATTTCAGTTTCCGAGCTTCACCGCTGCCCCGCGGCAACTTGAAATGTCGGCCCATGCATTCGCTGATAGTCCAATCCACGCTCCGCGCGGCTTATTTCTTTTTCCTTTTTAGAAACCGCCTCGCCGCTCCGACGGCACTGTGTGTTCCCCGGCCCCTTGCTTGCATTTGTGTTGTTCTTCCAGCACTCCAAAACGGGTGGCTCGTCACGGGCTTACAGGTGATAGCGCGATGGAGCTACCTGATAAAGCCTTAGTGCATCTTCAGAATTTTCGGCAGCATTTTTTTTTTTCAGGGGGGGGTTGGGGACAATTCAATAACAGGCCATCGGATGAACCGGGCATTTCTTCTGGTGCCTTGAACTCCGAATGAATGAGGTTTAATAGTCATCATGTTATTGTTTTGTTGGCAGTCTTGTCATTTTATGAATTTTGTATTGCGTGACCTCATTATAGTTTGGATACTTTTATGCTGTCTAATCAAGTAGTATACATTTCTGTGCACATCATGTTTTTTATATGGTACTGAGGCAGTCTTGTTTTGTTTATTTTAGTTGCAAAGACCATACACCATTTCGAAGACCATACACCATTTTGAAAAAAATAAGGGCAACAACGTTTGCTTGCTCATTGTTTTCTGAAATTTTTTTTTGCGCTGAACAGATATTCGATATTCGACTCGATATTCGAAGCCATTTTTTCTTCATATTCGTATTCGATTCGTATTTGAAAATTTCAATATTCGCACACCCCTACTAATTACTGAAGGCAGCATAGCTTCATCTTGTGGCGAATGGTCAGCATGAGTAGCTGGCATGCGTTCCTCATGGCTAGAAGCTCACTGTGGCGTACCAATCTCGATTCTGATCCCATTATTAACCCACCTCCCACCTATATTATGTGTGGTTTTCTGACTATTCACTGGGCACTAGCTTTCACGGCACTCTTGTTTTTTTTTTTAGTGCCTTAGCTGCAGAACTTCCATGTCGGTAAAACTTGAATGCCATAATTTTGAAAGCGCTGCGCAATTTCTTGAACGCGGATTTTCTGGCTGCCACGCAAGGCGACGTGGCACAGGGCGCATAGGGGAGAAGCGGCTACACGGGATTATGCAAATGCTGCATCAAGATCAACATCAGCCTCACTCCACCCACTCCAGGGGAAAGGCCTCTCCCATGTCTCTCGAATTAACCTATCCTTTGGCAGCTGCGGGGAACATATCCCTGCAGACTTCTTTATCTCATCTGCCCACCTAACTTTCTTCCGATCCCTGCATCGCTTGCCTTCTCTTTGTAACCAGTCCGCTACCTTTAACGATCGGCGCTTATCTTCCCTTCACGTTACATGCCCTGAACAAGCTCATTTTTAGCTCTTGATTTCGACTAAGATGTCATTAACTCTATCATTATTCTTTTCATCGCTCGCTGCATTGCATATATGGACATTATCCCATTATTGCTAACTCAGCAACTGCCATCTGTGAACACTGAATCTGAACGGCAGAGCCCAAGTGAAAACCGAACTTCTAGCGCACCTAGCTAATTCGTGTCTCGCCGAAAAACGCAAATGGACCATCATTTTTTGTCTCTTACCCACTGCAGACCACAAGATAATACACGAACTGGGTGGCCTGGACAACCTCTACGCCTTCGAGTCCGCCTTTTCCGCCCAGAATTCCTTGCCGATGCTCACGCAATGGTGACTGGGCACAAAAGTGACTACGTCGTGAACTTGGGCAACTGGTACCGGTCGGCAGACGATCTCATCCTCCACTACGAGCTCAGACTGCAGACGCTACCGGAAGGTTGGGAAAGGCTTCGCGTCTCCAGCCAGGCGCAGTTGAAGAGTCTCATTGCCAGTGCCCCTGACGCTGGAATAGACAACTTGTTCATAGCCCCAGAGGCGTTGCGTCCCTTTGTCTCCAGTTGTCCGCAAGTAAGCAGCTATCGTTTCTGACATTCTTGGGCATTTTGTGAAATCAGAACCAAAAAGGAAATCAGGTTTATTCAGGATTGAGTTTTGGTTGCTGCTGAGAATGTCGCGCTAGCTGCGGCGCGTTGTTAAGTTCGAGAATACGGAGACATGGCACGACGCGATGATTGGGGGCTTTGCCGCTGTGCGTATACGTAGCAGTTCCTTTGTTGCATACTTTTGCAGTGTATTGGCTAGTTAGTTTGGTTTACTTCTTGTTATTGTAATCTACTAGTTGAAGAACTGACCATGCACAAACCAGGGTGTTAATTTTTTTATTTCCACTGGTTCTGAATCTAGATCAACACCCATTTATTATCATTCTTTAGGACAGAAGTGGACAGCTCCCGTAGAAGTGAGCGCTCAATAATACAAGTGATAAAGGAGGCAGAAATTAAACTACGCCAATCCTTCTCCACTCAGGCAGTCCAGTTTTGTTGAGAATTCTCTACACCATATTCTTATTTGAGGCGTCAGCATGTAAAGATAAATATATGCCACTAGAAAAACAATGAGTGGTGCATAACGGTGGGTCCTTGGCGTTGTCGATAAAACGCGAAGCCAAGTCGATGCGGCATTTGCTTCCTTACAGGGCTGTGTGCCATGTGTCGGGATTCGCACGAACTAAGGTCACTCCTCAGATTTATGGAGACGTAAATTTGTTTTCTGGGAAAATGAGACATCCGAGCAAAAATCAGGAAATGTAGGTGATAATCCGCTTTCAGTGGTACTAATATATACTCGGTTTGGATTTTGTGTAGACACAGCGCCGCTGATGAAGTGGTTTGATGCTAAGCATTTGAGCAAATACACCTGCGATCCATATGGTTTAAAACTGGTTTGGAGTGAATTCTGTGGATGCGTCTACTTGATAAAATCAAGTTATATTGGCGGACCTTAACATAAGTGATTGAGTTTCGTACAGCAAAGTCCATTTACCTGCTTCGCAGAAATGCATTCCCTTTGTGCAGTCTGTTAGATTGCTGGACACGTTGGTTCCTCTTTCGCTGCCAAGCACTTTATAAATCGATTCTCATGTACCGACATGCCCAACGTTCTCGTAAAAAAATTTTTAAGATTGAAAAATAGTAAGAGACTGTTCTAGAAATATTGAAGGTAATGGTTCATTTTTCTTATGTGTAAGAGTAGAATGTTAACGTTTCCATCGATCGCATCGAACAGTGAAGACTAGCATTGAAACTCAAAAGGGAACGCTTTTGGCTATAGCAAAAGCGGTAATAGGGAAGAAAAAAAATTTAAGAATGCCGACGGGTGGTCGGCGGATATATTGATTGTTATACTAGAATCCTATATGAAAAAATTACGTTCATAAACTTTTCTCGTTTTAAAATGATTCTGTCCAGAATTGTTGCGTATTGTAGTGGAAGTTTGAGTTTGGACAGAGTGATGTTGAAAAAAGGCAGGATAAATTATGTGTGAGTAAACACTGATAATGCTGATGATGGGTGCTAAGATGCTTCCATTTCTGTAATGCCAGCTACTGCAACGGTGGCGCCTACAACTGATGCGGCGAGAGTTCCTGCTATTCAAAGTGGGTGAGGAGCCACTGCTCCGCACGAGCGAGGAGGGCAAGGAGCTGCTCATCTAAGCCATGCGCTACCACCTGATGCCCGAGTGGCGCGCCGCCATGGCGGGGCCACGCACCTCCGCTAAGCAGCTGGGTAATGAATCGCTCTGATATTTTGCTGAGAACGAGGTCATATTACAACCAGCTCACGTTTAGCGCGTTTTCTCACCATGATGTTTCCTGCAGCTCCGAGAGATGCAGACACCCATGCACGACCTTCTGGAGCCTGATTATCCACTGCTTAACGCATGGTGTGGACCAGACGTCCCTGTTTGCTGACATCGCCAAGCATATTCCTGGGCTTGAGTTTTGATAGTCTTCGTGGTAGGAAGACCAGTGATGTGGAAGACCAGCGAAGTAACGCCAAGCGTCATGGACCGCGCAAGCAAGCTGTTCTCGGGTGTGCTACGTCTGGAGGTAAGCCAGTCTCCCAATGTTAGCCCTGCTATTATAGTTTTGGCATTAAACAAAGTGTACACTAAGGGGGTAATTACTCTTAGCACCACCCGTGCTCAGCCGTTGAAATCGTTGATGCAGACGGACCGGCCCTGCCATCTGCTAGGGTTTCAGGTTAGCTGAGATGGTAGACTGCCTGCCGTGGACAGGAGGTGGATCTGGGTTCGATCTTCGCGACAGGACGAATTTCTTCAACTACGAAGTTTCGGAAAAAACTGTTTAGCTTCCTTTTGTAGCTGTATGGTGGCGCACGGCTGGATACTAGTGTGTTATTGCTTGGGGATTGCCGTATGCAATCAATTAAACTTTAAAGTTCGGGCTTGGCCTCAGTTCCAGTTCTTTCATTTGTTTTCTCTCGACTTGCAACCCGTTAGACAACGACCGTCTCACTCAGCCCCCTGCGGGAGTAAAACAGTAAACCAGCGAGTTGAGCTAGTTGGTGAATGGTCACTGACTGCAAGAACGCCTACGGGAACGGAGCTCTTGCCTTTGGTAACACAGTTTCAGCCCCTAAGCTGAGCGCCAGCGCTGGTTAGGGCAACCGCAGGCTTCCCGACGTCCTCCCCAAATCCGGCTACAGAATTACGTCACTGTGACAAGGAGATAGAGCTGCAGCGAACAAGGACGGGGTCCTTATGGAGCGGCAGCTCTTCTCTCTGAGCTGAGACTTTCAAGTGAACAAGGTTTCACTTTGACCTTGAGCCAGGCCTCACACGCCTGACGTCATACCACGTGACTGGCCACAGCTGGAGTCGAGCTCCGCTGCGCTGCTCAACGCTGCGCCGACCCTCCGCCATACCACGCGACATCACCACTTGATTGGCCGTATATGGCACGCGGCTCGTTGCGCTCACTTCAGTCAGAGCCATTGGGCCTTGACTGGGTGGAGTGATGGAGCCCGGTCTTTCGCTCGCCACATTAGCTATAACTGAGTTAAAGCTCAGCTATTTTATTTCGATTCTTTCGGGGGCGCTACGAGTCGCTTACGACGGGTTCAATAGATTTCAGCTGATAATGATAACTCTCCAAGATTAGGCCAGATTAGGCGAAACAAAACGTTTGGGCTGACGAGGCATTTGGTGTGCAGGTTCGTCAATGCCCTCCCAAGAAAGTCAGAGATCGAACAAAGAATATATAGACTAATCAAGCATCGCTGCGGCCTACATATATATTAACCTCCAGAACCCTCTTACGCTACGTATGTCACCAAGGCTGCCAGATTCGAGTTTTGCAGCCTCGAATCTGGCAGCCTTAATGCCATAGGTTGCATAAGTGTTCTCGCACGGCTTCCGCCCTCAGCGTTCGATCACATTCCTACGTGGCACTCGCGGTAATGTAGTATGTACTATGTACACCGCTATGGATGTGTGTGGCAATGGTGAACACTCTCAAGGTTAGGTTACACTACACATAAATACCCCCGATAGCTTACACTGCATATAAATACCCTCGAAAGCAGAAGATAGGACAGCTGTCGCCGTAGTTCAGGTGGTAGAGTACCGGACGCGAAATTTGTAGGTCGTGGGTTTGGATTCCACCGGCAGCATGTGGTTTTTTTCTTCTGCTTTTATTATTCTGCCATTCATGAAAAACTAAAAAAAAAGAGATCCCCTATGCTCCTTGGTCAGGAGGGCAGTTGCTTCTCTTGTCTGCTATGTATATATATATTTGTGTATAAACCGAATATCCCTTATGCTTAAAACGAATTCCTGCTCTAAATGGTGTGCTGCCGTTACAGGACAGCGTGCTGTGCTCCTCTGTAGTAGTATTGTAGCCACGACCATAATATGGTGGCCTTTTCTGGTTACAAGTATGAGCTATCCCATTGTTGTTTTTAATATATGTAGCCTTACTGCTGTTTACAAAACTACAAAACGCACTTCTCTGCAATCACTTTTCAGCCCCTTATGTCCACATAATCTTCAAGTGCCTTGTTTATTTGAGTTTACGACGACATCAACCACATCCGCACTGCGACAAAAGCTGCGGATGAGCGATGCCACGTAGAATAATCAGCGGATGCTTAATACCGGGTCTGGCTACCAACGGTACCCAACTGCTGGTGCACATATTTGGCATCTCGCCTAACTACGCAAGCCGACCATCATTTTTTTTTGTCTTACCCACTGCAGACTTCAAGATGATACACGAACTGGGCGGCCTCAAACACGACATACTCATAAGTTTGCCAACCCGTGGCAATGGTGTATCCCAGCTGTCCTCATCTCTGCACTTGCCAAGAGGCCTTGACCTTGAAGATCACGGGCAGTATGCGACCACTACAGCCGAGAGTTTTGTCTCTCGATCGTGTCGACCTCCTCTGCGTCACTCTGCTGAATGCCGGATTTCGGTGCATGGTGCGGAAGGTGAGCAGCAGAAGATGTGTTTTTGCTGAACTCTAATTACTAGGGGTGTGCGAATATTTGAAATTTCGAATATGAATCGAATATGTTTGATATTCTGTTCGTATTAGTATTCGAAAATTGATATTCGTTAATTTCCGAATATTCGAAAATTCCCGGATACTCGCCAGCGATCGGATACTGCGCATACTTTCATAAATTTGACCGTGGCAAAACCACAATATCTGGGAAAATTAGCCGATAATCGAGTTAAAAGTTCCAGGAAAACAATACAGAGGTCCTATCCGCTTCCTTCTCCGCCGTTTATAACGCGGACCTACCGCATCCCGACGCCACAAGGCGTCCCGACGCCACAAAACCTGATGAGGATTTCGCCAAGTGGGCTTTCCCACGTATCACCCGTGCGGAGAACATGATGGCCGACGGCCCGCTTCAAGCAATCGCAACGCGAAATCGCGTTTTTTTTTTTAATCCTTAGGTAATACGTTACACATTTAATGCCCACATCCGAAGAATGCGTCCTGTCGCCTTCATAACTCTCCGAGAGTGACTTCCGCCATCCCGTTTTGTAAACTACGCTATGCGGGAAAGCCTACTTGTGGAATTCAGCAGGAGCCTCCTGAAGGGGCGCGTCGAGTAGTCACAATGGGGCAAGCGATCCTGTTAAAATATCGCATATGGCATGGTGCGTTGTAAATTGCACACCTCTTTAGCGGGCGTAAAAGCAGTCGTGGCAACAATCGGAAGGCCTCTGTCGCTAGGGGAAAAAAATAGCCTGGCTGCGTAATTTCAGTTTCCGAGCTTCACCGCTGCCCCGCGGCAACTTGAAATGTCGGCCCATGCATTCGCTGATAGTCCAATCCACGCTCCGCGCGGCTTATTTCTTTTTCCTTTTTAGAAACCGCCTCGCCGCTCCGACGGCACTGTGTGTTCCCCGGCCCCTTGCTTGCATTTGTGTTGTTCTTCCAGCACTCCAAAACGGGTGGCTCGTCACGGGCTTACAGGTGATAGCGCGATGGAGCTACCTGATAAAGCCTTAGTGCATCTTCAGAATTTTCGGCAGCATTTTTTTTTTTCAGGGGGGGGTTGGGGGCAATTCAATAACAGGCCATCGGATGAACCGGGCATTTCTTCTGGTGCCTTGAACTCCGAATGAATGAGGTTTAATAGTCATCATGTTATTGTTTTGTTGGCAGTCTTGTCATTTTATGAATTTTGTATTGCGTGACCTCATTATAGTTTGGATACTTTTATGCTGTCTAATCAAGTAGTATACATTTCTGTGCACATCATGTTTTTTATATGGTACTGAGGCAGTCTTGTTTTGTTTATTTTAGTTGCAAAGACCATACATCATTTCGAAGACCATACACCATTTTGAAAAAAATAAGGGCAACAACGTTTGCTTGCTCATTGTTTTCTGAAATTTTTTTTTGCGCTGAACAGATATTCGATATTCGATTCGATATTCGAAGCCATTTTTTCTTCATATTCGTATTCGATTCGTATTTGAAAATTTCAATATTCGCACACCCCTACTAATTACTGAAGGCAGCATAGCTTCATCTTGTGGCGAATGGTCAGCATGAGTAGCTGGCATGCGTTCCTCATGGCTAGAAGCTCACTGTGGCGTACCAATCTCTATTCTGATCCCATTATTAACCCACCTCCCACCTATATTATGTGTGGTTTTCTGACTATTCACTGGGCACTAGCTTTCACGGCACTCTTGTTTTTTTTTTTAGTGCCTTAGCTGCAGAACTTCCATGTCGGTAAAACTTGAATGCCATAATTTTGAAAGCGCTGCGCAATTTCTTTAACGCGGATTTTCTGGCTGCCACGCAAGGCGACGTGGCACAGGGCGCATAGGGGAGAAGCGGCTACACGGGATTATGCAAATGCTGCATCAAGATCAACATCAGCCTCACTCCACCCACTCCAGGGGAAAGGCCTCTCCCATGTCTCTCGAATTAACCTATCCTTTGGCAGCTGCGGGGAACATATCCCTGCAGACTTCTTTATCTCATCTGCCCACCTAACTTTCTTCCGATCCCTGCATCGCTTGCCTTCTCTTTGTAACCAGTCCGCTACCTTTAACGATCGGCGCTTATCTTCCCTTCACGTTACATGCCCTGAACAAGCTCATTTTTAGCTCTTGATTTCGACTAAGATGTCATTAACTCTATCATTATTCTTTTCATCGCTCGCTGCATTGCATATATGGACATTATCCCATTATTGCTAACTCAGCAACTGCCATCTGTGAACACTGAATCTGAACGGCAGAGCCCAAGTGAAAACCGAACTTCTAGCGCACCTAGCTAATTCGTGTCTCGCCGAAAAACGCAAATGGACCATCATTTTTTGTCTCTTACCCACTGCAGACCACAAGATAATACACGAACTGGGTGGCCTGGACAACCTCTACGCCTTCGAGTCCGCCTTTTCCGCCCAGAATTCCTTGCCGATGCTCACGCAATGGTGACTGGGCACAAAAGTGACTACGTCGTGAACTTGGGCAACTGGTACCGGTCGGCAGACGATCTCGTCCTCCACTACGAGCTCAGACTGCAGACGCTACCGGAAGGTTGGGAAAGGCTTCGCGTCTCCAGCCAGGCGCAGTTGAAGAGTCTCATTGCCAGTGCCCCTGACGCTGGAATAGACAACTTGTTCATAGCCCCAGAGGCGTTGCGTCCCTTTGTCTCCAGTTGTCCGCAAGTAAGCAGCTATCGTTTCTGACATTCTTGGGCATTTTGTGAAATCAGAACCAAAAAGGAAATCAGGTTTATTCAGGATTGAGTTTTGGTTGCTGCTGAGAATGTCGCGCTAGCTGCGGCGCGTTGTTAAGTTCGAGAATACGGAGACATGGCACGACGCGATGATTGGGGGCTTTGCCGCTGTGCGTATACGTAGCAGTTCCTTTGTTGCATACTTTTGCAGTGTATTGGCTAGTTAGTTTGGTTTACTTCTTGTTATTGTAATCTACTAGTTGAAGAACTGACCATGCACAAACCAGGGTGTTAATTTTTTTATTTCCACTGGTTCTGAATCTAGATCAACACCCATTTATTATCATTCTTTAGGACAGAAGTGGACAGCTCCCGTAGAAGTGAGCGCTCAATAATACAAGTGATAAAGGAGGCAGAAATTAAACTACGCCAATCCTTCTCCACTCAGGCAGTCCAGTTTTGTTGAGAATTCTCTACACCATATCCTTATTTGAGGCGTCAGCATGTAAAGATAAATATATGCCACTAGAAAAACAATGAGTGGTGCATAACGGTGGGTCCTTGGCGTTGTCGATAAAACGCGAAGCCAAGTCGATGCGGCAATTGCTTCCTTACAGGGCTGTGTGCCATGTGTCGGGATTCGCACGAACTAAGGTCACTCCTCAGATTTATGGAGACGTAAATTTGTTTTCTGGGAAAATGAGACATCCGAGCAAAAATCAGGAAATGTAGGTGATAATCCGCTTTCAGTGGTACTAATATATACTCGGTTTGGATTTTGTGTAGACACAGCGCCGCTGATGAAGTGGTTTGATGCTAAGCATTTGAGCAAATACACCTGCGATCCATATGGTTTAAAACTGGTTTGGAGTGAATTCTGTGGATGCGTCTACTTGATAAAATCAAGTTATATTGGCGGACCTTAACATAAGTGATTGAGTTTCGTACAGCAAAGTCCATTTACCTGCTTCGCAGAAATGCATTCCCTTTGTGCAGTCTGTTAGATTGCTGGACACGTTGGTTCCTCTTTCGCTGCCAAGCACTTTATAAATCGATTCTCATGTACCGACATGCCCAACGTTCTCGTAAAAAAATTTTTAAGATTGAAAAATAGTAAGAGACTGTTCTAGAAATATTGAAGGTAATGGTTCATTTTTCTTATGTGTAAGAGTAGAATGTTAACGTTTCCATCGATCGCATCGAACAGTGAAGACTAGCATTGAAACTCAAAAGGGAACGCTTTTGGCTATAGCAAAAGCGGTAATAGGGAAGAAAAAAAATTTAAGAATGCCGACGGGTGGTCGGCGGATATATTGATTGTTATACTAGAATCCTATATGAAAAAATTACGTTCATAAACTTTTCTCGTTTTAAAATGATTCTGTCCAGAATTGTTGCGTATTGTAGTGGAAGTTTGAGTTTGGACAGAGTGATGTTGAAAAAAGGCAGGATAAATTATGTGTGAGTAAACACTGATAATGCTGATGATGGGTGCTAAGATGCTTCCATTTCTGTAATGCCAGCTACTGCAACGGTGGCGCCTACAACTGATGCGGCGAGAGTTCCTGCTATTCAAAGTGGGTGAGGAGCCACTGCTCCGCACGAGCGAGGAGGGCAAGGAGCTGCTCATCTAAGCCATGCGCTACCACCTGATGCCCGAGTGGCGCGCCGCCATGGCGGGGCCACGCACCTCCGCTAAGCAGCTGGGTAATGAATCGCTCTGATATTTTGCTGAGAACGAGGTCATATTACAACCAGCTCACGTTTAGCGCGTTTTCTCACCATGATGTTTCCTGCAGCTCCGAGAGATGCAGACACCCATGCACGACCTTCTGGAGCCTGATTATCCACTGCTTAACGCATGGTGTGGACCAGACGTCCCTGTTTGCTGACATCGCCAAGCATATTCCTGGGCTTGAGTTTTGATAGTCTTCGTGGTAGGAAGACCAGTGATGTGGAAGACCAGCGAAGTAACGCCAAGCGTCATGGACCGCGCAAGCAAGCTGTTCTCGGGTGTGCTACGTCTGGAGGTAAGCCAGTCTCCCAATGTTAGCCCTGCTATTATAGTTTTGGCATTAAACAAAGTGTACACTAAGGGGGTAATTACTCTTAGCACCACCCGTGCTCAGCCGTTGAAATCGTTGATGCAGACGGACCGGCCCTGCCATCTGCTAGGGTTTCAGGTTAGCTGAGATGGTAGACTGCCTGCCGTGGACAGGAGGTGGATCTGGGTTCGATCTTCGCGACAGGACGAATTTCTTCAACTACGAAGTTTCGGAAAAAACTGTTTAGCTTCCTTTTGTAGCTGTATGGTGGCGCACGGCTGGATACTAGTATGTTATTGCTTGGGGATTGCCGTATGCAATCAATTAAACTTTAAAGTTCGGGCTTGGCCTCAGTTCCAGTTCTTTCATTTGTTTTCTCTCGACTTGCAACCCGTGAGAGAACGACCGTCTCACTCAGCCCCCTGCGGGAGTAAAACAGTAAACCAGCGAGTTGAGCTAGTTGGTGAATGGTCACTGACTGCAAGAACGCCTACGGGAACGGAGCTCTTGCCTTTGGTAACCCAGTTTCAGCCCCTAAGCTAAGCGCCAGCGCTGGTTAGGGCAACCGCAGGCTTCCCGACGTCCTCCCCAAATCCGGCTACAGAATTACGTCACTGTGACAAGGAGATAGAGCTGCAGCGAACAAGGACGGGGTCCTTATGGAGCGGCAGCTCCTCTCTCTGAGCTGAGACTTTCAAGTGAACAAGGTTTCACTTTGACCTTGAGCCAGGCCTCACACGCCTGACGTCATACCACGTGACTGGCCACAGCTGGAGTCGAGCTCCGCTGCGCTGCTCAACGCTGCGCCGACCCTCCGCCATACCACGCGACATCACCACTTGATTGGCCGTATATGGCACGCGGCTCGTTGCGCTCACTTCAGTCAGAGCCATTGGGCCTTGACTGGGTGGAGTGATGGAGCCCGGTCTTTCGCTCGCCACATTAGCTATAACTGAGTTAAAGCTCAGCTATTTTATTTCGATTCTTTCGGGGGCGCTACGAGTCGCTTACGACGGGTTCAATAGATTTCAGCTGATAATGATAACTCTCCAAGATTAGGCCAGATTAGGCGAAACAAAACGTTTGGGCTGACGAGGCATTTGGTGTGCAGGTTCGTCAATGCCCTCCCAAGAAAGTCAGAGATCGAACAAAGAATATATAGACTAATCAAGCATCGCTGCGGCCTACATATATATTAACCTCCAGAACCCTCTTACGCTACGTATGTCACCAAGGCTGCCAGATTCGAGTTTTGCAGCCTCGAATCTGGCAGCCTTAATGCCGTAGGTTGCACAAGTGTTCTCGCACGGCTTCCGCCCTCAGCGTTCGATCACATTCCTACGTGGCACTCGCGGTAATGTAGTATGTACTATGTACACCGCTATGGATGTGTGTGGCAATGGTGAACACTCTCAAGGTTAGGTTACACTACACATAAATACCCCCGATAGCTTACACTGCATATAAATACCCTCGAAAGCAGAAGATAGGACAGCTGTCGCCGTAGTTCAGGTGGTAGAGTACCGGACGCGAAATTTGTAGGTCGTGGGTTTGGATTCCACCGGCAGCATGTGGTTTTTTTCTTCTGCTTTTATTATTCTGCCATTCATGAAAAACTAAAAAAAAAGAGATCCCCTATGCTCCTTGGTCAGGAGGGCAGTTGCTTCTCTTGTCTGCTATGTATATATATATTTGTGTATAAACCGAATATCCCTTATGCTTAAAACGAATTCCTGCTCTAAATGGTGTGCTGCCGTTACAGGACAGCGTGCTGTGCTCCTCTGTAGTAGTATTGTAGCCACGACCATAATATGGTGGCCTTTTCTGGTTACAAGTATGAGCTATCCCATTGTTGTTTTTAATATATGTAGCCTTACTGCTGTTTACAAAACTACAAAACGCACTTCTCTGCAATCACTTTTCAGCCCCTTATGTCCACATAATCTTCAAGTGCCTTGTTTATTTGAGTTTACGACGACATCAACCACATCCGCACTGCGACAAAAGCTGCGGATGAGCGATGCCACGTAGAATAATCAGCGGATGCTTAATACCGGGTCTGGCTACCAACGGTACCCAACTGCTGGTGCACATATTTGGCATCTCGCCTAACTACGCAAGCCGACCATCATTTTTTTTTGTCTTACCCACTGCAGACTTCAAGATGATACACGAACTGGGCGGCCTCAAACACGACATACTCATAAGTTTGCCAACCCGTGGCAATGGTGTATCCCAGCTGTCCTCATCTCTGCACTTGCCAAGAGGCCTTGACCTTGAAGATCACGGGCAGTATGCGACCACTACAGCCGAGAGTTTTGTCTCTCGATCGTGTCGACCTCCTCTGCGTCACTCTGCTGAATGCCGGATTTCGGTGCATGGTGCGGAAGGTGAGCAGCAGAAGATGTGTTTTTGCTGAACTCTAATTACTAGGGGTGTGCGAATATTTGAAATTTCGAATATGAATCGAATATGTTTGATATTCTGTTCGTATTAGTATTCGAAAATTGATATTCGTTAATTTCCGAATATTCGAAAATTCCCGGATACTCGCCAGCGATCGGATACTGCGCATACTTTCATAAATTTGACCGTGGCAAAACCACAATATCTGGGAAAATTAGCCGATAATCGAGTTAAAAGTTCCAGGAAAACAATACAGAGGTCCTATCCGCTTCCTTCTCCGCCGTTTATAACGCGGACCTACCGCATCCCGACGCCACAAGGCGTCCCGACGCCACAAAACCTGATGAGGATTTCGCCAAGTGGGCTTTCCCACGTATCACCCGTGCGGAGAACATGATGGCCGACGGCCCGCTTCAAGCAATCGCAACGCGAAATCGCGTTTTTTTTTTTAATCCTTAGGTAATACGTTACACATTTAATGCCCACATCCGAAGAATGCGTCCTGTCGCCTTCATAACTCTCCGAGAGTGACTTCCGCCATCCCGTTTTGTAAACTACGCTATGCGGGAAAGCCTACTTGTGGAATTCAGCAGGAGCCTCCTGAAGGGGCGCGTCGAGTAGTCACAATGGGGCAAGCGATCCTGTTAAAATATCGCATATGGCATGGTGCGTTGTAAATTGCACACCTCTTTAGCGGGCGTAAAAGCAGTCGTGGCAACAATCGGAAGGCCTCTGTCGCTAGGGGAAAAAAATAGCCTGGCTGCGTAATTTCAGTTTCCGAGCTTCACCGCTGCCCCGCGGCAACTTGAAATGTCGGCCCATGCATTCGCTGATAGTCCAATCCACGCTCCGCGCGGCTTATTTCTTTTTCCTTTTTAGAAACCGCCTCGCCGCTCCGACGGCACTGTGTGTTCCCCGGCCCCTTGCTTGCATTTGTGTTGTTCTTCCAGCACTCCAAAACGGGTGGCTCGTCACGGGCTTACAGGTGATAGCGCGATGGAGCTACCTGATAAAGCCTTAGTGCATCTTCAGAATTTTCGGCAGCATTTTTTTTTTTCAGGGGGGGGTTGGGGGCAATTCAATAACAGGCCATCGGATGAACCGGGCATTTCTTCTGGTGCCTTGAACTCCGAATGAATGAGGTTTAATAGTCATCATGTTATTGTTTTGTTGGCAGTCTTGTCATTTTATGAATTTTGTATTGCGTGACCTCATTATAGTTTGGATACTTTTATGCTGTCTAATCAAGTAGTATACATTTCTGTGCACATCATGTTTTTTATATGGTACTGAGGCAGTCTTGTTTTGTTTATTTTAGTTGCAAAGACCATACACCATTTCGAAGACCATACACCATTTTGAAAAAAATAAGGGCAACAACGTTTGCTTGCTCATTGTTTTCTGAAATTTTTTTTTGCGCTGAACAGATATTCGATATTCGATTCGATATTCGAAGCCATTTTTTCTTCATATTCGTATTCGATTCGTATTTGAAAATTTCAATATTCGCACACCCCTACTAATTACTGAAGGCAGCATAGCTTCATCTTGTGGCGAATGGTCAGCATGAGTAGCTGGCATGCGTTCCTCATGGCTAGAAGCTCACTGTGGCGTACCAATCTCGATTCTGATCCCATTATTAACCCACCTCCCACCTATATTATGTGTGGTTTTCTGACTATTCACTGGGCACTAGCTTTCACGGCACTCTTGTTTTTTTTTTTAGTGCCTTAGCTGCAGAACTTCCATGTCGGTAAAACTTGAATGCCATAATTTTGAAAGCGCTGCGCAATTTCTTTAACGCGGATTTTCTGGCTGCCACGCAAGGCGACGTGGCACAGGGCGCATAGGGGAGAAGCGGCTACACGGGATTATGCAAATGCTGCATCAAGATCAACATCAGCCTCACTCCACCCACTCCAGGGGAAAGGCCTCTCCCATGTCTCTCGAATTAACCTATCCTTTGGCAGCTGCGGGGAACATATCCCTGCAGACTTCTTTATCTCATCTGCCCACCTAACTTTCTTCCGATCCCTGCATCGCTTGCCTTCTCTTTGTAACCAGTCCGCTACCTTTAACGATCGGCGCTTATCTTCCCTTCACGTTACATGCCCTGAACAAGCTCATTTTTAGCTCTTGATTTCGACTAAGATGTCATTAACTCTATCATTATTCTTTTCATCGCTCGCTGCATTGCATATATGGACATTATCCCATTATTGCTAACTCAGCAACTGCCATCTGTGAACACTGAATCTGAACGGCAGAGCCCAAGTGAAAACCGAACTTCTAGCGCACCTAGCTAATTCGTGTCTCGCCGAAAAACGCAAATGGACCATCATTTTTTGTCTCTTACCCACTGCAGACCACAAGATAATACACGAACTGGGTGGCCTGGACAACCTCTACGCCTTCGAGTCCGCCTTTTCCGCCCAGAATTCCTTGCCGATGCTCACGCAATGGTGACTGGGCACAAAAGTGACTACGTCGTGAACTTGGGCAACTGGTACCGGTCGGCAGACGATCTCGTCCTCCACTACGAGCTCAGACTGCAGACGCTACCGGAAGGTTGGGAAAGGCTTCGCGTCTCCAGCCAGGCGCAGTTGAAGAGTCTCATTGCCAGTGCCCCTGACGCTGGAATAGACAACTTGTTCATAGCCCCAGAGGCGTTGCGTCCCTTTGTCTCCAGTTGTCCGCAAGTAAGCAGCTATCGTTTCTGACATTCTTGGGCATTTTGTGAAATCAGAACCAAAAAGGAAATCAGGTTTATTCAGGATTGAGTTTTGGTTGCTGCTGAGAATGTCGCGCTAGCTGCGGCGCGTTGTTAAGTTCGAGAATACGGAGACATGGCACGACGCGATGATTGGGGGCTTTGCCGCTGTGCGTATACGTAGCAGTTCCTTTGTTGCATACTTTTGCAGTGTATTGGCTAGTTAGTTTGGTTTACTTCTTGTTATTGTAATCTACTAGTTGAAGAACTGACCATGCACAAACCAGGGTGTTAATTTTTTTATTTCCACTGGTTCTGAATCTAGATCAACACCCATTTATTATCATTCTTTAGGACAGAAGTGGACAGCTCCCGTAGAAGTGAGCGCTCAATAATACAAGTGATAAAGGAGGCAGAAATTAAACTACGCCAATCCTTCTCCACTCAGGCAGTCCAGTTTTGTTGAGAATTCTCTACACCATATCCTTATTTGAGGCGTCAGCATGTAAAGATAAATATATGCCACTAGAAAAACAATGAGTGGTGCATAACGGTGGGTCCTTGGCGTTGTCGATAAAACGCGAAGCCAAGTCGATGCGGCAATTGCTTCCTTACAGGGCTGTGTGCCATGTGTCGGGATTCGCACGAACTAAGGTCACTCCTCAGATTTATGGAGACGTAAATTTGTTTTCTGGGAAAATGAGACATCCGAGCAAAAATCAGGAAATGTAGGTGATAATCCGCTTTCAGTGGTACTAATATATACTCGGTTTGGATTTTGTGTAGACACAGCGCCGCTGATGAAGTGGTTTGATGCTAAGCATTTGAGCAAATACACCTGCGATCCATATGGTTTAAAACTGGTTTGGAGTGAATTCTGTGGATGCGTCTACTTGATAAAATCAAGTTATATTGGCTGACCTTAACATAAGTGATTGAGTTTCGTACAGCAAAGTCCATTTACCTGCTTCGCAGAAATGCATTCCCTTTGTGCAGTCTGTTAGATTGCTGGACACGTTGGTTCCTCTTTCGCTGCCAAGCACTTTATAAATCGATTCTCATGTACCGACATGCCCAACGTTCTCGTAAAAAAATTTTTAAGATTGAAAAATAGTAAGAGACTGTTCTAGAAATATTGAAGGTAATGGTTCATTTTTCTTATGTGTAAGAGTAGAATGTTAACGTTTCCATCGATCGCATCGAACAGTGAAGACTAGCATTGAAACTCAAAAGGGAACGCTTTTGCCTATAGCAAAAGCGGTAATAGGGAAGAAAAAAAATTTAAGAATGCCGACGGGTGGTCGGCGGATATATTGATTGTTATACTAGAATCTTATATGAAAAAATTACGTTCATAAACTTTTCTCGTTTTAAAATGATTCTGTCCAGAATTGTTGCGTATTGTAGTGGAAGTTTGAGTTTGGACAGAGTGATGTTGAAAAAAGGCAGGATAAATTATGTGTGAGTAAACACTGATAATGCTGATGATGGGTGCTAAGATGCTTCCATTTCTGTAATGCCAGCTACTGCAACGGTGGCGCCTACAACTGATGCGGCGAGAGTTCCTGCTATTCAAAGTGGGTGAGGAGCCACTGCTCCGCACGAGCGAGGAGGGCAAGGAGCTGCTCATCTAAGCCATGCGCTACCACCTGATGCCCGAGTGGCGCGCCGCCATGGCGGGGCCACGCACCTCCGCTAAGCAGCTGGGTAATGAATCGCTCTGATATTTTGCTGAGAACGAGGTCATATTACAACCAGCTCACGTTTAGCGCGTTTTCTCACCATGATGTTTCCTGCAGCTCCGAGAGATGCAGACACCCATGCACGACCTTCTGGAGCCTGATGATCCACTGCTTAACGCATGGTGTGGACCAGACGTCCCTGTTTGCTGACATCGCCAAGCATATTCCTGGGCTTGAGTTTTGATAGTCTTCGTGGTAGGAAGACCAGTGATGTGGAAGACCAGCGAAGTAACGCCAAGCGTCATGGACCGCGCAAGCAAGCTGTTCTCGGGTGTGCTACGTCTGGAGGTAAGCCAGTCTCCCAATGTTAGCCCTGCTATTATAGTGTTGGCATTAAACAAAGTGTACACTAAGGGGGTAATTACTCTTAGCACCACCCGTGCTCAGCCGTTGAAATCGTTGATGCAGACGGACCGGCCCTGCCATCTGCTAGGGTTTCAGGTTAGCTGAGATGGTAGACTGCCTGCCGTGGACAGGAGGTGGATCTGGGTTCGATCTTCGCGACAGGACGAATTTCTTCAACTACGAAGTTTCGGAAAAAACTGTTTAGCTTCCTTTTGTAGCTGTATGGTGGCGCACGGCTGGATACTAGTGTGTTATTGCTTGGGGATTGCCGTATGCAATCAATTAAACTTTAAAGTTCGGGCTTGGCCTCAGTTCCAGTTCTTTCATTTGTTTTCTCTCGACTTGCAACCCGTGAGAGAACGACCGTCTCACTCAGCCCCCTGCGGGAGTAAAACAGTAAACCAGCGAGTTGAGCTAGTTGGTGAATGGTCACTGACTGCAAGAACGCCTACGGGAACGGAGCTCTTGCCTTTGGTAACACAGTTTCAGCCCCTAAGCTGAGCGCCAGCGCTGGTTAGGGCAACCGCAGGCTTCCCGACGTCGTCCCCAAATCCGGCTACAGAATTACGTCACTGTGACAAGGAGATAGAGCTGCAGCGAACAAGGACGGGGTCCTTATGGAGCGGCAGCTCTTCTCTCTGAGCTGAGACTTTCAAGTGAACAAGGTTTCACTTTGACCTTGAGCCAGGCCTCACACGCCTGACGTCATACCACGTGACTGGCCACAGCTGGAGTCGAGCTCCGCTGCGCTGCTCAACGCTGCGCCGACCCTCCGCCATACCACGCGACATCACCACTTGATTGGCCGTATATGGCACGCGGCTCGTTGCGCTCACTTCAGTCAGAGCCATTGGGCCTTGACTGGGTGGAGTGATGGAGCCCGGTCTTTCGCTCGCCACATTAGCTATAACTGAGTTAAAGCTCAGCTATTTTATTTCGATTCTTTCGGGGGCGCTACGAGTCGCTTACGACGGGTTCAATAGATTTCAGCTGATAATGATAACTCTCCAAGATTAGGCCAGATTAGGCGAAACAAAACGTTTGGGCTGACGAGGCATTTGGTGTGCAGGTTCGTCAATGCCCTCCCAAGAAAGTCAGAGATCGAACAAAGAATATATAGACTAATCAAGCATCGCTGCGGCCTACATATATATTAACCTCCAGAACCCTCTTACGCTACGTATGTCACCAAGGCTGCCAGATTCGAGTTTTGCAGCCTCGAATCTGGCAGCCTTAATGCCATAGGTTGCACAAGTGTTCTCGCACGGCTTCCGCCCTCAGCGTTCGATCACATTCCTACGTGGCACTCGCGGTAATGTAGTATGTACTATGTACACCGCTATGGATGTGTGTGGCAATGGTGAACACTCTCAAGGTTAGGTTACACTACACATAAATACCCCCGATAGCTTACACTGCATATAAATTACCCTCGAAAGCAGAAGGTAGGACAGCTGTCGCCGTAGTTCAGGTGGTAGAGTACCGGACGCGAAATTTGTAGGTCGTGGGTTTGGATTCCACCGGCAGCATGTGGTTTTTTTCTTCTGCTTTTATTATTCTGCCATTCATGAAAAACTAAAAAAAAAGAGATCCCCTATGCTCCTTGGTCAGGAGGGCAGTTGCTTCTCTTGTCTGCTATGTATATATATATTTGTGTATAAACCGACCCTTATGCTTAAAACGAATTCCTGCTCTAAATGGTGTGCTGCCGTTACAGGACAGCGTGCTGTGCTCCTCTGTAGTAGTATTGTAGCCACGACCATAATATGGTGGCCTTTTCTGGTTACAAGTATGAGCTATCCCATTGTTGTTTTTAATATATGTAGCCTTACTGCTGTTTACAAAACTACAAAACGCACTTCTCTGCAATCACTTTTCAGCCCCTTATGTCCACATAATCTTCAAGTGCCTTGTTTATTTGAGTTTACGACGACATCAACCACATCCGCACTGCGACAAAAGCTGCGGATGAGCGATGCCACGTAGAATAATCAGCGGATGCTTAATACCGGGTCTGGCTACCAACGGTACCCAACTGCTGGTGCACATATTTGGCATCTCGCCTAACTACGCAAGCCGACCATCATTTTTTTTTGTCTTACCCACTGCAGACTTCAAGATGATACACGAACTGGGCGGCCTCAAACACGACATACTCATAAGTTTGCCAACCCGTGGCAATGGTGTATCCCAGCTGTCCTCATCTCTGCACTTGCCAAGAGGCCTTGACCTTGAAGATCACGGGCAGTATGCGACCACTACAGCCGAGAGTTTTGTCTCTCGATCGTGTCGACCTCCTCTGCGTCACTCTGCTGAATGCCGGATTTCGGTGCATGGTGCGGAAGGTGAGCAGCAGAAGATGTGTTTTTGCTGAACTCTAATTACTAGGGGTGTGCGAATATTTGAAATTTCGAATATGAATCGAATATGTTTGATATTCTGTTCGTATTTGTATTCGAAAATTGATATTCGTGAATTTCCGAATATTCGAAAATTCCCGGATACTCGCCAGCGATCGGATACTGCGCATACTTTCATAAATTTGACCGTGGCAAAACCACAATATCTGGGAAAATTAGCCGATAATCGAGTTAAAAGTTCCAGGAAAACAATACAGAGGTCCTATCCGCTTCCTTCTCCGCCGTTTATAACGCGGACCTACCGCATCCCGACGCCACAAGGCGTCCCGACGCCACAAAACCTCATGAGGATTTCGCCAAGTGGGCTTTCCCAC
This sequence comes from Amblyomma americanum, assembly GCF_052857255.1. Taxonomy (NCBI): domain Eukaryota; kingdom Metazoa; phylum Arthropoda; class Arachnida; order Ixodida; family Ixodidae; genus Amblyomma; species Amblyomma americanum. The sequence goes on along the minus strand of NC_135497.1, from coordinate 120,523,293 downwards.
GTATCACCCGTGCGGAGAACATGATGGCCGACGGCCCGCTTCAAGCAATCGCAACGCGAAATCGCGTTTTTTTTTTAATCCTTCGGTAATACGTTAGACATTTAATGCCCACATCCGAAGAATGCGTCCTGTCGCCTTCATAACTCTCCGAGAGTGACTTCCGCCATCCCGTTTTGTAAACTACGCTATGCGGGAAAGCCTACTTGTGGAATTCAGCAGGAGCCTCCTGAAGGGGCGCGTCGAGTAGTCACAATGGGGCAAGCGATCCTGTTAAAATATCGCATATGGCATGGTGCGTTGTAAATTGCACACCTCTTTAGCGGGCGTAAAAGCAGTCGTGGCAACAATCGGAAGGCCTCTGTCGCTAGGGGAAAAAAATAGCCTGGCTGCGTAATTTCAGTTTCCGAGCTTCACCGCTGCCCCGCGGCAACTTGAAATGTCGGCCCATGCATTCGCTGATAGTCCAATCCACGCTCCGCGCGGCTTATTTCTTTTTTCTTTTTAGAAACCGCCTCGCCGCTCCGACGGCACTGTGTGTTCCCCGGCCCCTTGCTTGCATTTGTGTTGTTCTTCCAGCACTCCAAAACGGGTGGCTCGTCACGGGCTTACAGGTGATAGCGCGATGGAGCTACCTGATAAAGCCTTAGTGCATCTTCAGAATTTTCGGCAGCATTTTTTTTTTTCAGGGGGGGGTTGGGGGCAATTCAATAACAGGCCATCGGATGAACCGGGCATTTCTTCTGGTGCCTTGAACTCCGAATGAATGAGGTTTAATAGTCATCATGTTATTGTTTTGTTGGCAGTCTTGTCATTTTATGAATTTTGTATTGCGTGACCTCATTATAGTTTGGATACTTTTATGCTGTCTAATCAAGTAGTATACATTTCTGTGCACATCATGTTTTTTATATGGTACTGAGGCAGTCTTGTTTTGTTTATTTTAGTTGCAAAGACCATACACCATTTCGAAGACCATACACCATTTTGAAAAAAATAAGGGCAACAACGTTTGCTTGCTCATTGTTTTCTGAAATTTTTTTTTGCGCTGAACAGATATTCGATATTCGATTCGATATTCGAAGCCATTTTTTCTTCATATTCGTATTCGATTCGTATTTGAAAATTTCAATATTCGCACACCCCTACTAATTACTGAAGGCAGCATAGCTTCATCTTGTGGCGAATGGTCAGCATGAGTAGCTGGCATGCGTTCCTCATGGCTAGAAGCTCACTGTGGCGTACCAATCTCGATTCTGATCCCATTATTAACCCACCTCCCACCTATATTATGTGTGGTTTTCTGACTATTCACTGGGCACTAGCTTTCACGGCACTCTTGTTTTTTTTTTTAGTGCCTTAGCTGCAGAACTTCCATGTCGGTAAAACTTGAATGCCATAATTTTGAAAGCGCTGCGCAATTTCTTGAACGCGGATTTTCTGGCTGCCACGCAAGGCGACGTGGCACAGGGCGCATAGGGGAGAAGCGGCTACACGGGATTATGCAAATGCTGCATCAAGATCAACATCAGCCTCACTCCACCCACTCCAGGGGAAAGGCCTCTCCCATGTCTCTCGAATTAACCTATCCTTTGGCAGCTGCGGGGAACATATCCCTGCAGACTTCTTTATCTCATCTGCCCACCTAACTTTCTTCCGATCCCTGCATCGCTTGCCTTCTCTTTGTAACCAGTCCGCTACCTTTAATGATCGGCGCTTATCTTCCCTTCACGTTACATGCCCTGAACAAGCTCATTTTTAGCTCTTGATTTCGACTAAGATGTCATTAACTCTATCATTATTCTTTTCATCGCTCGCTGCATTGCATATATGGACATTATCCCATTATTGCTAACTCAGCAACTGCCATCTGTGAACACTGAATCTGAACGGCAGAGCCCAAGTGAAAACCGAACTTCTAGCGCACCTAGCTAATTCGTGTCTCGCCGAAAAACGCAAATGGACCATCATTTTTTGTCTCTTACCCACTGCAGACCACAAGATAATACACGAACTGGGTGGCCTGGACAACCTCTACGCCTTCGAGTCCGTCTTTTCCACCCAGAATTCCTTGCCGATGCTCACGCAATGGTGACTGGGCACAAAAGTGACTACGTCGTGAACTTGGGCAACTGGTACCGGTCGGCAGACGATCTCGTCCTCCACTACGAGCTCAGACTGCAGACGCTACCGGAAGGTTGGGAAAGGCTTCGCGTCTCCAGCCAGGCGCAGTTGAAGAGTCTCATTGCCAGTGCCCCTGACGCTGGAATAGACAACTTGTTCATAGCCCCAGAGGCGTTGCGTCCCTTTGTCTCCAGTTGTCCGCAAGTAAGCAGCTATCGTTTCTGACATTCTTGGGCATTATGTGAAATCAGAACCAAAAAGGAAATCAGGTTTATTCAGGATTGAGTTTTGGTTGCTGCTGAGAATGTCGCGCTAGCTGCGGCGCGTTGTTAAGTTCGAGAATACGGAGACATGGCACGACGCGATGATTGGGGGCTTTGCCGCTGTGCGTATACGTAGCAGTTCTTTTGTTGCATACTTTTGCAGTGTATTGGCTAGTTAGTTTGGTTTACTTCTTGTTATTGTAATCTACTAGTTGAAGAACTGACCATGCACAAACCAGGGTGTTAATTTTTTTATTTCCACTGGTTCTGAATCTAGATCAACACCCATTTATTATCATTCTTTAGGACAGAAGTGGACAGCTCCCGTAGAAGTGAGCGCTCAATAATACAAGTGATAAAGGAGGCAGAAATTAAACTACGCCAATCCTTCTCCACTCAGGCAGTCCAGTTTTGTTGAGAATTCTCTACACCATATCCTTATTTGAGGCGTCAGCATGTAAAGATAAATATATGCCACTAGAAAAACAATGAGTGGTGCATAACGGTGGGTCCTTGGCGTTGTCGATAAAACGCGAAGCCAAGTCGATGCGGCAATTGCTTCCTTACAGGGCTGTGTGCCATGTGTCGGGATTCGCACGAACTAAGGTCACTCCTCAGATTTATGGAGACGTAAATTTGTTTTCTGGGAAAATGAGACATCCGAGCAAAAATCAGGAAATGTAGGTGATAATCCGCTTTCAGTGGTACTAATATATACTCGGTTTGGATTTTGTGTAGACACAGCGCCGCTGATGAAGTGGTTTGATGCTAAGCATTTGAGCAAATACACCTGCGATCCATATGGTTTAAAACTGGTTTGGAGTGAATTCTGTGGATGCGTCTACTTGATAAAATCAAGTTATATTGGCGGACCTTAACATAAGTGATTGAGTTTCGTACAGCAAAGTCCATTTACCTGCTTCGCAGAAATGCATTCCCTTTGTGCAGTCTGTTAGATTGCTGGACACGTTGGTTCCTCTTTCGCTGCCAAGCACTTTATAAATCGATTCTCATGTACCGACATGCCCAACGTTCTCGTAAAAAAATTTTTAAGATTGAAAAATAGTAAGAGACTGTTCTAGAAATATTGAAGGTAATGGTTCATTTTTCTTATGTGTAAGAGTAGAATGTTAACGTTTCCATCGATCGCATCGAACAGTGAAGACTAGCATTGAAACTCAAAAGGGAACGCTTTTGCCTATAGCAAAAGCGGTAATAGGGAAGAAAAAAAATTTAAGAATGCCGACGGGTGGTCGGCGGATATATTGATTGTTATACTAGAATCTTATATGAAAAAATTACGTTCATAAACTTTTCTCGTTTTAAAATGATTCTGTCCAGAATTGTTGCGTATTGTAGTGGAAGTTTGAGTTTGGACAGAGTGATGTTGAAAAAAGGCAGGATAAATTATGTGTGAGTAAACACTGATAATGCTGATGATGGGTGCTAAGATGCTTCCATTTCTGTAATGCCAGCTACTGCAACGGTGGCGCCTACAACTGATGCGGCGAGAGTTCCTGCTATTCAAAGTGGGTGAGGAGCCACTGCTCCGCACGAGCGAGGAGGGCAAGGAGCTGCTCATCTAAGCCATGCGCTACCACCTGATGCCCGAGTGGCGCGCCGCCATGGCGGGGCCACGCACCTCCGCTAAGCAGCTGGGTAATGAATCGCTCTGATATTTTGCTGAGAACGAGGTCATATTACAACCAGCTCACGTTTAGCGCGTTTTCTCACCATGATGTTTCCTGCAGCTCCGAGAGATGCAGACACCCATGCACGACCTTCTGGAGCCTGATGATCCACTGCTTAACGCATGGTGTGGACCAGACGTCCCTGTTTGCTGACATCGCCAAGCATATTCCTGGGCTTGAGTTTTGATAGTCTTCGTGGTAGGAAGACCAGTGATGTGGAAGACCAGCGAAGTAACGCCAAGCGTCATGGACCGCGCAAGCAAGCTGTTCTCGGGTGTGCTACGTCTGGAGGTAAGCCAGTCTCCCAATGTTAGCCCTGCTATTATAGTGTTGGCATTAAACAAAGTGTACACTAAGGGGGTAATTACTCTTAGCACCACCCGTGCTCAGCCGTTGAAATCGTTGATGCAGACAGACCGGCCCTGCCATCTGCTAGGGTTTCAGGTTAGCTGAGATGGTAGACTGCCTGCCGTGGACAGGAGGTGGATCTGGGTTCGATCTTCGCGACAGGACGAATTTCTTCAACTACGAAGTTTCGGAAAAAACTGTTTAGCTTCCTTTTGTAGCTGTATGGTGGCGCACGGCTGGATACTAGTATGTTATTGCTTGGGGATTGCCGTATGCAATCAATTAAACTTTAAAGTTCGGGCTTGGCCTCAGTTCCAGTTCTTTCATTTGTTTTCTCTCGACTTGCAACCCGTGAGAGAACGACCGTCTCACTCAGCCCCCTGCAGGAGTAAAACAGTAAACCAGCGAGTTGAGCTAGTTGGTGAATGGTCACTGACTGCAAGAACGCCTACGGGAACGGAGCTGTTGCCTTTGGTAACCCAGTTTCAGCCCCTAAGCTAAGCGCCAGCGCTGGTTAGGGCAACCGCAGGCTTCCCCACGTCCTCCCCAAATCCGGCTACAGAATTACGTCACTGTGACAAGGAGATAGAGCTGCAGCGAACAAGGACGGGGTCCTTATGGAGCGGCAGCTCCTCTCTCTGAGCTGAGACTTTCAAGTGAACAAGGTTTCACTTTGACCTTGAGCCAGGCCTCACACGCCTGACGTCATACCACGTGACTGGCCACAGCTGGAGTCGAGCTCCGCTGCGCTGCTCAACGCTGCGCCGACCCTCCGCCATACCACGCGACATCACCACTTGATTGGCCGTATATGGCACGCGGCTCGTTGCGCTCACTTCAGTCAGAGCCATTGGGCCTTGACTGGGTGGAGTGATGGAGCCCGGTCTTTCGCTCGCCACATTAGCTATAACTGAGTTAAAGCTCAGCTATTTTATTTCGATTCTTTCGGGGGCGCTACGAGTCGCTTACGACGGGTTCAATAGATTTCAGCTGATAATGATAACTCTCCAAGATTAGGCCAGATTAGGCGAAACAAAACGTTTGGGCTGACGAGGCATTTGGTGTGCAGGTTCGTCAATGCCCTCCCAAGAAAGTCAGAGATCGAACAAAGAATATATAGACTAATCAAGCATCGCTGCGGCCTACATATATATTAACCTCCAGAACCCTCTTACGCTACGTATGTCACCAAGGCTGCCAGATTCGAGTTTTGCAGCCTCGAATCTGGCAGCCTTAATGCCATAGGTTGCACAAGTGTTCTCGCACGGCTTCCGCCCTCAGCGTTCGATCACATTCCTACGTGGCACTCGCGGTAATGTAGTATGTACTATGTACACCGCTATGGATGTGTGTGGCAATGGTGAACACTCTCAAGGTTAGGTTACACTACACATAAATACCCCCGATAGCTTACACTGCATATAATTACCCTCGAAAGCAGAAGATAGGACAGCTGTCGCCGTAGTTCAGGTGGTAGAGTACCGGACGCGAAATTTGTAGGTCGTGGGTTTGGATTCCACCGGCAGCATGTGGTTTTTTTCTTCTGCTTTTATTATTCTGCCATTCATGAAAAACTAAAAAAAAAGAGATCCCCTATGCTCCTTGGTCAGGAGGGCAGTTGCTTCTCTTGTCTGCTATGTATATATATATTTGTGTATAAACCGAATATCCCTTATGCTTAAAACGAATTCCTGCTCTAAATGGTGTCCTGCCGTTACAGGACAGCGTGCTGTGCTCCTCTGTAGTAGTATTGTAGCCACGACCATAATATGGTGGCCTTTTCTGGTTACAAGTATGAGCTATCCCATTGTTGTTTTTAATATATGTAGCCTTACTGCTGTTTACAAAACTACAAAACGCACTTCTCTGCAATCACTTTTCAGCCCCTTATGTCCACATAATCTTCAAGTGCCTTGTTTATTTGAGTTTACGACGACATCAACCACATCCGCACTGCGACAAAAGCTGCGGATGAGCGATGCCACGTAGAATAATCAGCGGATGCTTAATACCGGGTCTGGCTACCAACGGTACCCAACTGCTGGTGCACATATTTGGCATCTCGCCTAACTACGCAAGCCGACCATCATTTTTTTTTGTCTTACCCACTGCAGACTTCAAGATGATACACGAACTGGGCGGCCTCAAACACGACATACTCATAAGTTTGCCAACCCGTGGCAATGGTGTATCCCAGCTGTCCTCGTCTCTGCACTTGCCAAGAGGCCTTGACCTTGAAGATCACGGGCAGTATGCGACCACTACAGCCGAGAGTTTTGTCTCTCGATCGTGTCGACCTCCTCTGCGTCACTCTGCTGAATGCCGGATTTCGGTGCATGGTGCGGAAGGTGAGCAGCAGAAGATGTGTTTTTGCTGAACTCTAATTACTAGGGGTGTGCGAATATTTGAAATTTCGAATATGAATCGAATATGTTTGATATTCTGTTCGTATTCGTATTCGAAAATTGATATTCGTGAATTTCCGAATATTCGAAAATTCCCGGATACTCGCCAGCGATCGGATACTGCGCATACTTTCATAAATTTGACCGTGGCAAAACCACAATATCTGGGAAAATTAGCCGATAATCGAGTTAAAAGTTCCAGGAAAACAATACAGAGGTCCTATCCGCTTCCTTCTCCGCCGTTTATAACGCGGACCTACCGCGTCCCGACGCCACAAAACCTCATGAGGATTTCGCCAAGTGGGCTTTCCCACGTATCACCCGTGCGGAGAACATGATGGCCGACGGCCCGCTTCAAGCAATCGCAACGCGAAATCGCGTTTTTTTTTTAATCCTACGGTAATACGTTACACATTTAATGCCCACATCCGAAGAATGCGTCCTGTCGCCTTCATAACTCTCCGAGAGTGACTTCCGCCATCCCGTTTTGTAAACTACGCTATGCGGGAAAGCCTACTTGTGGAATTCAGCAGGAGCCTCCTGAAGGGGCGCGTCGAGTAGTCACAATGGGGCAAGCGATCCTGTTAAAATATCGCATATGGCATGGTGCGTTGTTAATTGCACACCTCTTTAGCGGGCGTAAAAGCAGTCGTGGCAACAATCGGAAGGCCTCTGTCGCTAGGGGAAAAAAATAGCCTGGCTGCGTAATTTCAGTTTCCGAGCTTCACCGCTGCCCCGCGGCAACTTGAAATGTCGGCCCATGCATTCGCTGATAGTCCAATCCACGCTCCGCGCGGCTTATTTCTTTTTCCTTTTTAGAAACCGCCTCGCCGCTCCGACGGCACTGTGTGTTCCCCGGCCCCTTGCTTGCATTTGTGTTGTTCTTCCAGCACTCCAAAACGGGTGGCTCGTCACGGGCTTACAGGTGATAGCGCGATGGAGCTACCTGATAAAGCCTTAGTGCATCTTCAGAATTTTCGGCAGCATTTTTTTTTTTTCAGGGGGGGGTTGGGGGCAATTCAATAACAGGCCATCGGATGAACCGGGCATTTCTTCTGGTGCCTTGAACTCCGAATGAATGAGGTTTAATAGTCATCATGTTATTGTTTTGTTGGCAGTCTTGTCATTTTATGAATTTTGTATTGCGTGACCTCATTATAGTTTGGATACTTTTATGCTGTCTAATCAAGTAGTATACATTTCTGTGCACATCATGTTTTTTATATGGTACTGAGGCAGTCTTGTTTTGTTTATTTTAGTTGCAAAGACCATGCACCATTTCGAAGACCATACACCATTTTGAAAAAAATAAGGGCAACAACGTTTGCTTGCTCATTGTTTTCTGAAATTTTTTTTTGCGCTGAACAGATATTCGATATTCGATTCGATATTCGAAGCCATTTTTTCTTCATATTCGTATTCGATTCGTATTTGAAAATTTCAATATTCGCACACCCCTACTAATTACTGAAGGCAGCATAGCTTCATCTTGTGGCGAATGGTCAGCATGAGTAGCTGGCATGCGTTCCTCATGGCTAGAAGCTCACTGTGGCGTACCAATCTCGATTCTGATCCCATTATTAACCCACCTCCCACCTATATTATGTGTGGTTTTCTGACTATTCACTGGGCACTAGCTTTCACGGCACTCTTGTTTTTTTTTTAGTGCCTTAGCTGCAGAACTTCCATGTCGGTAAAACTTGAATGCCATAATTTTGAAAGCGCTGCGCAATTTCTTGAACGCGGATTTTCTGGCTGCCACGCAAGGCGACGTGGCACAGGGCGCATAGGGGAGAAGCGGCTACACGGGATTATGCAAATGCTGCATCAAGATCAACATCAGCCTCACTCCACCCACTCCAGGGGAAAGGCCTCTCCCATGTCTCTCGAATTAACCTATCCTTTGGCAGCTGCGGGGAACATATCCCTGCAGACTTCTTTATCTCATCTGCCCACCTAACTTTCTTCCGATCCCTGCATCGCTTGCCTTCTCTTTGTAACCAGTCCGCTACCTTTAACGATCGGCGCTTATCTTCCCTTCACGTTACATGCCCTGAACAAGCTCATTTTTAGCTCTTGATTTCGACTAAGATGTCATTAACTCTATCATTATTCTTTTCATCACTCGCTGCATTGCATATATGGACATTATCCCATTATTGCTAACTCAGCAACTGCCATCTGTGAACACTGAATCTGAACGGCAGAGCCCAAGTGAAAACCGAACTTCTAGCGCACCTAGCTAATTCGTGTCTCGCCGAAAAACGCAAATGGACCATCATTTTTTGTCTCTTACCCACTGCAGACCACAAGATAATACACGAACTGGGTGGCCTGGACAACCTCTACGCCTTCGAGTCCGCCTTTTCCGCCCAGAATTCCTTGCCGATGCTCACGCAATGGTGACTGGGCACAAAAGTGACTACGTCGTGAACTTGGGCAACTGGTACCGGTCGGCAGACGATCTCGTCCTCCACTACGAGCTCAGACTGCAGACGCTACCGGAAGGTTGGGAAAGGCTTCGCGTCTCCAGCCAGGCGCAGTTGAAGAGTCTCATTGCCAGTGCCCCTGACGCTGGAATAGACAACTTGTTCATAGCCCCAGAGGCGTTGCGTCCCTTTGTCTCCAGTTGTCCGCAAGTAAGCAGCTATCGTTTCTGACATTCTTGGGCATTTTGTGAAATCAGAACCAAAAAGGAAATCAGGTTTATTCAGGATTTTTTTTGAGTTTTGGTTGCTGCTGAGAATGTCGCGCTAGCTGCGGCGCATTGTTAAGTTCGAGAATACGGAGACATGGCACGACGCGATGATTGGGGGCTTTGCCGCTGTGCGTATACGTAGCAGTTCCTTTGTTGCATACTTTTGCAGTGTATTGGCTAGTTAGTTTGGTTTACTTCTTGTTATTGTAATCTACTAGTTGAAGAACTGACCATGCACAAACCAGGGTGTTAATTTTTTTATTTCCACTGGTTCTGAATCTAGATCAACACCCATTTATTATCATTCTTTAGGACAGAAGTGGACAGCTCCCGTAGAAGTGAGCGCTCAATAATACAAGTGATAAAGGAGGCAGAAATTAAACTACGCCAATCCTTCTCCACTCAGGCAGTCCAGTTTTGTTGAGAATTCTCTACACCATATTCTTATTTGAGGCGTCAGCATGTAAAGATAAATATATGCCACTAGAAAAACAATGAGTGGTGCATAACGGTGGGTCCTTGGCGTTGTCGATAAAACGCGAAGCCAAGTCGATGCGGCAATTGCTTCCTTACAGGGCTGTGTGCCATGTGTCGGGATTCGCACGAACTAAGGTCACTCCTCAGATTTATGGAGACGTAAATTTGTTTTCTGGGAAAATGAGACATCCGAGCAAAAATCAGGAAATGTAGGTGATAATCCGCTTTCAGTGGTACTAATATATACTCGGTTTGGATTTTGTGTAGACACAGCGCCGCTGATGAAGTGGTTTGATGCTAAGCATTTGAGCAAATACACCTGCGATCCATATGGTTTAAAACTGGTTTGGAGTGAATTCTGTGGATGCGTCTACTTGATAAAATCAAGTTATATTGGCTGACCTTAACATAAGTGATTGAGTTTCGTACAGCAAAGTCCATTTACCTGCTTCGCAGAAATGCATTCCCTTTGTGCAGTCTGTTAGATTGCTGGACACGTTGGTTCCTCTTTCGCTGCCAAGCACTTTATAAATCGATTCTCATGTACCGACATGCCCAACGTTCTCGTAAAAAAATTTTTAAGATTGAAAAATAGTAAGAGACTGTTCTAGAAATATTGAAGGTAATGGTTCATTTTTCTTATGTGTAAGAGTAGAATGTTAACGTTTCCATCGATCGCATCGAACAGTGAAGACTAGCATTGAAACTCAAAAGGGAACGCTTTTGCCTATAGCAAAAGCGGTAATAGGGAAGAAAAAAAATTTAAGAATGCCGACGGGTGGTCGGCGGATATATTGATTGTTATACTAGAATCTTATATGAAAAAATTACGTTCATAAACTTTTCTCGTTTTAAAATGATTCTGTCCAGAATTGTTGCGTATTGTAGTGGAAGTTTGAGTTTGGACAGAGTGATGTTGAAAGAAGGCAGGATAAATTATGTGTGAGTAAACACTGATAATGCTGATGATGGGTGCTAAGATGCTTCCATTTCTGTAATGCCAGCTACTGCAACGGTGGCGCCTACAACTGATGCGGCGAGAGTTCCTGCTATTCAAAGTGGGTGAGGAGCCACTGCTCCGCACGAGCGAGGAGGGCAAGGAGCTGCTCATCTAAGCCATGCGCTACCACCTGATGCCCGAGTGGCGCGCCGCCATGGCGGGGCCACGCACCTCCGCTAAGCAGCTGGGTAATGAATCGCTCTGATATTTTGCTGAGAACGAGGTCATATTACAACCAGCTCACGTTTAGCGCGTTTTCTCACCATGATGTTTCCTGCAGCTCCGAGAGATGCAGACACCCATGCACGACCTTCTGGAGCCTGATGATCCACTGCTTAACGCATGGTGTGGACCAGACGTCCCTGTTTGCTGACATCGCCAAGCATATTCCTGGGCTTGAGTTTTGATAGTCTTCGTGGTAGGAAGACCAGTGATGTGGAAGACCAGCGAAGTAACGCCAAGCGTCATGGACCGCGCAAGCAAGCTGTTCTCGGGTGTGCTACGTCTGGAGGTAAGCCAGTCTCCCAATGTTAGCCCTGCTATTATAGTGTTGGCATTAAACAAAGTGTACACTAAGGGGGTAATTACTCTTAGCACCACCCGTGCTCAGCCGTTGAAATCGTTGATGCAGACGGACCGGCCCTGCCATCTGCTAGGGTTTCAGGTTAGCTGAGATGGTAGACTGCCTGCCGTGGACAGGAGGTGGATCTGGGTTCGATCTTCGCGACAGGACGAATTTCTTCAACTACGAAGTTTCGGAAAAAACTGTTTAGCTTCCTTTTGTAGCTGTATGGTGGCGCACGGCTGGATACTAGTGTGTTATTGCTTGGGGATTGCCGTATGCAATCAATTAAACTTTAAAGTTCGGGCTTGGCCTCAGTTCCAGTTCTTTCATTTGTTTTCTCTCGACTTGCAACCCGTGAGAGAACGACCGTCTCACTCAGCCCCCTGCGGGAGTAAAACAGTAAACCAGCGAGTTGAGCTAGTTGGTGAATGGTCACTGACTGCAAGAACGCCTACGGGAACGGAGCTCTTGCCTTTGGTAACACAGTTTCAGCCCCTAAGCTGAGCGCCAGCGCTGGTTAGGGCAACCGCAGGCTTCCCCACGTCCTCCCCAAATCCGGCTACAGAATTACGTCACTGTGACAAGGAGATAGAGCTGCAGCGAACAAGGACGGGGTCCTTATGGAGCGGCAGCTCCTCTCTCTGAGCTGAGACTTTCAAGTGAACAAGGTTTCACTTTGACCTTGAGCCAGGCCTCACACGCCTGACGTCATACCACGTGACTGGCCACAGCTGGAGTCGAGCTCCGCTGCGCTGCTCAACGCTGCGCCGACCCTCCGCCATACCACGCGACATCACCACTTGATTGGCCGTATATGGCACGCGGCTCGTTGCGCTCACTTCAGTCAGAGCCATTGGGCCTTGACTGGGTGGTGTGATGGAGCCCGGTCTTTCGCTCGCCACATTAGCTATAACTGAGTTAAAGCTCAGCTATTTTATTTCGATTCTTTCGGGGGCGCTACGAGTCGCTTACGACGGGTTCAATAGATTTCAGCTGATAATGATAACTCTCCAAGATTAGGCCAGATTAGGCGAAACAAAACGTTTGGGCTGACGAGGCATTTGGTGTGCAGGTTCGTCAATGCCCTCCCAAGAAAGTCAGAGATCGAACAAAGAATATATAGACTAATCAAGCATCGCTGCGGCCTACATATATATTAACCTCCAGAACCCTCTTACGCTACGTATGTCACCAAGGCTGCCAGATTCGAGTTTTGCAGCCTCGAATCTGGCAGCCTTAATGCCATAGGTTGCACAAGTGTTCTCGCACGGCTTCCGCCCTCAGCGTTCGATCACATTCCTACGTGGCACTCGCGGTAATGTAGTATGTACTATGTACACCGCTATGGATGTGTGTGGCAATGGTGAACACTCTCAAGGTTAGGTTACACTACACATAAATACCCCCGATAGCTTACACTGCATATAAATACCCTCGAAAGCAGAAGATAGGACAGCTGTCGCCGTAGTTCAGGTGGTAGAGTACCGGACGCGAAATTTGTAGGTCGTGGGTTTGGATTCCACCGGCAGCATGTGGTTTTTTTCTTCTGCTTTTATTATTCTGCCATTCATGAAAAACTAAAAAAAAAGAGATCCCCTATGCTCCTTGGTCAGGAGGGCAGTTGCTTCTCTTGTCTGCTATGTATATATATATTTGTGTATAAACCGAATATCCCTTATGCTTAAAACGAATTCCTGCTCTAAATGGTGTGCTGCCGTTACAGGACAGCGTGCTGTGCTCCTCTGTAGTAGTATTGTAGCCACGACCATAATATGGTGGCCTTTTCTGGTTACAAGTATGAGCTATCCCATTGTTGTTTTTAATATATGTAGCCTTACTGCTGTTTACAAAACTACAAAACGCACTTCTCTGCAATCACTTTTCAGCCCCTTATGTCCACATAATCTTCAAGTGCCTTGTTTATTTGAGTTTACGACGACATCAACCACATCCGCACTGCGACAAAAGCTGCGGATGAGCGATGCCACGTAGAATAATCAGCGGATGCTTAATACCGGGTCTGGCTACCAACGGTACCCAACTGCTGGTGCACATATTTGGCATCTCGCCTAACTACGCAAGCCGACCATCATTTTTTTTTGTCTTACCCACTGCAGACTTCAAGATGATACACGAACTGGGCGGCCTCAAACACGACATACTCATAAGTTTGCCAACCCGTGGCAATGGTGTATCCCAGCTGTCCTCGTCTCTGCACTTGCCAAGAGGCCTTGACCTTGAAGATCACGGGCAGTATGCGACCACTACAGCCGAGAGTTTTCTCTCTCGATCGTGTCGACCTCCTCTGCGTCACTCTGCTGAATGCCGGATTTCGGTGCATGGTGCGGAAGGTGAGCAGCAGAAGATGTGTTTTTGCTGAACTCTAATTACTAGGGGTGTGCGAATATTTGAAATTTCGAATATGAATCGAATATGTTTGATATTCTGTTCGTATTCGTATTCGAAAATTGATATTCGTGAATTTCCGAATATTCGAAAATTCCCGGATACTCGCCAGCGATCGGATACTGCGCATACTTTCATAAATTTGACCGTGGCAAAACCACAATATCTGGGAAAATTAGCCGATAATCGAGTTAAAAGTTCCAGGAAAACAATACAGAGGTCCTATCCGCTTCCTTCTCCGCCGTTTATAACGCGGACCTACCGCGTCCCGACGCCACAAAACCTCATGAGGATTTCGCCAAGTGGGCTTTCCCACGTATCACCCGTGCGGAGAACATGATGGCCGACGGCCCGCTTCAAGCAATCGCAACGCGAAATCGCGTTTTTTTTTTAATCCTTCGGTAATACGTTACACATTTAATGCCCACATCCGAAGAATGCGTCCTGTCGCCTTCATAACTCTCCGAGAGTGACTTCCGCCATCCCGTTTTGTAAACTACGCTATGCGGGAAAGCCTACTTGTGGAATTCAGCAGGAGCCTCCTGAAGGGGCGCGTCGAGTAGTCACAATGGGGTAAGCGATCCTGTTAAAATATCGCATATGGCATGGTGCGTTGTAAATTGCACACCTCTTTAGCGGGCGTAAAAGCAGTCGTGGCAACAATCGGAAGGCCTCTGTCGCTAGGGGAAAAAAATAGCCTGGCTGCGTAATTTCAGTTTCCGAGCTTCACCGCTGCCCCGCGGCAACTTGAAATGTCGGCCCACGCATTCGCTGATAGTCCAATCCACGCTCCGCGCGGCTTATTTCTTTTTCCTTTTTAGAAACCGCCTCGCCGCTCCGACGGCACTGTGTGTTCCCCGGCCCCTTGCTTGCATTTGTGTTGTTCTTCCAGCACTCCAAAACGGGTGGCTCGTCACGGGCTTACAGGTGATAGCGCGATGGAGCTACCTGATAAAGCCTTAGTGCATCTTCAGAATTTTCGGCAGCATTTTTTTTTTCAGGGGGGGGTTGGGGGCAATTCAATAACAGGCCATCGGATGAACCGGGCATTTCTTCTGGTGCCTTGAACTCCGAATGAATGAGGTTTAATAGTCATCATGTTATTGTTTTGTTGGCAGTCTTGTCATTTTATGAATTTTGTATTGCGTGACCTCATTATAGTTTGGATACTTTTATGCTCTCTAATCAAGTAGTATACATTTCTGTGCACATCATGTTTTTTATATGGTACTGAGGCAGTCTTGTTTTGTTTATTTTAGTTGCAAAGACCATACACCATTTTGAAGACCATACACCATTTTGAAAAAAATAAGGGCAACAACGTTTGCTTGCTCATTATTTTCTGAAATTTTTTTTTTTGCGCTGAACAGATATTCGATATTCGAAGCCATTTTTTCTTCATATTCGTATTCGATTCGTATTTGAAAATTTCAATATTCTCACACCCCTACTAATTACTGAAGGCAGCATAGCTTCATCTTGTGGCGAATGGTCAGCATGAGTAGCTGGCATGCGTTCCTCATGGCTAGAAGCTCACTGTGGCGTACCAATCTCGATTCTGATCCCATTATTAACCCACCTCCCACCTATATTATGTGTGGTTTTCTGACTATTCACTGGGCACTAGCTTTCACGGCACTCTTGTTTTTTTTTTTTTTTTGTGCCTTAGCTGCAGAACCTCCATGTCGGTAAAACTTGAATGCCATAATTTTGAAAGCGCTGCGCAATTTCTTGAACGCGGATTTTCTGGCTGCCACCCAAGGCGACGTGGCACAGGGCGCATAGGGGAGAAGCGGCTACACGGGAATATGCAAATGCTGCATCAAGATCAACATCAGCCTCACTCCACCCACTCCAGGGGAAAGGCCTCTCCCATGTCTCTCGAATTAACCTATCCTTTGGCAGCTGCGGGGAACATATCCCTGCAGACTTCTTTATCTCATCTGCCCACCTAACTTTCTTCCGATCCCTGCATCGCTTGCCTTCTCTTTGTAACCAGTCCGCTACCTTTAACGATCGGCGCTTATCTTCCCTTCACGTTACATGCCCTGAACAAGCTCATTTTTAGCTCTTGATTTCGACTAAGGTGTCATTAACTCTATCATTATTCTTTTCATCGCTCGCTGCATTGCATATATGGACATTATCACATTATTGCTAACTCAGCAACTGCCATCTGTGAACACTGAATCTGAACGGCAGAGCCCAAGTGAAAACCGAACTTCTAGCGCACCTAGCTAATTCGTGTCTCGCCGAAAAACGCAAATGGACCATCATTTTTTGTCTCTTACCCACTGCAGACCACAAGATAATACACGAACTGGGTGGCCTGGACAACCTCTACGCCTTCGAGTCCGCCTTTTTTGCCCAGAATTCCTTGCCGATGCTCACGCAATGGTGACTGGGCACAAAAGTGACTACGTCGTGATCTTGGGCAACTGGTACCGGTCGGCAGACGATCTCGTCCTCCACTACGAGCTCAGACTGCAGACGCTACCGGAAGGTTGGGAAAGGCTTCGCGTCTCCAGCCAGGCGCAGTTGAAGAGTCTCATTGCCAGTGCCCCTGACGCTGGAATAGACAACTTGTTCATAGCCCCAGAGGCGTTGCGTCCCTTTGTCTCCAGTTGTCCGCAAGTAAGCAGCTATCGTTTCTGACATTCTTGGGCATTTTGTGAAATCAGAACCAAAAAGGAAATCAGGTTTATTCAGGATTGAGTTTTGGTTGCTGCTGAGAATGTCGCGCTAGCTGCGGCGCGTTGTTAAGTTCGAGAATACGGAGACATGGCACGACGCGATGATTGGGGGCTTTGCCGCTGTGCGTATACGTAGCAGTTCCTTTGTTGCATACTTTTGCAGTGTATTGGCTAGTTAGTTTGGTTTACTTCTTGTTATTGTAATCTACTAGTTGAAGAACTGACCATGCACAAACCAGGGTGTTAATTTTTTTATTTCCACTGGTTCTGAATCTAGATCAACACCCATTTATTATCATTCTTTAGGACAGAAGTGGACAGCTCCCGTAGAAGTGAGCGCTCAATAATACAAGTGATAAAGGAGGCAGAAATTAAACTACGCCAATCCTTCTCCACTCAGGCAGTCCAGTTTTGTTGAGAATTCTCTACACCATATCCTTATTTGAGGCGTCAGCATGTAAAGATAAATATATGCCACTAGAAAAACAATGAGTGGAGCATAACGGTGGGTCCCTGGCGTTGTCGATAAAACGCGAAGCCAAGTCGATGCGGCAATTGCTTCCTTACAGGGCTGTGTGCCATGTGTCGGGATTCGCACGAACTAAGGTTACTCCTCAGATTTATGGAGACGTAAATTTGTTTTCTGGGAAAATGAGACATCCGAGCAAAAATCATTAAATGTAGGTGATAATCCGCTTTCAGTGGTACTAATATATACTCGGTTTGGATTTTGTGTAGACACAGCGCCGCTGATGAAGTGGTTAGATGCTAAGCATTTGAGCAAATACACCTGCGATCCATATGGTTTAAATCTGGTTTGGAGTGAATTCTGTGGATGCGTCTACTTGATAAAATCAAGTTATATTGGCTGACCTTAACATAAGTGATTGAGTTTCGTACAGCAAAGTCCATTTACCTGCTTCGCAGAAATGCATTCCCTTTGTGCAGTCTGTTAGATTGCTGGACACGTTGGTTCCTCTTTCGCTGCCAAGCACTTTATAAATCGATTCTCATGTACCGACATGCCCAACGTTCTCGTAAAAAAATTTTTAAGATTGAAGAATAGTAAGAGACTGTTCTAGAAATATTGAAGGTAATGGTTCATTTTTCTTATGTGTAAGAGTAGAATGTTAACGTTTCCATCGATCACATCGAACAGTGAAGACTAGCATTGAAACTCAAAAGGGAACGCTTTTGCCTATAGCAAAAGCGGTAATAGGGAAGAAAAAAAATTTAAGAATGCCGACGGGTGGTCGGCGGATATATTGATTGTTATACTAGAATCTTATATGAAAAAGTTACGTTCATAAACTTTTCTCGTTTTAAAATGATTCTGTCCAGAATTGTTGCGTATTGTAGTGGAAGTTTGAGTTTGGACAGAGTGATGTTGAAAAAAGGCAGGATAAATTATGTGTGAGTAAACACTGATAATGCTGATGATGGGTGCTAAGATGCTTCCATTTCTGTAATGCCAGCTACTGCAACGGTGGCGCCTACAACTGATGCGGCGAGAGTTCCTGCTATTCAAAGTGGGTGAGGAGCCACTGCTCCGCACGAGCGAGGAGGGCAAGGAGCTGCTAATCGAAGCCATGCGCTACCACCTGATGCCCGAGTGGCGCGCCGCCATGGCGGGGCCACGCACCTCGACTAAGCAGCTGGGTAATGAATCGCTCCGATATTTTGCTGAGAACGAGGTCATATTACAACCAGCTCACGTTTAGCGTGTTTTCTCACCATGATGTTTCCTGCAGCTCCGAGATGCAGACACCCATGCACGACCTTCTGGAGCCTGATGATCCACTGCTTAACGCATGGTGTGGACCAGACGTCCCTGTTTGCTGACATCGCCAAGCATATTCCTGGGCTTGAGTTTTGATAGTCTTCGTGGTAGGAAGACCAGTGATGTGGAAGACCAGCGAAGTAACGCCAAGCGTCATGGACCGCGCAAGCAAGCTGTTCTCGGGTGTGCTACGTCTGGAGGTAAGCCAGTCTCCCAATGTTAGCCCTGCTATTATAGTGTTGGCATTAAACAAAGTGTACACTAAGGGGGTAATTACTCTTAGCACCACCCGTGCTCAGCCGTTGAAATCGTTGATGCAGACGGACCGGCCCTGCCATCTGCTAGGGTTTCAGGTTAGCTGAGATGGTAGACTGCCTGCCGTGGACAGGAGGTGGATCTGGGTTCGATCTTCGCGACAGGACGAATTTCTTCAACTACGAAGTTTCGGAAAAAACTGTTTAGCTTCCTTTTGTAGCTGTATGGTGGCGCACGGCTGGATACTAGTATGTTATTGCTTGGGGATTGCCGTATGCAATCAATTAAACTTTAAAGTTCGGGCTTGGCCTCAGTTCCAGTTCTTTCATTTGTTTTCTCTCGACTTGCAACCCGTGAGAGAACGACCGTCTCACTCAGCCCCCTGCGGGAGTAAAACAGTAAACCAGCGAGTTGAGCTAGTTGGTGAATGGTCACTGACTGCAAGAACGCCTACGGGAACGGAGCTCTTGCCTTTGGTAACACAGTTTCAGCCCCTAAGCTGAGCGCCAGCGCTGGTTAGGGCAACCGCAGGCTTCCCCACGTCCTCCCCAAATCCGGCTACAGAATTACGTCACTGTGACAAGGAGATAGAGCTGCAGCGAACAAGGACGGGGTCCTTATGGAGCGGCAGCTCCTCTCTCTGAGCTGAGACTTTCAAGTGAACAAGGTTTCACTTTGACCTTGAGCCAGGCCTCACACGCCTGACGTCATACCACGTGACTGGCCACAGCTGGAGTCGAGCTCCGCTGCGCTGCTCAACGCTGCGCCGACCCTCCGCCATACCACGCGACATCACCACTTGATTGGCCGTATATGGCACGCGGCTCGTTGCGCTCACTTCAGTCAGAGCCATTGGGCCTTGACTGGGTGGAGTGATGGAGCCCGGTCTTTCGCTCGCCACATTAGCTATAACTGAGTTAAAGCTCAGCTATTTTATTTCGATTCTTTCGGGGGCGCTACGAGTCGCTTACGACGGGTTCAATAGATTTCAGCTGATAATGATAACTCTCCAAGATTAGGCCAGATTAGGCGAAACAAAACGTTTGGGCTGACGAGGCATTTGGTGTGCAGGTTCGTCAATGCCCTCCCAAGAAAGTCAGAGATCGAACAAAGAACATATAGACTAATCAAGCATCGCTGCGGCCTACATATATATTAACCTCCAGAACCCTCTTACGCTACGTATGTCACCAAGGCTGCCAGATTCGAGTTTTGCAGCCTCGAATCTGGCAGCCTTGATGCCATAGGTTGCATAAGTGTTCTCGCACGGCTTCCGCCCTCAGCGTTCGATCACATTCCTACGTGGCACTCGTGGTAATGCAGGATGTACTACGTACGCCGCTATGGATGTGTGGGGCAATGGTGAACACTCTCAAGGTTAGGTTACACTACACATAAATACCCTCAAAAGCAGAAGATAGGACAGCTGTCGCCGTAGTTCAGGTAGTAGAGTACCGGACGCGAAATTTGTAGGTCGTGGGTTCGGATTCCACCGGCGGCATGTGCTTTTTTCTTCTGCTTTTAATATTCTCCCATTCATGAAAAACTACAAAAAAAAAGAGATCCCCTCTGCTCCTTGGTCACGGCGGCGGTTGCTTCTCTTGTCTGCTGTGTGTGTGTGCGTGTGCACGAGTGCGTGCGTGCGTAAACCGAATATCTCATATGCTTAAAACGAATTCCTGCTCTAAATGGTGTGCTGCCGTTACAGGACAGCATGCTGTGCTCCTCTGTAGTAGTATTGTAGCCACGACCATAATATGGTGGCCTTTTCTGGTTACAAGTATGAGCTATCCCATTGTTGTTTTTAATATATGTAACCTTACTGCTGTTTACAAAACTACAAAACGCACTTCTCTGCAATCACCTTTCAGCCCCTTAAGTCCACATAACCTTCAAGTGCCTTGTTTATTTGAGTTTACGACGACATCAACCACATCCACACTGCGGCAAAAGCTGCGGATGAGCGATGCCACGTAGAATAATCAGCGGATTCTTAATACCTGGTCTAGCTACCAACGGTACCCAACTGCTGGTGCACATATTTGGCATCTCACCTAACTACGCAAGCCGACCATCATTTTTTTTTTTTGTCTTACCCACTGCAGACTTCAAGATGATGCACGAACTGGGTGGCCTGGACAAGTTCGGCGGCCTCAAGGACGAAATACTCATAAGTTCCCCAAGCCGTGGCAATGGTGCATCTCAGCTGTCCTCGTCTCTGCACTTGCCAAGAGGCCTTGACCTTGAAGATCACAGGCAGTATGCGAGCACTACAGCCGAGAGTTTTGTCTCACGATCTTGTCGACCTTCTCTGCGTCACTCTGCTGAATGCCGGATTTCAGTGCATGGTGCGTAAGGTGAGCACCGGAAGATGTGCTAGTGCTGAACTCTAATTACTAGGGGTGTGCGAATATTCGAAATTTTGAATACGAATCTAATATGTTTGATGTTCTATTCGTATTCGAAAATTGATATTCGTGAATTTCCGAATATTCGAAAATTCTCGGATACTCACCAGAGATCGGATACTGCGCATACTTTCATAAATTTGACCGTGGCAAAACCACAATATCTGGGAAAATTAGCCGATAATCGAGTTAAAAGCTCCAGGAAAACAATACAGGGGTCCTATCCGCTTCCTTCTCCGCCGTTTATCACGTGGACCGACCGCCTCCCGACGCAGCAAGGCTTGACCTCGTGAGGATTTCCCCAAGTGGGCTTTCCCACATATCACCCATTCTGCGAACATGATGGCCGACGGCCCGCTTCGAGCAATCGCAACGCGTTTTAATCCTTCGGTAATACGTTACACATTTAATGCCCGCATCCAAAGAATGCGTCCTGTCGCCTTCATATCTCTCCAAGCGTGACTTCCGCCATCTCGTTTTGTAAACTACGCTATGCGGGAAAGCCTACTTCCGGAATGCAGCGGGAGCCTCCTGAAGGGGCGCGTCGAGTAGTTGCATACTAATCCCACAGAGTTGTGAAAAACATTCGTATCATGCAAAGTGAATAAAACCTGTATGCATAAGCATCAGAAGTTAGGCTCGAATCGAAGATTGATTCGAATCAAGAAAAAGATCCAAGTTTAGAATCGAATATCAAATAGTAACAAACTTATTTAAACATGTGCTGAAGTGCTTGTAATTTATAAGCTCTCATTTAAAAAACAACTGTTGCACATGATCCGGCAACAGCTTTTCTCGCCTGTTGGTGAGAATGTTGCCAGCTGTAGGAAATAGTTTTTCACTTGGAACTTGCGTTGCTGGTATAGCCAGGTATTTCATGGCCATTCTGCAAAGTCCGGGAAAGTTCTGCTTGCCTGTTTTTCTCCAGTATGCAAAAGGGCCTACATCCCTGCTTAATAATAATTGGTTTTGGGGGGAAAGGAAATGGCGCAGTATCTGTCTCATATATCGTTGGACACCTGAACCGCGCCGTAAGGGAAGGGTAAAGGAGGGAGTGAATGAAGAAAGGAAGAGAGAGGTGCCATAGTGGAGGGCTCCGGAATAATTTCGACCACCTGGGGATCTTTAACGTGCACTGACATCGCACAGCACACGAGCGCCTTAGCGTTTTTCCTCCATAAAAACGCAGCCGCCGCGGTCGGGTTCGAACCCGGGTACTCCGGATCAGTAGTCGAGCGCCCTAACCACTGAGCCACTGCGGCGGGGCAACATCCCTGCTGC
Organism: Amblyomma americanum; assembly: GCF_052857255.1. NCBI lineage: Eukaryota > Metazoa > Arthropoda > Arachnida > Ixodida > Ixodidae > Amblyomma > Amblyomma americanum. The sequence continues at coordinate 120,500,902 of NC_135497.1, read as the reverse complement.
AAATTGGCTCTTGAAGGTACCGCCGAAATTCATCAGTGTTACCTGGTTCACGGTTGTGCCTTTTCCCAGATGACGTTGCAAGTTTGTCGTTATTGTCCCATATGCTGGCACTATGCTGCTTTTGTGCTATAGATGTTGAGCGCTCAGCACAGTCACTGGGTGGTGGTGTTGACGAGCTCTGCAGCTCACTCCATGCAAGTTCCCGAAGCATTGTTTCTTGTAATGCTTCAGTACAGAAGATGTTTTTGCATCTTGGGTCACATGCCGTTGCCATGATGTACTATCGCGATTGAAAGTTTACGGGGTGCGAGTGTACGGAAGAAAGTTTATTTCGGAGGATTCACGTAATCCAGTGGCATGAAATGCCACTAGGTATAAAGGGGCATGCACGCTCTATCCGTTGTAACCAAGCCTGGCTACTGGGTAGAGAGGTTGAGCTACAGTAAACTTCTTTACAAGAACACATGTCCCACAATATTTTGATCGTGATACAGTAAAAGCTCGTTAATTCGACACTGACGGGACCGCGAAAAATTGTCGAATTAACCGAATGTCGAAATATCGAATGAACCACAAAAAAAAAACATGAAATTTGCCCCAGCATGACATACCTTTATTTGGCAAAGAAGTTTATCGTCGTCTGCTTTTTCGGGCGAATTTGAGCAGCTACAATAGCTCTAACAGCTGCCAGATGCTCCGCGGCACGCGAACCATCCGGAATTTGTTCACAGAAGTCTTCCAGCACGGACAAGGCTTCTGCGGCTTCTTTCACCGTGCGCTTCGGCGTTTGGGGCAGGTGCTCACAAAACGTCATCTTCCGACGAATCGTCGTTGTCAGCGCCTGTCACTTCTTGGATGATTTCGTCCTCGGTCAGCTGACCGGCAATGGCGACACCATCATCGATGGACACGTAATCCGCGAGCCGCACGGCAGGAGGCAAAACGCTGTCGAAACAGCTGTCGTCTTCTGTGGTTGCGTCAGCTGCTTCTGTCGGCAGTTCCCCCACACCGCAGTACAAAACCGCTGTGCCGAAAGCAGTTCGCAATAACTGCTGTAGGCATGTTGGCCCATTCGTGCGCCAGAATGTTCAAAGCGCTGAGGAGCGTAAGGTCGTACTTCTTCCCAGCTTCCATACAGAGAAGCATGCGCTGCAATACATGCTTTCTGTACTTGCATTTTATATGCTGGATTATGCCCTGGTCCATGGGCTGAAGGGCTGCGGTTGTATTCGGCGGGAGGAACACAAGCTTAATCCATTCCAGGCCCGACACCTTGCAGTGAGCACTGCAATTGTCCACAACCATGAGGACCTTCCGTTTCTCAGCTCGAAAACGCCGATCCATTTGATGAAGCCAGGACTGAAATATGCTGGACGTCATCCAAGCCTTCCTGTTGGCTTGGTATTCAACCGGAAGGCGCCGCGCGTTCTTGAAGCACCTCGGCTTCTGAGCCTTTCCGATCGCTAGGAGAGGCAGACGCTCTGTTCCCGTCATGTTGGAGGCAAGTAGCACAGTGACCCTTTCTTTGCTTCTTTTCGCTGCTGTGCAGGGGTCACCTTTAAAGGTGATCGTCTTATCCGGGAGTGCTTTAAAGAAAAGCGCTGTTTCGTCGGCGTTAAATATATTCGGAGCGTCGTACGCAGCTAGGTGTTCACGAAGCCCGGTGATCCGCCACTCCTCTATCCTGTCTTCGTCCACGGATGCTCTTTCGCCACACACACTCTTAAAAGTCAGATTGTGACGGCTTCTGAAGCGAGCAAGCCAACCTTCAGAAGCTTTGAACTCTTCAAGGTTCATTTTTGTGGCGAACCTTTCAGCCTGGGCACAAATTAATGGCCCACTCACAGGGAGGTAGGCCTCACGTGCGTTTCTAATCCATCGCATTACGGCTTCTTCGAGTTCCGGGTGGGCCGCAGTCCGCAGTCGTTTCCTTTTGTCACCGTAGGCTTCACTGTCAAACGCCTCCATAATGCTGTTTTCATTCTTCACGTAAGTGGCCAAGGTGGTTCTTTTAACATCATACTTGACCATCACGTCAGAGCGTGAAACACCATCCTTCAGCACCTTCAATATTTCCACTTTCGTGGCTAGGTCCTTCGCCTGGTTGTACTTCGGCCGCTTTGCCGGTGTCGCCATAGGAGCAAGACGCGATGGCGAGGCGCGCAGGCACGGTGCGCTACGCACTCAAAAACAGCACAGTAAACACGCTGGCAAAGCACGCAATATCCAGAAAAGGCATGTTAGGGTTCAATAACCGCGATTGTAGCAGCAAGAAACACGGGGCAACGACGACACACGCCAAAACGAGACTTGCTGAAGATAGGGTTAACACGACGACTGAGCACGACTGCAAGAGGCAACGAAGCACAAAGAAAGACACCGGGCACTTCGGCCACTGCTAACCTTGCTTCTCTCGCCCTCTCTCGCACTGCTGTTGACGATGACCGTACGGATGGCCTACGCTACATTCTTTTTTTCCAACTTTACAGTAGCGCCGCTCTTGGCGGGCCGTGGAACTAGGTCGAATTAACCGATGGGCGGTAAAATTTGTCCGAATTAACGAGAGTTTTGCCCCATAGACTTTTGTATATAATTGTAGGGACCATGCGTGCAGGTCGAATTATCCGATTGTCCGAATTAACGGGGGTTGAATTAACGAGCTTTCACTGTAGTACTCTTTTTGCTCATTGTGGCTAGGAAATCTTGCCTTCGCACTTTTCTGCAAGTTTTCCGCGAACAGTGACTTGTCGACATCCGCTGCAGCACAGTCATTCAGCACTATGTGCGTTCCGTAAAGAATCACTGTAGTGGTATCACCGAAGACAAGGTCGCATACTTTCTGTCTACTCAGGTCTCTTGATGCAATTGGCTGAAGGGCCTTGAACAGTCCAGCTACTGTTTCCCATTCCTGTGGTGTCAGGTTGGGTACCACTGTCTCAGAGGTAGCGAGTTCAAGGCAAACTGCCTTTTTAAGCTGAAAGAGACATGATAGCATGTCATGCTCGCTATTCCACCTGGTGTCTACATTCTGGATGAGCTCCAGGGGGGGTAGCTCCAGCCACCGCTGGCAGTCATTTAGTCTTGCTGCAGCTTGGGCACTGTGTTTGTAATGGCGCACTATTGCACGGCATTTTAGAATGGCGGGCACTCCTGCAGTTTATTCCTTGGCACCCTTGCAGGCAATTGCAGTGTATGGCCCAAACGCTGCATGGGGGTACACTCAAAGTCCCGAAGAGCTGCGCGGAAATTTCGAGCATTGTCCATCACAATGCTCGAAATTTCCAAAATAGGTACCTCTTGCAGTGGCAGATCCCATTCACATGTCATTGCTTCCAGGTGTGCTAAGATGTTGCATGCAGTGTGATTGTCAATTACATGCTGGTTGCCCAGTGTAAACGCCTGGATTTCGAAGTTTGAGGTCAAGTAATGGCACGCGAGACTAATGTAGCTCTGGTTTGACCTCGATGTCCACATGTCACTGGTGAACGACAAAGACTGTACGCCTTCCTGCAGGTCGGCGTGAATTCGGCGCTTGACAGCACTTAGTGTCCCGGTACAAGTCGGGGATGATTGTTGATTGTTCTTGAAAAAGTTGTCCGCGAGGGGATCTTGTACAGTGGCTTCTCGTCACGCATTAACTCCTCGAACCCTCGGCTTTCGACCACGGCCGGTCTCGAGGGAGGCGCGCGCTCTTTTATATGGCCTTTGCATTCGCCGTGGAAGCAATGTGTTTTTTTTTCTCCGGGAGTTATGCCGCCCGCCACCACTAGAGGTGCGACGATCCTACCACTGGCTCCACGCCTGCATCTATGGCAGCTCGCTGTAGCCCGCTGGTTCAATGTGAGCGCAGCACCGAAATCAAAGGAAACTAAATGCTGATTCTTAAGCTGAGTATCTTCAATACAGTCCACATGTGCACAGATTCTTCATCACAAACTTGGCTCGAAAACATTTAGAATGAGGAATCACTCTCCCATTCCTCAGACTGTGTCGAGCATTTGTGATCTTAAATCCAGAAGGAAATTCTCTGATCACTTTCTCTCGTATGTCTCATGGTCAGTGATTAAATGACGAGTTAATTCTAAGGGGAAGAGAACGGAAATTTTGTGCTCGTCCCATAGAAATGTACTACATTTGTTGCACTTACACCCTCTCCCCCTGTTCCCGTTGGCGACTACCTCGTTGCGCCTAGTACCGATCTCCTGCTGACCCGCAACGTTGCTCTGCCTTATATCATCGCCTCGGTCAAGGCGAATACACTGTCTCTGCTGTTCGTCAACTTCGGCTTCTCTCCTCAAGTTCTACCATCCGGCATTTGCGTTGCTACGATCTCCTCCCTCACACTGTGTGAAGTCGCTACATTTGACACCACCCCTTCTCAAGATCACGCAGGTCATCCCCAGCCTACCTCTTTTTCTACATACGCCTTTGCGACCATGATGCCCTCCGACCTACGTCCCGCCCAAAACTGCACTGGGCCAAGCTCTCTTTGTGCCGCACCACATCGACGCCGGGGATGCCTCTTCTATCCGTCGTCGACCATACAGGAGTCTCCCATGCTGAGCGCAAGGTCATTAACGTGCTGAGGTTACAAAGATGCTTGATAAGAACATTATCGAACCCTCCTACAGCCACTGGGCCTCGCCAGTCATCCTTGTGAAGAAAATGGATGGCTTATGGTGTTTTTGTGTTGACTATCGCCACCTGAACAAGATAGCCAAAAAGGATGTATAACCCCCTCCCATGCATCGATGACACCCTTGATTGCCTCTACGGTGCCAAATTCTCCCCCTCCATAGACCTTCGCTTCGGCTATTCGCAGATAGCAGTGGATGGCCAGGACCCTGAGAACACCGCTTTTCTGACGCCTGATGGGCTGTATCAGTTCAGAGATACGCCTTTGGCTTATGCAATGCGCCGACCACCTTCGAGCATACGATGGACACCCTTCTGCATGGATTAAAATGGTCCACGTGCCTCTGCTATCTCGACAATGTCATTGTCTTCTCCCCCAGCTTTTCCTCTCACCTCGATGACCTTTCCAAGATTCTTCAACATTTCCGTCATGCCGGCCTGCAGCTCAACTCCTCCAAATGCCGTTTCTCGCGTCGTCAGATCACAATCTGCTCACCCTGATCCAGCTAAGATCCGAGCTGTGAAAGACTTACCGGTGCTGCTTTCCTGCAACAATGTATGCAGCTTCTTGGGGCTAGGCTCCTACTTCCGCCGATTTGTGCCCGGCTTTGCTGATATCGCCCACACCCTCAGGGATGTGCTAAAAAAGGACGACTTTCACCTGGGGACACCTACAAGAAAACGCCTTTGCCGCTTTAAGCTCGAAGCTCACCACCTCGCCCATCTTGGCACACTTCGATGTGGCCGCTCCCACTGATGTCCGCACTGACGCCAGCGGTCATGGAATCGGCGCTGTCCTTTCTCAACGGCAATATGGGGCTGACCGTGCCATTGCCTACGCCAGCTGCCACCTCTCTACATCAGAGCACAATTACTCCATCACGGAACGCGAGTGCTTGGCCCTCGTGTGGGCCCTTGGAAACCCTCGTGTGGGCCACTGGAAAATTTCGCCTGTTTTATGCGGCCGCCCTTTTACGGTTGTCACAGACCACCATGCGCTCTGCTGGCTCTCCTCACTGAAAGATCCTACTGGCTGGCTAGATCGCTGGGCTTTACGTCTACAAGACTACGACTACACCGTGGTCTATAAGTCCGGTCAGTTACACATCGATGTAGATTGCCTCTCCCGATATCCCGTTGACTCGTCTGACCATCATGGCAGTGGCTGTGCATATCATTCTGCACACTCGTTCAGGCCTGCCGGAAGACTAACTACAGAGGCTAATAGACTATAAGGGTATATTGTGTTGACGTCTGTGCTCGAAGCATATATTCGGCTATACACAGTCCGGCTAACGGAGAGAGCGCGCAAACATTAATCCGTTGTTTCAGATTTCTCCTGTGTCAAAGGGGCTGACTACGCAGCGTTTGCTTAGAGCACAAGAGGTGGAATATATAAAGGCTTGACGGTTACCACGGTTACCACTGACGCAGGCCGAACTAGGAGCGCGCGCGCGTTCTTCCATGTGAACGGCGGTCAGAGCGGGGGAGGGGTGGGCCAGTGGCTTGCACAACCCAAGAAGCGCTGGCACTCTACAAATTTCTCCCCTCCCCCCCCACCCGCCATGATAGAGCTAGGGTCAGAAGGTCGCTACGCAGCATCTTGGCGCACTGCCAAAAAATGAGTTGTGGAAACACTCCATTGCGAAGGCCATAAGTGCGCTTCCCTCGAGACCAGCCGCATTTCAACAGTGGTCTGGCTGCAGGTCTAGTGCCAGCATCCGAGCAATCCGCGTCATGATTTGTCTTCGGAGCTGTGCCAATTCCTTGGTCGTGTCAAACTTACATTTCATAGAAGGCTGCGATGCGCTGCCAAAACTTGTTCACTTCTCACTTGCCACCAAAAACTCTCTGTGCAAAGCGTAATGTTTGTTCCCCAGGTGGTTTGCCAGCGGTGTCGTTGTGCCCAATGGCGTCCCAAGTTTGTCGTTGCACATGTTGCATGTCGATTCCTGCGAATTATACTTGACGAAATGTTTCCAGATCGCACTTTTCGTGCGATCAGCCATGTTGCTGAGACAGGCACTGCATACAGATACAATCCTATTGCGCCTTTGGTCCACTGAGCTGAACTAGACAGCGCAGAGACGCGGAAAACAGAACTATAGAGACACGGAACTGTGAAGCGCTGACAGCGCAGCGGTGTGGGTGCGCGTACAACCGGGATTAGAAAACTTCTTGCACTTGACAGGTGGCGCTGCGTGCATTCATCACCACCACCTGTTTTGTTCAGTTTAGTGCTGTTGTTTTCTAGTTGTGGCATGCTGCTCTCTTCTGAAAACTAAACATTTCTACATAACTGCCTGTCTTATGAATGAATCTTTATTGGAGTAGGATGGCTTGTGAACAAAATGGTGAATAGAAGTAGATGCTCTTATCGTAGTCTCTAATAGTGACCTCACAGGCCGGCGTATTGGCGTTCACCACAAAATTTCACAGGAAAACTAGTTTCACGCGTGTCAACAGCAGAATAAATGAAGTCTTAAAGTCTTTAAAGGTGCACACCTACCGTGGCTTGTGTTCTGCTGTGGTTGCTGTCGCTCCTGCTCCGCTAGCGACGTTCCGGCCGCATGAAGTGGATTTTTTTTGCAGCTGTTCATGATTCGGTTGCGTCACGAGTGCTGTCAGGTTTGTGCTATTGAGAATTTATTTCCGCCTGCTGTGTGGCGGCTGTAGATTTAAAATGTGCGTTGCACGATTAGAAAACCAATGACTGCACTGGAGAATTGGGAGGAGGAGGAATGGCAGATCTTGCACCGGCACGGTCACCCGAATACCATTCGGCCACCTGAATTTTAGATATTCGATTCGCGAATCGAATAATTTGAACATTTGCTATTTGATTCAAATTTGAGTATTTGCACACCCCTATCAGAAATGCATTTATGCCGATCTTATGGCTGTTTTGGGTTTATTTACAGCCATGCCACTGCTCACTACTCGTGCGTACTGTGTAACTGGCGATCATGGCATCAGCGATATTCATTTAAAGCTCAAGTCTGCGATATTGGTGTCACAGCTCATGTAATCACGTCATATGTAGTGGCATGGAGTGTGTTTGAAACATCTGAAATTCTGCACGTTGTACTACCTTTTAACTCTGGCCAGGGAATTTTACACATTGTACCATCCCGAAAATTGTATCTGCTGTGATCGTATCATAGAGATTCTACAGTAGTTGGCTTAAATCCACCAACTTTCCTTTATTTGGCTTCATTCCAGTGTATGTGGGTTAAACCTAGAGTGCATGATTGTCTGATGTGTTTGCAAACTCATTTTTCTAGTTTAATTTCATATACTTGTTGCTCCATTTTAAAGTTGCAAGATCATATGAAGAGAAATGTAAAACAGTGAAAGTGAATGAAGTATGCGGTATGAACACCTTGGTGTAAAACAGTGCTATTAAACAAGTGTTGCGGTTTTCGGGCTTTCCTGCTATAGGTAGTAGGTTTTTGTTGGTGGGATTTGCTTTGATAGCATTCTGTTCTCACTCCCAGATCGACATTCCAATGCTTCCGAGGACATGAAGCGTGAACAGGAAAAAAAATTCAAAGAGCTTGGCGAGGCCTACAACATTTCTGACCCCAAGAAGCGAATGCGTTGATGAAGGGAGAGACTTGGATGAGACGGAAGGCTGTTCTTCAGGTATGGTGAAGAAGCTTTTGTAGGCAGTGTTGAGAGGTATACTAGTTGTACATTTGGTAATAACTGCTTTTTTCACTTTCACAGGCCCCAACCCCCATGTTTTCCGGACATTCTTTTTTGAGACACCTGGATTCTCCTTCTCGACAAATGCCAATTCTTTTCAACATAACTCAGGATTTGTTGGATTCCCTGGAGGTTTCAACTTTCAGTTCCGATAAACACTGGCAGAAAAGTGTATCATATTTGTTATTGTTAAATCATGTTCAGGAAGAACCTGCTGCATTATTTTGCGTTCATTCTCAAAAAACAAGACTGGCACATGCCCGTGTTTTTGAAGATTCCTATTGTTTGGATCATGCTGCAGAAGCAGTTTTCATAAAAGCAGTCTCTTGTCTGAGGTTTTTCTGCATTAAAGGTACTGTTTGTGTATGGTGTGTAATGTTCTTTTCATGGCTTTGGCTGTTATTCATGAATTCAGTTTATTTAGCATTTCAGAAACAAATTGCAGAAACAAATGCATGGGTAAGAACAAAAATCTGATACAGGAGCAGGATGACAAGGTTCTTACCTTGTCTCCTGGGAACTGATCCTTCATGCCTACAGTAAAGGTAAAGCTGTAAATGGAACAATTTTGCAGTAAGGAACATACAGTGAGAATAACATTATACAATACAAAGCAACATGGATAAAAAATACTATATATAATGCGATGGAATGCAAAGGTTATAAAATAGAAAGCGATAAGGATTAGAAAAAAAGATGCCTTCAGAAATTGATGAAATTGACACGTAAAAGTTATAAATGGCCATAAAACCATAAAAAGACCCATGGCCGAGAGTAATTGCTGATGACGTACACTTTCAAGAGCATGTAAAACACCAAATGTACCGTCCTCGCCCCAAAGATGGCGGAGCCATACTGGCACTGCCAGAAAATCGTGAGAGGCGAAGATAAAGGCTCTCCTCGCTCCACACAGACTCTGAGGACAAGGTGTTTGCTGCTGGCAGTGTCGCGTAAAGCATTTGATATTGCTGTTTGACTCTGAAATGTATTTTCATCAGTTGTATAATAGCCTTTATAAGGACACTTCAATCTGTTTAACTGCCAGTACTGTTTGCTGTGCCAATCATTATCCATTTACTTCAAGAAGGGTAGTTCCGGGTGTTGTAACCATATGCAGGTAGAGCTTTTCGTATTGCACCCAAAGCACACTTTGTAAAACTCAGGTTAGACCCAATTTCTTGCCTAAAATCCCACTTCTCTCCTAGAGAACACACTAAGGCAAGGAATGGAGGGGCTTGTTATGATATATGTATACAGTAAAAGCTCTAATTCGAACTTCATGGGACCGGGAAAAATGTTAGAATTATCCGATGTTCGAATTATCGAATGGCCTCGAAAAAACTGACAATAGCCATTTGCATTGCCGTACCTGTACGGTATTTACTGACGTAACGATCCACTCGCATAATGAACCCACCCACCGCCGATTTTTGCCAAAGAATTTGAAATAAAGCGTCATTCCTTAATGCTTCCCTCCGTTTCGCACCGTCACGGTCCACAACGCATTACTTGGCAGTGCGCCAAGATGCTGCGCACCGACCTTTTGACCCTAGCTCTATCATGGGGGAGGGGGGGAGAACTTGGCAGAGTGCCAGCGCTTCTCCGGTTGCGCAAGCCTCGCACCGACCTTTTGACCCTAGCTCTATCATGGGGGAGGGGGGGAGAACTTGGCAGAGTGCCAGCGCTTCTCCGGTTGCGCAAGCCTCGTTTTCACTATGTTCGCCTTATCGTGCCATGGGCGATTGGGGCGGACGCCGTCTACTGCCACTCAATCTTTGGAAGGCGCGATAGCAGCCAGCCTTTTGCAGCGGACGATGCTAACAGCCGGCGTTATGATAGCGGCTGACCGCGTGGTTCCGTTGGCGACTGATATGGGTGGAAGGATGGACGAAACTCGCAAAGGGGAAAAAAAAGTTTTTCGCACGTAAATTTTCCGAATTAACGAGTATTTACCGTATTTACTCGCGTAATGGACCCACTTTTCCCAGAAAAGTTGACATCAGTTTGGGGGGGGGGGGGGGGGCTCATTACGCGGGAAAAAGTTTCCAACAAATATTTTTGGAAGGGTCGAGATTTCATATATCTCCGTCCGTCCTTCCGTCATCAACAAACGCACGCGGTCAGACGCGTTCGTGCCGCTAGTGTTTAGCATCGTTCAGTTCGACGTGCTGTACACCGGCCATGAAGGTCAGGCGCCCGTTTCTTACTGCGAGGTTAAAAACAGGACAGTGACGAGTGTAGTCGAGCGTTTGACGGAATCCCGTCTGGCGTGGAGGGAACATAATAGCAGAAAAAGAGAAGCACTCGCCAAAAAAAGAAAAAGGGAAAAACAAAGACGTTTCGGGGCCCGTACGGGTCCCTTGTTCACAATGGCAGCGGATGGGCGAAGGTGGTTACTTAAGTACGTTGCAGGTGACGTAATGAGCATGCGTAGATCTCGGGAAGATTACCCTCGTTCGGTTTAATACATGTGGTGTCGTTTGGATGTGAAGTGATTCTAGAAGTAAACGGGACGATAAATACTTCTCCGTCGCGATGACTGAGGCGTTGTTCCAATCGATGGCATGGGATGCAACTTGATAGTGTTCAGCCAAGGCATTTTCTTTCGTGCGGCCTTTGGCGACGTCATTTTGATGTTGTTTTAAGCGCCTGATAAAATTGCCTGATTCGCCGATGTATGCAGCTTTGCAGTCCTTGCAGGGGATCTTGTACACCACTCCGGGGAATCTGTTTCTTTCAACCCGGTCTTTAACTCTGACAAGTTTTTGCTTCAGCTTACTTGGAGCTCTTCTCAAGATAAACAAGTGGTTATGTCGGCGGCGGGCAGCATCTTGGCGCACTGCTAAGGTCTGCGCTGCAGACGGCAGCGAAAACTGAGGAACTCGCTAGGCTGGAAAACAAAAAAAGTAAATTCTGGCCGACAAAGTGGGGGGCGGGTCCATTACGCGAGTAAATACGGTAGTTCCGGGGTTCGGAGGCTGCGCGGAAAAGAGGGTAGGCAGCCGCCACCGCGTTCGCCAACCCCTAGCTACCCTCCCACGCCGCTGGCCGCCGCGCCGGTCATGGCGCCTGTTAGGCTTTACCCAGTCTTCCACGCTTTCATCTGGTTCCATCTTCTGCCCCTGTTTATTAGCACGTGCGCAGCCTCTAAGTACGCGGAGGCGCTTTTTTTTTTTGGCCACGTGCTGTGTGCCAAGCCGCCCAGACGGGGCAGCGCGTAGTTCGAATTATCCGTAGCGGAACAGACTCGCTTTCGAATTAACGGGCTTTTTTTATACGCAGATCTGTATGAAGCTTGGCCAGACCAAGTAGAGTAGTTCGAATTATCCGAAAATTCGAATTATTGAGGTTCGAGTTAACGAGCTTTCACTGTGTATGAAAGAGCCTAGAAAATGGGAGGTTTCCTGAACAAAGCTTAACTGCACAAAAATAAGCAGACATCCTGGTCTCCACAATAGTGTGCATTAAACTGGTGACCTTAAACCTCTTTTAATGCTTGTGATTTATGACGTGTTCAAAAAGCAATTTTTAGAAGCGCGAGGTCAGCATACAGGTTGTCGCTATCAAGTATCGTATATCAAGTGCTATATCCAAGCAAATGACATTCTGCTTCAGTACTCTTGTCCGTTTAAAATATCCTGTGTGGTGTTTAATGAATGTTTTCGCAGTGTACAAGGCAGACAGGCTTTTACATGCATGCGAAGTGCTGCTTAGGAGATTGACAGTTTACGTGAAAAAATAATTGGTATAGAGAAAACATTTTTTCGATGAACAGTTCTTATCTTCGCAAGCTGTCATATCTATGTTTCTGGAATTTGAACAAAAAAGGCATGGGTTCCGCACAAAGACGAGCACTTGCAATAAATTGTATTCTGTTGCAAAAGAAGACCCCCCCCCCAAAAAAAAAAAGACACGAAGTGAAGAAATTTTTGCTGAATAAACTATTTGTATCCGAATTTGAACTAAAAAAGTATTGCCCAATTTTTACTCCCTGCATTCTGGAAATAAAAAACGAAGAGCCTGTATAGTACACGCTGTCCCACATAACTTTCCGTAAAATTCCGAACAGGCCCCCCCCCCCAACTTCACTGTTAATTTCACGTTTCCACACTGTTCCAGGAATGTGCCTTGACCTTTGAGGAATAATAAATGAATAAATAACTAGGTTTAATTATCGAACTTTTTCAATATTGGATGGAGACCCTAAGAGTGATACGCAAAGTTGTAGAGCACCTTCAGGAGCCACCTATTTTCTGTGCATTTTGTCTCGTGTAGCCTTTTTTTTCACTTTGCGAAGGAAGCCTGTGAAATGTGAAAAAAAAAACATGACTGAACACTTGCACTTCGCTATTGTGCTGCTCTCAAGCGTGCGATAGGTGAACAAGGTCAGCTGCAGCGTGACTGTGATCCTGGGGAGGTGACAATTAAGGTGCTATGCCTGTTGTATCTGTGCCTCTGGCTCTTGACGGGGCAAATGGATACTGCTGGCGGATCGTTGCCGAAGTGAATAAGTGTCCAAGGCTATGAAAGAAAGGAAGAAACAGCTTTTTGGTTCTGCTTCAAGGCAGGAAAGGGTGAAGCGCGCTAGGACAATGCAAGGCGATGACGGCGACAGCAATTTCGCCGTTGGATAAAAATGCCCTGATCAAGTTTCTACTTCATGTGAAGTAGTCCTAAAGAGTTTCCATTTATCGGGGGCTCCTCAGGCACCCATATGCCTACGTGTTTTTGACAGCGACATTACTACTTGGCTAGGGTGTACTTAGATCAGCATACATGCCTTACTGTAGTGAGGGAAGAGCAGATATGGTTCTGGCTCTAGGTGTATGAAGCTGACATAGAAGGCAGACAGTTAAGGTATTTTAACGCTAGCATCTGGGTACGTGTCCAAGCTCAATGACTTTTGTCTATAGATATGAGATGCTCAGGCAGAGTGAGACGTTTACGAATAAACTATATAGGTGTGGAATTCCGGACAAGGACGTGCAGACAGATATGCCGTCAAAGTTTTCTTCAGACACCCATGCAGATGTTCTTAGTGCTGAAGCTGGAATACCGGAAGTCATCAGTGCGGGGAAACTTCATCCCTGCCGCATGCAGCGGCACCAAATGCTGTAGCCCTGCGACTTCCAAAGTCTAAAAGACTACAAACTGGATTGCAATCAAGGCTGACGAGGATCCAGGTTTTGTTTGCAAGATGAACATGCCCGATGAAGCTAACTTCTCATGCAATGCACAGTGAATATCCACAATGCTCTCTATTGGAGTGACTAAAACTGCCGCTGCGTTTTGCAGGTAATTGCCAATATCAGTGGTCGTTCAGTGTGTAGCGTGGAATTGACAGTAGCACTGTTATTGGGCCCTTGTTTTCTGACGACACACAGGTGAATAATACGTCTGCATGGACCACTTCAGGATTTTCTTTGCGAAGTTCCATTGGCTAGGATCAGTGATATCGGTTATCAGCATGATAGTGCTGCTGCACACGGCAGCAGCAAATGTTGCGAGTGGCTAGGCTGAAGTTTTCCCGCAGCAGCAGTGGATAGGGCGGCATGAGTCCGGCCTATAGCCAGATTTAACGTTCCTGGATTTTTTCTCCTGGTGTTTAATCGAGGATCTAGTCTACCCGACACCAGCCACATCAGACAAAAGCAAGTCTGCACCTTCACTGCAGAGGCTATGGTCCACGGAAAATGTGCTGATAAGATGCCAGAGTTGCATTGCGGCATATGGCGATCTGTTCGAACACGCTTTATTATAACGGGCTCTTTTTGAAGTAACGATAGCTGAAAAAAAAATAGCGTTTAAACGTTTTGGCTCATTTCTTCCGTTTCGCCTCCATCGAAACGCGGCCGCCGCGGTTGGGTTCGAACCTGGGTACTCCGGCTCAGTAGCAGAGCACCCGAACCACTGGAGCAGGTTTCCGCATGTCGAGCCTGACCCACATTACTGGTAGGAGTTGCACACTAGGTGCAAAAGCACTGTTAGCCTCCCACCGTGCCAAAACCGACTGTTTGCTTAGAGCATCTGAGAGAGTCAGTCACGAAAGGAGAGGCGAATAACTGGCTCCGTGATATATACGGGTATACCTATATAACGCCGTATAGCCGATACGTGAGACAGATACTGCGCCATTTCCTTTCCCCAAAATCTCATTTTCCAATTTTTACTATGCACTAAAAATAGCTTTCGCTATCTGCGGCCTCCGGGTTCGAACCCGACTGCGTTTTTATGGAGGAAAAACGCTAAGGCGCCCGTCTGCTGTGCGATGTCAGTGCACGTTAAAGATCCCCAGGTGGTCGAAATTATTCCGGAGCCCTCCACTACGGCACCTCTTTATTTCTTCTTTCACTCCCTCCTTTATCCCTTCCCTTACGGCGCGGTTCAGGTGTACAAAGATATATGAGACAGATACTGTGCCATTTGCTTTCCCCCTAAAAACCAATTATTATCTGCGGCCTCGGCCCGGTTTCAGTCAGAACGCCGGTGGTAACTGCACGTTGAATTTCGGTATTAGCGCCTACTGAGGCATTTTTTGAAGCTCTGCAGTATTCCTCGAAAAAAAAAAGCGACTCACTTTTTTATGAACGCTTACGGATTATTCCAAGTCTACTACCGTGCGTAGAACTCTCGGTTCCGTTAGGCCTGGCGTCCGACTGTTGCCGCCATGTCCTCCTTCCCCGCCGGGAAGTGTAGACAGTAGTCGTTCACTTACGCATCATGTTAGTCTTTTATGGTTCCCCACAAAACTATTACGTGCTTGGCCCTGTCCTTCTAATTCTCCCTCCATTACGCCTTGAAGTCGCTTGGCTGTATTTTATGTTGATGCGCATGGATTTAAGAACTGGTATCTCGCTTGCCTTTTTTGTTGAGACGCCTTATTGTTCGCCGTGAAGAAAACGTGTCCACGGAGGCTGGACACTCGAGCAGCGCTCCACATTAACTTCGGGGTTTCCACTGAAAATACTTGTAGCTAGACAGTAGGCCTTTTATATCCTGTTAGGTTATGCTGTAAGCCTGCTCTTTTTCCCGATGTTCATGGATTTCGAAGTGATGCCTAGGTTATGCTGTAAGCCTGCTCTTTTTCCCGATGTTCATGGATTTCGAAGTGATGCCTTCGCACCGCGGTTACCACCAAGTACTAACGATGCCTGCCAAGGCAACCGCGAAAACTTGAAAACGAATAAAAAACTCCGTCAAAAAGAATGTGGATGAGCAAATTACTTGAAACGGATCATCCCTGTAATAGATCATTTTGATCCCTGCTGGAGGGCGACGCTCAGTCCAGTCGAACAAAGGAAAATGACGAACGACTCGCATTTGCTGTAGAAGTTGTGCCGACGAAGCTTGACGTAGCACCCGAAGCATAAGGACCCAAGGAATATTAGTGGCCATTATTGTGCAGCGGCTTTTGCCGTGCGACCTAATTATAAAACTGAGGACCCATGTCGGTGAAATTGGGAACGCAGGCCTAATCAGTCAATGCAGCGGAGGCCGAAGCCTCTGAGGGACGGAGACGAGGCTCAATTGGCAAGTGGTGTACGAAAGACCTACTGGTCCGGAGTTCCCGGGTTCGAACCCGACCGCGGCGGCTGCGTTTTTATGGAGGCAAAACGCTAAGGCGCCCCCCGTGTGCTGTGCGATGTCAGTGCACGTTAAAGATCCCCAGGTGTTCGAAATTATTCCGGAGCCCTCCACTGCGGCACATCTTTCTTCCTTTATTTTTTCACTCCCTCTTTTTTCCCTTCCCTTACGGCGCGCACTTACAAAAATGAAGTGAATTAAAACTCAAGCAATAAAAAATAAATTTACAGCCGATTTCTCACGTCATTAAAAGTCTATGTTCTTGATCGACATGACCCAAGAGAAAGTTAATTTACCACAACGTAATTGAAACTAAGCAACAAAAATCAAAGTTACAGCCGATTGCTTACTGATTATGGAACTAGCCGCAACCACAGCTCAAACGATTCCCATTTCAGCTGAACAGATTTTATTCATGTTATATCAGCTATGGTAGAAGCCAGCGTGTTGAAGTTGGTCGTAGCTGGTGACTTGAAAAATATTGCTCTTGAAGTCTCTTGGCAATGTAGAATTCAACGTATAACTGAAATGAATGAATGAAAAGCTTCATTGGTTCCTTTAGGAAGTAGTAGCGGTAGAGGACGAAGTCTTCGTCTTGAAGCTTGGGTCCTCCTTGGCCGTGGGTGGGCCTCTAGTCCAGGGCTCCACTGAGTCGGGCCACCTCGCTTGCGTGTGCTATGAGGGCCCTTTGGACCCCTAGCTCGCGGCTGGTGAGCCGGCTCTCCCATTGCTCCGCACTTGGTGTTTTGTGTTTGTGGTATGCTTGATTTCTTCCGCACTCCCATGTGACATGATATATTGTTGGTTTTGCTCCGCACCACGGACAGTTGGCGCTATACTGTGTGGGGAACATCTTGTTTAATATGCATAAGTTTGGGAAGGAGCCTGTTTGCAGTCTTCGCCATCCTGTGGCTTCCTCCTTGGATAATGCTTTATGTGGTGGGGGTATTGGAATCTTAGCCCTTAATATAGGTTTAATAATTCCGAATAGCTGTCCCCGCAATTAATCTGGGGCCCCTCCGGTGTTAATGACGTTCCTGCTCGGCTGGTCATTCCTCGAGCTAGGTTGTCTGCCCCTTCGTTGCCCCTGATGCCTGAGTGACTCGGTATCCAGATTATGTTGTGTATTGGTCGTCCCGCAGGGAGCAGAGCTCTACTGAGGATTTTGAGTTCCGTGCTGCTAATTCTGCCTCTAGTATAGTTCCGGCACGCCTCTTGTGAATCCGTTAAGATGTTAAGGGATCTCCCTGTCCTATATCCTTCATTCGCTGCCAGGGCGACAGCAATCTCCTCTCTTTCCGTTATGTTAGATACTTCGGCTGTGAAGCTTGTGATGTGTTCTCCGTGGTAATTTACAACTACTGCTACCGCGCTATTTTTGTGTGTTTGGGGGTATAGGGAGGCATCAGTGTAGACTGTGTTGTCCCGATGCCCCATGTTCCTCTCATAAAATTCTGCCCTAACCTGTCTCCTGTTAGCATGGAGGTTTGGATCCATGTTTCGGGGGATAGGTTGTATGCATAGCTTCTTTCTTAGCGGGTCTGGTATTGCGGCCCTGCTATTTTGTGGCTTTTCTATTTCCCGACCTAGCTTTGTCAGGAGCGCCCTTCCAGTCGTTGTGTTGCTAAGTCTTCGTATTTGTGCCTTGAGCTGGCATTCTTTTAATTCTTCGAAGGTGTTGCTGATTCCGAGTTGCATGAGCTTGTCGCTGGATGTATTTCTAGGGAGATGAAGAGCTGTTTTGTATGCCTTCCGGAGTATTGTCTCCGCTTGCGCCTTCTCTGCTTTGATAGTCACATGGTATGGTAATGGATATGTTACCCGGCTGACCACTAGGCTGTTGACTAGCCTGAGTGTGTCCTCCTCCTTCATGCCATACCTCTTGTGCGCTACTCTGCTGATCATCCGGCCTACTTGTCCTGCCGCTTTGCTTAACAGGCTGAGTGTATGACTGCACTTCCGGCTTCCTTGCAGCCACATGCCGAGGATTCTGATCATCTTTTGTTCCGGGATGTTCTGGCCCTCTAGTTTTATTTCGAGTGGAGCATCCGTAGGGTGCCTACCCACTCTGAGGAGCTCAGATTTTTCCGTGGAGCATTTAAGTCCTCTTTGTTTTGTGTATTCTTCAATGCAGGTGGCAGCCTCTTGTAGCGCCTCCTGCTTCTCCCCCAGTGAGCCTTGGGTGGTGCAGATGGTGATATCGTCTTCGTACATTGCATGACTAATCCCCTGGACTTGGCTGAGTTTCTTGGCGAGGTTGACCATCGCTATGTTAAAGAGTATTGGCGAGATTACTGAGTCTTGCGGAGTGCCCTTGCATGGCGTTTGAAAGGTGTCACTCCGCAGGTCTCCTAGGCCTACCGTCGCTGTTATGTCCGTGAGGAAGCTTCTAACGTAGTCATGGACCTTCTTCCCGCAGTTGGTGGTGTTAAGTCCTTCTATAATGGCGGCATGGAATACGTTGTCAAAAGCCCATTTAATATCGATGGCCATGACAACGTTCTCCCCGTTCTTTGGCATTGTTTCGAGTACCTCTTCTTTTAGTTGTAGCAAGATGTCTTGGGTTGATAAATTTGCCCTGAATCCGAACATGGTGTTGGGGTACCATTCTCCATCTTCTAGATGCGTTTGTATTCGTCGGGTAACTATTCTCTCGTACAGCTTGCCTAGGCATGATGTCAGCGAGATTGGTCTGAGGTTTTCAATTAGGAGTTTCTTGCCGGGCTTGGGGATCATGACGACTACGGCGTGTTTCCACTCCGCTGGGACCGTCCCTTCTTCCCATTGTTTGTTTAGGTATGGGTGAGTTGGCTGATTGCTTCGTCGCTTAAATTTCGGATTAACAAGTTATGAATCTTGTCCGCCCCTGCTGCCGTATTTTTCGTTGTTGCCCTTATGGCCTCGACGACCTCTTCTCTTGTGATGGGTCTGTCCGTGGTTGGGTTTTCTTCGCCCTGGTAGTCGCCTTGGTAGCCGTCTACTTGGTCCTTCCCGTAGCATTTATCTCGTACTGCCTGGAGCAGCTGTTCTTCTGTACCTTCGTACTGATGAATTAGCCTTTGGATGGATTTGCTGCTTTCCGCCTTGCTTTTGCTCGGATCCATGAGTGTTCTGAGGATCTGCCACGTTCTAGCCGTGCTGAGGGTGCCATACAGCGAGGTACTAAACTGCTGCCACCCTTGTCTTGCCAGCTGCGTTGCATATTCCTCTGCTTGCCTGGTGATTTCGGCAATCTTCATTAGCTTTCTGTTTAGCTTTTGGCGCTTCCACCGCTTGGTCAGGCCTCGTCTTGCCTCCCAGAGCCTGAGGAGTCGCTTGTCCACTTCTGGTGCTTGTTCTGTTCGATCCACTTCTTTAGTGTAGAGATCCCTGATTTGTCTAAGCTGTTGGCTCCAATCTTCTGCCGAAGTTATGTCGTCCTTAAGTTGTTTGCAGTGGGTGCGGAAGGCATCCCAGTCAGTTAGGTTTGCTTGCCGATCTTCCTTTTGATGCTTTCTGCCTCTGTGCTGACCCTAATGATGTAGTGGTCGCTGCCGAGATTTTCTTGCAGGTTCTCCCATTCGACTTGCTTAGCGCCCCTGACAAAGGTTAGGTCGGGACATGTGTCCACGCTTACGCTATTACCCTGTCTAGTAGGCTGACTTTCATCTGAGAGTAACTCGCAGCCTATGTTTTCCGCTGCTGTGCAGATGCCGCGCCCCTTTTTATCTTCGATCCTGCTGCCCCATTGTGGGCTTTTCGCATTAAAATCCCCTGCTATTATTAGGGTATTCTGCCCTGCAAGCTTCTTTGCTTCCGCAAAAAGCTTATTGAAGTCTCCTTTACTTTTATGTAGGCTGTACAAATTTACTATAAAAGTGCTTTTAGCTTTTCTTTTTCTCTTGGGAATCACTTCAGTTATTATGTGTTCTAGCTGTGTCTTCAAACTCCTTATGAGCTATGGTTGTGATTTTGTTGCTAATGAGAGTTGCTGTTCTTCCGTTCTCCTGACATGAGTATCCTTTTAGGGTTAGGGTGCAATTTGTCTCTTGTAGAAGTATTAGATCTGGTAAGTTTTCTCTAGTGTTAATGAATTGCTGTAAGAGCCCTTGCTTACGCCTGTAGCTCCGGCAAT
Source organism: Amblyomma americanum (assembly GCF_052857255.1). Taxonomy (NCBI): domain Eukaryota; kingdom Metazoa; phylum Arthropoda; class Arachnida; order Ixodida; family Ixodidae; genus Amblyomma; species Amblyomma americanum. The sequence goes on along the minus strand of NC_135497.1, from coordinate 120,480,861 downwards.
TCCACTGCCATATCTCTAGTTGTTGTTGTCCTGCCATGTTGTCGTATTTGTACTGTTGTTTGTTCCCTGGGATTCTGATCCAAACCTGCGCTCATTGTAGAGGCGGTCCCTAGCGTCATTTACTGTCTTCTGTGTGTTTTGACTCTTTACATAGTTGCGGAAGCTCTGATCTTGCAGGGCTATCTTTTGATTTAGTTGCTGTATCTGCTGCTGCATTTGCTGCTGCATGAATGTCTTTAGATCGTCTATTGTTGAGTTTCCTCCTTCATTAGTTTGTAAACTTTCTACACTCTGTTGTGGGGGTGAGGGTGCCCTGACAGGCGAGCAGCCTGCCTTTCGCATCTCTTGCATTTCCGCTATTAATTCGCTTATTTGTTTCTTAAGCTGTCTGTTTTCCTCTCGAGTCTGCTCTTGTTCCTTCCTGATGTTATTAATTTCGGCTGTAAGCCTTTTTTCATTTTCTGTTTGTGTGTTTGTGTTATTGTTGTGCGGAGCAAAAAGAGTCTTGGGAGGGCCGGCCCCCCAGCTCACCTTGACTCCGCCGCTCTTCTTCTGTTGCTGCTTCGGCTTCACCCAGGACTGCTGGCCGCCCAGGAGTGGGTAGCACTCGTCCCGCTCCCGGCTCCGGCCCTGGCCCTGGCTGCTGCTGCGCTCCCGGCTGCGACTCCTGGATTCGCTCCGGTAGTCACCTTGCCGCTCCTGGTCCTCGTTCCGGAACCAGCGCGGTCTCCGTCTCCGCCTCTGCTTCGGCTGCGGCCGCGTCGCTGCTGGCTCTGGGGTGCCCATCGCAGTTCGTTGATTGGCTTCAGTCGTTGTGCACAGTCCTTCGTGCCCGCCGCGTGGGAGCCCCCGCATAGCAGGCACTTGGGTGTATATTGATGTCGTTCTTCCGGATCTTTCTGGCCGCATTGTCTGCATGCCTTGATTCCCGGGTTCGGACAGACGTCCGATCGATGTCCGTGTTGGCAACAAACGTAGCATATTTGCCGCGTCGGCCTATAGCGGTTGCACCACATCTCTCCCCAGTAGTACAAGACTTGCTTGGGGAGGATGGGGCTATCAAAGGTGATGACGGCTGTGCTCGATCGGCCTAGCATCCTTGCCGCCAGGATCTTCACCCCTTGTGTGCGGGTTCGTAAATTCGCCTTGAGTTCTTCGGCCGGGGTCCCCGGGTCCACTCCGTAGATGACCCCGCGCAGCGTTCCCTCCGGCGCCGCCACGTGTGCGTTGATTCCGTAGCTATGTTCTCCAAACTTCAGTTGCGTGATGCGCCTGATTTTTTGAGCAGCGCTTTCGTTATCGGTACTGATTATTATGATATTCGAGCCGGTGCGCAGTCGGATGATGAGATCTTCTGCCTTGCATCCGTGTCCGGTAGCCGCGACCGCCGCCCGCGCCACTTGGTGCGTCTGCTGGTTCTTCACTGCCAGTCCTTTCGGCCGAAGGACTTCTTTTAAATCATCCCTGGGAAGCGGAGGCAGCCTTCTCCTCGGCGCTCCTTCCCCCTCTCCTTGTTTAGGGGCAGCTGGGGTGCCACCTGTGCTCTTCGCCGCGCCTAGGGAATTTTCGTTCCCTAGCGCTTTTCCCGCCAAATCTCCTGCTTGGCTTCCACGTTGGCGTTTCTTTTGCCGCTTGGACATGGCTATCTCCCAGTCCGCGTCCAAAACCTTGTTCTGACTTGCCTGTAGCGTTGTTGTCGCTGGGGTGCTGCTTTTTAGGGCTTGAAAGGCTGTCGCTGGTCCGTGGGCGAGGGTCTCCCCGGTAGCGTCTTGATAGTCTTCGTCCATATTTTCTTGGGTTTCCGCCATAAAATTCGTCTGGTCTTTTAGCGGTGCGCGTTCTACGCTGGGATTTAGTGCATGGGTCATCGCTCCGTCGCCTCTACCGCTGGCCGAGGCCGGGAGGGCCGCAGAGCCCCGCTACTGTGTTATTCCTAATAGGCCTAGCTTCGGTCGGCCACGTGGGATATTTTCAAAACCGTATAAATCCAAAAATATTGGACCCACCGGTTTGAAAGAGGTGTCCTCGTGGCCCGCTTCGCTTTCGGCGCCGCCTCTTACCAAAATTTTGGCAGTCCAGTCGAGTTAACCGGGTCAAAAGTCTCGAAAACTGCAGAGCGCATGTGTGAAGTGCGTCCGCTCTCCTCGGCTGCTCGCAACGCCCCTCTATAACTGAAAACAATATTATTTTTTTTTGGTACCATGAGAGAACTGAGGTATTAAACTTTTTCCTCAGGTTAGAATTAAATTGCACAACGTAGCAGAGAGCTAACTTGTACTACTGATTCATAAATCTGACAGCACAATTATGTGGAGAGAGAGAGGATGAAAAGGAAACGCAGGGAGGTTAACCAGATGTGAGTCTCCGGTTTGCTACCCTACACTGGGGATGGGGGCTAGGGGTAGCAGCCCTGCATACCGGGTGTTTCAGCGAACACTTTCGGAAATATTAATAATAATAATTTAATAATTGGTTTTTTGGGGAAAGTAAATGGCGCAGTATCTGTCTCATATATCGTTGGACAACTGAACCGCGCCGTAAGGGAAGGGATAAAGGAGGGAGTGAAATAAGAAAGAGGTGCCGTAGTGGAGGGCTCCGGAATAATTTCGACCACCTGGGGATCTTTAACGTGCACTGACATCGCACAGCACACGGGCGCCTTAGCGTTTTGCCTCCATAAAAACGCAGCTGCCGCGGTCGGGTTCGAACCCGGGAACTCCGGATCAGTAGCCGATCCGGGAACTCCGGACCGAAAATATTCAAAAATGAGCTTTTTGGGGTAAAACTATGGCTTTTGCGGCATGCTATTACCAGTGTTGATGGACATCAAAAAACCTGTGAATCGTCTTTAGTAAGCTGGTTAACTAATTTTTAATCAGCTCGGCTGCCGGCCCGAAAGACGCGGGTTCAATTCCGGCCGCGGCAGTCGAATTTCGATGGAGGCGAAATTCTAGAGACCTATGTACTGTGCGATGTCAGTGCACGTTAAAGAACCCCAGGTGGTCGAAATTCCCGGAGCCCTTCACTACGGCGTCTCTTGGGACGTTAAACCCCCATAAACCATACACCAACCAATTTTTAATCATTAACTTTTAACTAGTACAGCTAGGCGTCTAGCTGCAATTAGATATTTGTAACCGGTCGTTAGCAATAGCCATATCAGTTTTTAGAATTTCGAAAACGCGAATACCCTTGTAGCTGCGGCTCGACAAAATTTGGCTTTTTCGACTAGTTACGTGCGCTGGAGGGGCTGCTTTGCCTGCATGCTTTCGAAAGCGCATGTATTTTCGCATGATTGAGCCAAATTTTGTCCAGAAACAGCGGCGAGGGTAACTGCATTTTCGAAATTCTGAAACTGATATCGCTATTACTATCGACCGGCTACAAATATCTATTGCAGCAAGTTGCCTCTCTGTGATAGCTAAAAAGTTAGTTATCAGAAAGTAGTTTACCAGCTTGCTACTTAACACAATAATAATAATATTAATAATAATAATAATAATAATAATAATTGGTTTTTGGTGGAATGGAAATGGCCTTTTGGCTAAGATCAAAGTGTAGTGCTGGGGGCACGCCTTGCTACATTTTGCGATTCCGTCTTTCGTGCTGCGACCTGTTTTACTGTTTTTGCGTGTTTTTTGTGATTCTGTTTTCAGACGCTGCCGGTGGCTTAGGCCTAACTTGGTTGCTGGTGACCCGCTGCACGTTGGTTCTCTTCGAGCTTTGGCCCTCACCTGGCGACTCGGTTCCTGCTGTCTGGCCGAATCATCCTGCATGCCCAATTGCTGCATGAACAAGTGTGCACGATAAATCTCCCTGTATTTTTATTCCTCTAAGGTTTTTATTTTGCTCGTCGTAGCGACGAGAAGTGTGCACGTAATTTAGCAGTCTCCGTTCCACAAGTTCTGTTCTCTTCCTCTCGTGGCGTGCCCCCAGGCTACTTTTTTTCTCTCTCGTGGCTTGCTCGCCTGCGGGGCTCTCACTTTTCTGCACATTTGTGTCGCCATTAGCCCGTCTTTCTCTCTCGCTCGCTGCAGGCACGTTCTGATAAGCTTGGCTTAACACTCAGCTTGATTGCTAACCCTTTCTATCTCTAACCACCACCCTTGTTTCTCTCCTCCTTACTCTGCCGCCGGGGACTGCCTGCTACTAGGGGGGACGGAAGCCACGTGTTCGGGACCGGCGTCGCCGTTTGCTCGCTCTGAGGGACATCCCTCTTTGCAGCTAAACGCCCGAACAGCTTCTCTCGTTTTTACTTTCACAGGATGGCATCGCCAGCGTCAAGCACCACCTCCAGCCCAAGTCGACCCGGATCGCAGCCGCGCCTCGAGGGAAGCACGCTCATGGTGTGTTTTCCGCTGGCGCGCACGTTCCGATGCACCGAGAAGGGATGCGCTACCGCGTATGCCCCGGTCACGTGGACGTCCAGGCGGCAGTCCCTCCTTCGACACCTGGAAAGCGACCATGGCGTGCGCGTCGACCGGGTCATATACTTCTGCACCTTGTGCGAGAAGGATATTGGCCTTCGTCCGACTTTGCACGGATGCCTCGCTGGAGGGAGGTTCGAGGAGACCGCACCTGTGGACCATCGCCACAAGTGCTCTGAGTGTGCAATGTCTTTTACCACAAAAAAGGGATTGAACAATCACCGCATGTGGCACCGCAAGAAAGTGGCTTCCGAGGCTCTGCCGCCCAGTCCCGGGCCGTCGACAGCGACTCGCCCGAGGACACGCCGCTCGCCGACGCCATCTGAAGACTCCCTCCCGGAAACGGAGCCCACAGACTCGCCTCCACCAAGAAGACAGTCACCGTTATTAATGCACTCTCTTTCTCTAGGTATCTTCGAAGCAGCCGATGAGCCACCGAGCCCCGCACCAGCAACGGACATCGCCCCGTCACCTATGGAGCCTGACGTCATCATCTCGACACAAAGCGAAGCACCCACCCGGGAAGAGTCGCCGATCCCAACTCCCTCGGACGAAGAGGAGAGCCCGACGCAGCAACTAGAAGAGGAAGACGGCGGCCACGAAGACGAGGAAACCACCGACCCTGCGGCAAGACGGACTGACGACGACAACGACGGCGCCGGGGACGAAGCGACCACCGACCCTCTGGCAAACCTGACCGAGGACAACGGAGTTCTCGCCGAGCACGCCAGGCGCCTCCGGCATTCGCTGCGGGAGCCTGTTTCTGATGAGGGTTGGGATGACTTCCTTTCCGTTTTGCAGGAGGCCATCGCGGAGGTTGCGAAGGAGGTAAAGCTGCCGACGGCTCCGGCCGGAGGTAAGCCGCGCCAACTGGTCAACCCCGAAAACGCTCAGCAGATTCAGAGACTCTGCCGCAGGAATCGCCGCCGAGCGGTACGCCTGATCGTGGAAGGCGAATCTTCGCTCTGTCTGGTCCCGCTGCAAGACATTCAAGACCATTTCACGGCCACGTGGGGACCCAAGGAAGTAGACACGACCATCCTGCTAGACAAGACCAGCTACATCGATCCGGCGGAATTCCCCCTCGACGCATTCACAGAAGAAGTCCTCAGGAAGCTGCGCAAGTGCGAGAACAGCGCCCCCGGAAACGACCGCATCACCTACCAACACTGGAAAGCCACCGACCCGGAAGCCAAGTTCTTGACCGCCGTATTCAACACCTGCATCAAGTTCAAGAGAGTGCCCCAAGAATGGAAGGAGTCTCGGACGATACTGATTCACAAGAAGGGAGAGGAGCAAGACATCGGCAACTGGCGCCCCATCGCCCTCGGCTCGACGATCGCGAAGCTGTACGCCGGCTGCCTAGCGTCCAGGCTGCAGCGTTGGTTCGGAGAGCACGAGACCCTCTCGCGCTGCCAAAAGGGGTTCCTGCCGCACGACGGCGTGTTCGAGCACAACTTCGTGCTGCAGGAGCGCCTTGACGCGGCGCGGGCCGGCCGTGGGGAGCTCTGCGTGGCGTTCCTGGACTTCGCCAACGCCTTCGGCTCCGTCGCCCACAACGCCATCTTCGACGCCCTGCGAGGAGCCGGCGCCGGAGACGACTTCTGCGCCATCGTAGCCGACCTGTACCGCGACAACACCACCCGCATCGTGGCAAAGGACGGAGCAACGCAGTCCATCGACATCTCCGCCGGAATTCGCCAAGGCTGCCCCCTCAGCGGACTACTCTTCAACCTGGTTATCGATCCAGTGCTACGAGAAGTTCAAGGAGACGAGCGACAACACAACATCCTGGCCTACGCCGACGACCTGACCCCGCTGGCCAACAGCCCGGAAGAACTTCAAGCCCGGATCGACAAAGTAACAGCCCTCTCTTCCAGGTTGGGACTTAAACTCAACCCCGGAAAATGCAAGACCCTGCACCTCAGCGGCCGGACGCCCGTCGGAACCAGGCCGACAGTCTTCGAAATCAACGGGACGGCCATACCGACGATCAACGACTTTGAATCCCAATCTTTTCTAGGACGCCCCGTCGGATTCAGCGTATTCCCGGACACTGCAACCGTCGACGACGCCATCGGCGTAGGCCACCGCCTGCTGACCTCGATGCTCGCCCCGTGGCAGAGGTTGGACGCTGTCAAAACATTCGTATACCCAGCGCTCAACTTCTCCATGCGGTGCGGGTTGTTGGGGAAGGCAGAGTGGGAGCGCCTCGACGAAGCTCTACGACCGCTAATCAAACGCACTCTCTACCTTCCAGCAAACGCCAGCAACGACTACATCTACGGCAGCGCAGCAGCGGGCACGGCGGGAATCCCCCTGGCAGCGGAGCTCAGCGACATCTGACGCATCGACAGCGCTTTTAAACTCCTTTCTTCTCCAGAGGCAGAGGTTCGAGACCTGGCGAAACGAGCGGTCACCGAGGTCACCACCAAGAGACTGGGCCGAGAAGTGACCGAGGCGGACGTCGCTGCCTACCTCAGCGGGGAGACGGAGGGAGACTTCAGGGCGCGGGCCACGCAGCTCAAGTCCGTATGGACAGAGGCGCGAAAGGCGTCCCGGCGTCTCGAGGTCACGTGGGAAATGCGGGAAGATGGGCCCCACATCACCTGCGCCGACGTGACTCTGGCGCCGAAGCACCGAACGGAGGTTGTGAAGAAGCTGCGCTCGATCGCCACGGCCGCACGAAATCACTCTCTCCAACAGAAACCCAACCAGGGGAAAGTGATGGAGTGCGTCGCCGCCGATCCCAGCAGCTCTCATTTTATGCGTTCAGGTCTTTTCACCCGTTTCTGTGACTGGCGCTTTCTTCACAGGGCAAGGTTGAACCTCCTGCCACTCAACGGGGCCAGGCCGTGGGCACGTGCAAGCGACCAGCGGTGCAGAGCGTGCGGGCACAACCAAGAAACCCTACCCCACGTGCTCTGCCACTGCATGCGTCAGAGTGCTGCCTACACGGACCGGCACAATAAAATCGTGAACCGGCTGAAAGCGGCCGCTGGGAAGCGATTTACAGTCACCCACGACAACGGTCCCGTGGGAACGACTAACCTCAGGCCAGACCTCGTTCTGGCGCGAGGGGAGTCGGCGATCGTCATCGACGTCACTTGCCCCTTTGACAATCGCAGAACCGCCTTCGATGCGGCACTGGAGAGTAAGGTCGCCAAGTACGAACCCGTGCGCCAATACCTGCTGCGAAAATTCCAGCGGGTCAGCGTCGAGGCAATCGTTGTTGGAGCGCTCGGCTCTTGAGACCCCAACAACGATAAAGTAATGAAGAGGCTCTGTAGCAGAAGCTACTTGCGCCTCTTCAAGAAGCTGGCGGTGAGTGACACCATCGCTGCTTCACGCGAAGTCTACTCCAGACACGTGGCTGCAAAGTGAGGGGCTCGCACTTCGGTGGACCTCAGCAGTCGCGAGTTGGAAGACTTCGAACACGCACAACTGCACACTCACACCACACGAATAAAACTTACAGACGAGACTTCCGATAAAAAGGAACGAACAATAATCAGATATGCCGATGAGAAATAGGAAATGTCCCGAAACATTTCTGAAAAAACCTCTGTTCTTATCAGCTTAACACAATTCACCAGCATTCTGTTGTCCCTGACATCGGTAATACTATGCCGCAAGAGCAACATTTTTGCCCCGAAAAGCCTCTATTTGAAAATTTTTGAAATTCTTCTCTGGAACACCTGGTATGATGGCATCACCTTGATTGGTGCATGGTGTATCAATATACATAATGTCAAAATGCGTTGATAATAATTGGTGTTTGAGAAAAGGAAATGGCGCAGTATCTGTCTCATATACCGTTGGACACCTGAACCGAGCCGTAAGGGAAGGGATAATGGAGGGGCTGAGAGAAGAAAGAAAGAAGGAGGTGCCGTAGTGGAGGGCTCCGGAATAATTTCGACCACCTGGGGATCTTTAACGTGCACTGACATCGCACAGCACACGGGTGCCTTAGCGTTTTGCCGCCATAAAAACGCAGCCGCCGCGGCCGGGTTCTGCACTACGGCACCTCTTTCTTTCTTTCTTCTTTCACTCCCTCCTTTATCCCTTCCCTTACGACGCGGTTCAGGTGTCCAACGATATATGAGACAGATACTGCGTCATTTCCTTTCCCCAAAACCAATTATTATTATTATTAAGGACTATATTGAAGTGGTGTATCAGGCAAGTAGACGCGGCTTGGCCTCTCTAATGTTGAGTGCGTTCCGCACAGTGTATAGGCGACGCGCCCACCCTGCCAGGTGGAGGTCAAATTAATGGTTGATCGCGAGAGGTTGGTCACCCAATGAACGCTGCGGCCTATTGCAAATGTATTGCAAATTGCGGTCAGCGCAAATGTAGGCAGCCCACACCTCTCTCTCCCTACCGCCACGTACCTCAAAGCGCGATTGAGGAATCCACTGCCCGTGGGAGCCATTTATGCGTCTTTCTTTCCTCAAAATCATCGGATTCTAGGATGTTGTCAACGCTAACGCCAATTAATACCAAAGAACGCCAAAGGTATATAAGAAAAAATGGTGGTGGTGGCAGTGTTTTTTTTATTTAAAATAATAGTACAAAGGAAGGAAAAGGTTTTTGCTAGCCCCGGCATCTGCCATCGATATTGAAGATACCTGAGTAATGAAAATTGTTTTTTTGGGGAAAGCAAATGGCGCGGTATCGGCCGGCACCTGAACCGCGCCGTAAGGAAAGGGATAAATCAGGGAGTGAAAGAAGAAAGGAAGAAAGAGGTGCCCTAGTGGAGGGCTCCGTATTCGATTGTAAAACAATTATTGCGTCGAGGGCAGGTTGCAGGAGACACATACTAGATGGCCGCTAGCCCATGGCCGGCGGCGACCTCATTGGCCTGCTCGATTGCCCGTACTTGAATGTTAAGGTCCGAGCTGACCAGCACGGCCTCCCACCGCTCGGAAGAAGGGAGCTGTATCAACTCCGCCGGAGGGGGATCATTTACGCAGTTCCAGATAATGTGGTCGTATGTGGCCCTTTCACCACATTTATGGCAGTCTGGGTCGTACTGGCCAGGGTACATGAGGGCAAGCACTGCCGGATTCAGAAGGGAGCGTGATTGCAGTCGGCGCCAGGTAACTTCCTGCGCTTGTGTTAACGATTTGTGGGGAGGGGCATATGCGCGCCTCTCCAGCCTAAAGTGATGGGTGATGTCATGAAATGAGATCAACCCGTCCCTCGTGAAATTCGTGTCGGAGGGCGCGCTCACTGCCCGGTCGACGAATCCTCGGGCTTGCGCGTGAGCCGCCTCGTTCCCTGGATTAGACGAGTGGGCCGGGACCCAGATCAATTCAATTTCTCTAATCGGAAGGGGGGTGTTTTCAAGGATGCGGAGTGAGGTAGATGTGATACGGCCCCTTGCGAAATTGCGAATGGCTGTTTTGGAGTCGCTGAATATAATATCAGCACGCGTGTTCGCTATATGTAAGTCTATTGCCGCTTCCTCCGCCGTCTCGGAGGAGGTGGTTTCTATCGAAGCGGCCGCCAACGGGGCGCCGTTCCCGTTCACCGCGACAAGTGCAAACGCTTTTATCTGGGTTTTCCGGTATTCCGCTGCGTCCACGTACACCACATTGTCGTTCCGGTCGTGTGTGGTGTGTAGGGCGCGAGTCCTCGCTGTGCGTCGGCCTTCGTGGTGCGCGGGGTGCATGTTCTTGGGTAGGTAGTTTAACCAAGAGAGCTTTCCTGATGTGCGTGGGTAACTGCGTTTTCGAGCCCTTTTCTGGGAGCTGTTCGCACATCTTTAGTCTGTATAGCATGGCCCTTCCCGCGCTAGTACGAGTGAGTCGTCCGAGCTGGGAAAGGAGGTGCGCCTCGCACAGCTCCGAGTGTGTTGTGTACCTCAAGGGCCAACAACCTATCCGTGGACGCACTGTGCGGGAGCCCATGGGCCGCCTTGTAGGCGTGCCGGATAGCAGCGTCGACCATATTCCTTGCCTAGCACAAGCGTTGTGCCTAGCACAACAAGGGCGGTCCTCCAGCCCACGCCTCGCCCCGCGCCACGCTGCGCGGCGCTGAAAATGAGCTCGGAGGCGTCTCTGCCACCCACAACAAATGAAGTCTTGGATTCCGACATGGACTTAAACGACTCTCAAAACCGAACGGAGAACGGTCCGACGGCCAGTTCGTCTCCGGCCTCGCCACCGCCTATTACCCCTCTGCACAAAGGCTGGAAGATAGCCTTGAGCAGACATCAAAAAAGGAAGCTTCGCAAAGCAGCCCGGACTGAAACCAACAGCCAAGTGCAGGGCAGCACCGACTCCCAGGACCCCCCACCAAATCAAAAACATCCTACGCCAAAGGAACGCGGCCTTCGAGTCCGCCTTCCACCTCTACCGCAAACGGACATCAAAATCGTGATTCGACCTCGCCGAGGACTCCCTTTAAAGAACTTTTCAAATCTCGATCTTGCTCAAGCAGTAAGCAACGCCGGTCCAGAACCGCAGCAGGTGGAAGGAAGGTACCTCCTCCGCCCCCACTACGGTTCAAATATCCTCGTAGCGAGCACTCCGCACGCAGAAGTTGCCAACGAACTTCGACAAATCAAGACACGGTCCCTTGGAGACCTCACTCATGACGTGACGCCTACATACCTTTCACAGAGCACGACAGACGGGGCGTAATCCACGGAATTCCGGACCACGTGACACCGGAAGCTCTCCAGACGGGCCTATATACATCCGCTCACGCGGGACAACCTTACTCGACGTACGACGCATGGGAAAAACATCGTCAATGCTGATCGCTTTCAACGGCCCGACCACCCCCAAAGTTGTGTGCTTCAAGAGCGCGGAGTTTCGTTGCCATATGTACCGCCCAGCACGACAATTCTGCTATGTGTGCATGCAGCCGGGTCATCGCTCCGATGTGTGCCCCACACCAGACCTTGCGGCCTGCCGGAAATGCGGGGCCCAAAATCCTCCTCACGGACATCAGTGCCTGCCGGAGTGTGCTCTGTGCGGAGGAACACACGAAACCGGCAGCAAGGAGTGCCCCAATCGGTTCAAACCACTCAAGCAAAAGCCACCATCCGTCCGATCCTCCACCCCAGCCATCAAGGAATAACACCGGTGCAGGAAAGACAACCAGGCCCGAACTCGGACGCCGCGCTGGTTCAGCACGGACGACGAGTCATCCAGCCAAAGCTGCAGCAGTAGGAGCAGATCGAGATCCGTCACCACCAACCGGTCAACCCCTCCTCCGCCTGCACCCAAGCAAAAAAAGGAAATTAGCCGGCCACACCAGGGGCAAGCCAAGGCCACGGACAAAAAGGTGAGCAGGGCAGAGCTCGTTAAGAACTCTCCCACTGTTCCTTCGAACACACCCACTCCACCCAAATGCTCAGACTGCGCAAAAATGGCACACACTATCGACACGCTACAATCCCAGGTAGCGGAGCTAGCCCGCAAGTGCACTCCTCTCACCACCCCCCCATGTCCAACCTCCCTCACCTCCCGCGCCCCGGGACGTTGAGACTTCCCCCAAACCACTTCTACCACCAGTGGCGACACCCACTCCCACACCTCGCCAACCGACAACCACCGCCCTCCCCAACAAATATGAAGAAAGAGGGACGCCTCTTGAATAGCATTATGAACAACTTAAACCCCCTTCTCACAACATTCACCTCCCAGCTCTCAGCCCAAATCGCACAAATATAAAGGCGCGCATCTGGACGCACATGACGCCCAATTTGTTACCCTATAAGCACTGATAAACACCAAAGCCCCTAGCAAAAAACGTGTTACCAGCTCTGACAACCCTCGAGCAAAAACCTACCGGTCCGCGACCGCGGCGGTCGCTATGAGTAGCGACAACGAATCTGTCAGGAGCTTTACCAGCCACCAGGATGGCTCCGCTCTCTAAATCAGGCACTCCTGACCGCCTATAGATCTGGCAATGGAATTGCCGAAGTTTCAGGAGAAAACAAAGCTCCTTGAAACAATACATATGTGTAACCCCCATTCGACCCGATATAATCTGCCTGCAAGAGGTAGGAGCCGACCCGGCGCCGACTCTCCCAGGATATTACACAGTCCACAACGCGAGCTCGCCAAAAGTTGCCACCCTTGTTTCTAAGGACATCACGGTGGTCGAACACTCCTTGAGAGAACAGGAGATCAACTACAACATGATCGAGGTCATTCCCAACAAGAGGGGCCGCAAGAGCACCTTCTTTCTGAACGTGTATCACCCCCCACGAGCAACCAAGGCCGATTTCTCTAACATACTTCAAGAGGCAGATCAGCTAGCTGTTTCGCATCAGCTTATCGCACTCGGTAACTTTAACGCCCCCCTCCCCCCCCACCCCACACACATAGGGAATGGGGCTACAAAACGAACTCGCTGCGTGGTCTGAGCGTGGTACGAGCTCGGGATGCCCTGGGCCTGGAAATACTGATCCTTTATACCCAACTCGCGAAGGAAACAGCGTCACGCGCGATTCATGCCCTGACCTTAGAATCGTCAAGAACATCCATAACGCTACGTGGACAAATCTCGGAGAGAGCTTAGGTAGCGACCACTACATCGTGAGCACGTCTATCACCACCGCAAACATTCGTCGCACCCTGGGAACAGCCAAAGTCACGGACTGGACTAAATGCCGTCCACAGCCCGTTCCGGAAGACCCCATTCAATCAATCAGCGAATGGAGTGAACAGATTCGGAAAGCACGCAAGGAGGCCACCACCGAAGTACAATGCACACCCGATAATCCGGCGGTCTATCGTCACCTTCTGAAGTTGTGGCTGACCCGACGGACTCTGGTTCGCAGATGGAAACGCCAACGCCTCAATCGTGCCCTGAGACTCCGCATATCACAGATCACGGCAGAAGCACAAGAGTATGCACAACACGTCTCTCAGCAGAATTGGCAGGAATTTTGCGAGTCACTACGTGTCACGTTGGGGACCTCCCGCACCTGGGCGATCCTCCGCAGCCTCGTCGATCCGCAAACATCGCGGTCTGCCACTAACCGTACACTTAAGAAAATCGCTCATCACCCCGGAGACGACGCGGCCCTCCTCACCGCCCTCAAAACCAAATACATCGGCACCCCCCCCCATCCTCCCAGCACAATCTCGTACACGGGAGGCCGAAATGAGAAGCTGGACGCCCCCATCACCACTGCCTAGGTTTACGCCGCTGCTCGATTCGACCTGCCACACGCAACACGGCAGCTGGCGCGGGCAAGATCACAAATGGGATGATTCGAAACCTGGGCAAGTCGCAGATCGAGGTCCTCACTACTTACATAAATGACACCCTATGGGAGGCGGGAGAACTCCCTGCGGAGTGGAAACACTCCGAAATCGTTACTATCCCAAAACCAGGCAAACCGCCAAGCCTGGAAGCATTACGACCCATCTCCCCCACCTCTTGCCTGGGCAAACTATACGAGCGCGTTATCCAGACCCGCCTCCAAAACTACATAGAGGACAACAACCTCTTTCCACCCACTATGATCGGCTTCAGGAAAGGTCTTTCTACCCAAGACGCTTTCCTCCTTCTCAAGGAAGAAGTACTCAGTAACATCTCGAGAGGCGGCGAGCACCTAATTATGGCACTTGATCTGAAAGGCGCTTTTGACAACGTTTCTCACGACGCCATCTTGAAAGAGCTCAACGCCCTCGACGGCGGACCCAAGACCTTCAACTACATCAAAAACTTCCTCAGCAACCGCACGGCCACGATTGGCATGGGAGATGTCCGCTCATGCACAGAGCAGACACCCAACAAAGACACTCCCCAAGGCTCTATCATCTCTCCTCTTCAATATAGCTATGATCGGCATGGCAAAAGCACTCGAGGCTATTGAAGGCATCGGCTATACAATCTACGCCGATGATATTACCATCTGGTTCACCTGGGGTTCCCTTGCCGACAAAGAAAACACCCTACAAGAGGCAGTCAATTGCGTAGAAAGACAAGCAGCAAATTGCGGCCTCCGCTGCGCATCCGACAAATCCGAAATTATTCGCATTCAGGGCTATGCCTACAAATCTCCCGGCGACATCGAGGTTTACTTCGAAGGCACGAGAATAAAGGAAGTCCCTCTTATTCGCATCCTGGGCCTTTGGCTTCAGAGCGACAGGAAAGCCAACCACACGTTACAGCGTCTCCGGACAACTGCCCTCCAGATCTCCCGCATGATTCGGCGCATCACCCGCAACCGAAAAGGCATGAGAGAGGAGGATACAATTCGACTGATACAGGCTCTAGTTATGAGCCGCCTGTCATACGGTTTCGCATTCCTACCACTTCTGGGGAATGAGCGAGACAAAGCAGACACCATCATCCGTACCGACTACAAACATGCGTTACGCCTCCCCATGTACACGGCCAGTTGCCACCTCGAGGACCTGGGACTGACCAACACAATATAAGAAATTCGAGAAGCCGTCCTAGCATCGCAAAAGGAACGCCTCCTCACCACCAAAGCTGGAAGCGCAATCTTAGAAAGAGTGGGTTCCCCGGCTGACATACGCGCCGTCCAGGACAACCGAGACCTACCCTCAACTCTGCGAACTCGCGTGTATGTAGCTCCACTCCCAAAGAACATGCACTCGGACTCACAAAAGGGACGACGGAAGGCGCGAGTGGACTACCTGCGCCGCACACATCGACAGGCACAAAATGCTGTATACGTCGACGCAGCCATGTACCCCAATTCAACAAACGCGGTGGCGGTCGTCTTGGACACCAATTTCAAGGAAATCGCCAGCGCCTCCCTACGACACTGCTCTCCCACAGTAGCAGAAACTGCTGCAATTGCCCTCGCAATCCAGCACGGCGATGCTACGGGAAATGAGCTAAAAATTATTAACGACTCCCAGTCCGCGTGTCGCCTCTTCCTCTCTGTCAGACTTCCACACTCCGTCGCTCCCATTCTGACTACCCCACAAGTTCAAAATTCCACATGCAAGCACCAAATCACTTGGACTCCTGGGCACGAGGGACTCGAGGGAAATGAGGTCGCGGACAGTCTCGCTAGAGGATATACTAACCCAGCGACTAACCTCCTCGACCTCACCCCTCTCCCCTCTACGTACGGCGAGCGCCTCCTCCTTATCCGAACACAAAGACAAGTCTATCCCCCACCACACCGTAAGCTAACGGTGGCAAAGGCGAGGGAATGGCGACAACTTCTGACGAACACCTTTCCTAACCTACACAAGTACCACATCATCTTCCCCGACAGATATGACAGAATATGCCCCTGGTGTGGCGGAATTCCAACAACATATCATGTAACATGGGGCTGCTCCGGTCCCAAGCCCCCCGAACTAGACAAACATCACTCCGAGGAACAGTGGGAGTCTGCCCTGCTCAGCTCTGACTTGGCGACGTAGCGAACGCTGATAACCCAAGCAAGAGCAACTGCGGTAGACATTGGGGTCCTGAAATAAGGACTCCACCCAGAATCTGTATTTTCGCCTCTCTATCCTACCTTTTAGGAATAAATGTTTTCTACTACTCCTACTACTTGCCGCGAGCTGCAGTTGCAGGTAAGGGAGGGAGTAGACGATCCTGCTCAGCACGAAAGCCTGCACAAGTCGACATAGATCTTTCTCTTTCATGCCTCGTCTTTTGCTGGAGATCCGTCTGGTTAGCCGCACAATCTGATTGACTGTGGCCGTGAGTCTGTTGATTGTTTCGATGTTTTTGCGATTGTTCTGTATGTTCCTGCCCAGTATGCGTATGGTTTGGACCTCCTTGACCGGTAGTCTTTGCACATATACATTCAGAGGGGTCGGCGGGGTCTGGCTTGCGTTTCTACCGCGTGGCTTGGCCCTAAGAACCAGCAGTTCCGATTTCGAGTGCTAGCATTCAAGGCCCGCTTCCGACGCGTAAGTTTCGATTATGTCAACCGCCTGCTGCGGGTATGTTCTACTTGGCCGTCATTCCCAGTGGTTACCCACAGGGTGATGTCGTCCGCGTATATGGAGTGCTGTAGCCCCGGCAAGGCGGCGAGTTTGGGGGGTAGTGTTATGATCGAGTGCAAGTTTAAAGAGGGAAGGAGAGTGCACCGATCCTTGTGGCGTGCCTCGGCTTCCCAGATGAATGGGCTCCGATTTGAGGCCACCTAATGCAAGCTCTGCGGTCTGCTTGGATAGGAATGATCGGACGTGGCTTGGCCCTAAGAACCAGCAGTTCCAATTTCGAGTGCTAGCATTCAAGGCCCGCTTCCGACGCGTAAGTTTCGATTATGTCAACCGCCTGCTGGAGGGTATGTTCTACTTGGCCGTCATTCCCAGTGGTAACCCACAGGGTGATGTCGTCCGCGTATATAAAGTGCTGTAGCCCCGGCAAGGTGGCGAGTTTGGGGGGTAGTGTTATGATCGAGTGCAAGTTTAAAGAGGGAAGGAGAGAGCACCGAGCCTTGTGGCGTGCCTCGGCTTCCCAGATGAATGGGCTCCGATTTGAGGCCACCTAATGCAAGCTCTGCGGTCTGCTTGGATAGGAATGATCGGACGTAATTGAATGTCCGTTCTCCCGTGTCTATTTTAGAGAGGTTTGTGAGGATGCTCTCATGCGAGACGTTGTCGAAGGCCTTGTTCAGGTCTAGCCCGAGCACAGCCTTCGTCCCAGTTCCGCGTGGAGGGACCAGCACGTCCTTCTCAAGCTGGAGCATCACGGCTTGCGTGGACAAGCTAGCCCTAAAGCCAATCATTGTGGCAGGAAGTAAGTCGCGGTCTTCCTCGTAAATTTGTAATCGGTTAAGGATGACGTGCTCCATGAGTTTTTCGATGGAAGACGTGAGGGAGATGGGCCGCAGATTCTCGATCGAGAGTTTCTTTCCCGGTTTGGGGATGGAGCTCACCCGTGCATGCCTCCATTCCTGGAGAATCTCGCCTTCACTCCAGTAGGTGTTCATTATGTCTGTCAGAGCCGCGACAGACTTGGGGTATGGGTTTCTGAGCGTCTTGTTCCACAATCCGTCCGGTCCCGCCGCGGAGGTGGTACGGAGCTGACCCAGAACATACCAGACCTCGGCATCTACTATGTCCGCGTCCAGGGTCTCATTGGGGAGGCCTTAGTATGCGAGTAGTGTTCAGGTAGCGTTTTTCCATTTCGGCGAGTATCTCCGCGTCTGTACCCTGATACTGGCGAATTAGTCTCGTGAGTTGGTCGCGTTGTGTGGATTTTGTGTGTGTTGGGTCGAGCAGGTGGCGGAGCAAGAGCCATATCTTTTTGCATTCATTTTCCCATTCATATTATCACAAATTTTGCCCCAGTGTTTTTCTTGCAGTTCTAGCGTGTATGTTTTGATTTGGCGCTCGAGTTGCGCCATACGCTTGCGTAAGTTTCTGTTGTGCCTCTGTTTCTTCCAGCGATTTAGCAGGCTGGCGTGCGCTTCCCACATGTGGAGGAGATTAGAGTCTCTCTTTTGATGCGGCTCCTCAGTAGGCGTCTCGACCGTGGCGGTCTTGACGTCGTCTTTGAGTGCAGCGATCCACTCCCTCAGGTTGTTGATCTGACCAGGGGCAGTCTACTTTCGTATGCGTCTGAACCTATCCAAGTCGGTAATGCGAGTGCGCATGGGGTGCAGATTGTGCAATTTCGTGTCAAATGTCGTGGCTAGTATGTAATGGTCGCTTCCCAGTGTGTGTTTCGTGTTGGACCAGTTGGCGTCGCAAATGTTTTTGGAGAGTGTAAGATCCGGTGAGGTATCTATGCTAACGTTATTTGCGACCCCGTGTTTTCCTGGGGATCGTCAAGAATGGTGAGGCCCATTTTTTGGATGGTTTGCCACAGCTTGGTGCCCTTGGGGCTGTTTCTGCGATAACCCCAAGCTGAATGTTGGGCGTTAAAGTCGCCTACCACCAGGAGTTGTGCCCTGGCAGCCAGGTGCGTGGCTTTAAGCAGTAGGTCGGGAATGTCTGAACCTCTGTCTTTCGGGGAACTGTAGAAGTTCAGAATAGATTTGCGTCTCCCTTTTTACTGGGCGCAATTTCTAGTAACGTGTATTGTTCGTATTGCATTGCTCCAAAAATAAATTCAATATCTTGGGTCCAAATGGGACCCGTAGCAGATTTTAAATCAGAACCAACCAACCTGGAAGAGCCCCAATGGTGAGATTAAAAATGAAATCGACTTCATACTATGCGCTAAACCTGGCATCATTCAGGATGTGGCCCGTCCTCGGTAAGGTGCGTTGTAGCGACCACAGAATGGTAAGGTCTAGAATAAGCTTAGACTTGAAGAGGGAACGGTAGAAGCTAGTGAAGAAGAAGACCATTAACGAGTTAGCCGTAAGGGGGAAAGCACAGGAGTTTAGGATAGCGCTGCAGAACAGATATTCGGCTTTAACTGAGGAAGATGATCTTGATGTTCATTCAATGCACGATAATCTGACATCAATCATTACGGAGTGCGCAGTAGAAGTAGGCGGTAGGACAGTTGGAAAAGATACCGGGAAGCTATCTCAGGTGACGAAAGATCTGATTAAGAAGCGCCAAAACATGAGGGCATCTAACCCTACCGATAGAATAGAACTAACGGAGCTATCAAAGTTAATAAATAAGCGCAAGGTAGCCGACATAAGGAAGTTTAATATGGAGAGAATCGAGCATGCTATAAAGAACGGACGTAGCCTAAAAACAGTGAAGAGGAAACTAGGCATAGGTAAAAACCAGATGTATGCATTAAGAGACAAGCAGGGTAATGTCATTAGCAATATGGATAAGATAGTTAACATATCCGAAGAGTTCTACACAGACCTGTACAGTAGCCAATGTAATCAGAGCGTTAATGAGAAAGACAGCAGTGCACAGCAATGCGTCATCCCGCCATTAACGAAAGATGAAGTAAAGAAAGCCTTAGAAGCAATGAAAAGGGGAAAAGCAGCTGGGGAGGATCAGGTAACAGCAGATCTGTTGAAGGATGGAGGGGACATCGTGCTAGAAAAACTAGCCACCCTGTATACGCAATGCCTTATGACCTCGACTGTACCAGAAGCTTGGAAGAATGCAAACATTATCTTAATTCATAAGAAGGGAGACGCCAAGGACTTGAAAAATTACAGGCCGATCAGCTTACTATCCGTTGCCTACAAAGTATTTACTAAGGTAATCGCTAATAGAGTCAGGGCAACGTTAGACTTTAATCAACCAAATGATCAGGCAGGCTTTCGTAAAGGATATTCCACAATAGCTCATATTCACACTATCAATCAGGTGATAGAAAAATGCGCGGAATATAACCAACCTCTATATATAGCTTTCATTGATTACGAGAAAGCATTCGACTCAGTAAAAACCTCAGCAGTCATACAGGCATTGCGTAATCAGGGGGTAGAAGAGCCTTATGTCAAAATACTGGAAGATATATATAGCAACTGCACAGCTACTATAGTCCTCCATAAAGTCAGCAATAAAATTCCAATAAGGAAGGGCGTCAGGCAAGGAGACACGATCTCGCCAATGCTGTTCACCGCATGTTTGCAGGAGGTATTTCTAGGCCTGAATTGGGAGCAGTTGGGAATAAGAATAAATGGAGAATACCTAAATAATCTTCGATTTGCTGATGACATTGCCTTGCTGAGTCACTCAGGAGGTGAACTGCAAATTATGATCAATGAGTTAGACAGGCAGAGCAGATCGATGGGTCTAAAAATTAACATGCAGAAAACCAAGGTAATGTTCAACAGCCTAGCAAGGGAACAACAGTTCACAATTGGCAGCGAGAGTCTAGAAATTGTGCCGGAATACGTCTACTTAGGGCAGGTAGTGATAGCTGATCCGGATCATGAGAGGGAGATAACTAGAAGGATAAGAATGGGGTGGAGCGCATATGGCAAATTCTCGCAGATCATGAGTGGCAGTTTACCAATTTCCCTCAAGAGGAAAGTGTACAACAGCATAATCTTACCGGTACTCACCTACGGGGCAGAAACGTGGAGGCTAACGAAAAGAGTTCAGCTTAAGTTAAGGACAACGCAGCGAGCCATGGATAGAAAATTGATAGGTGTAACGTTAAGAGATCGGAAGCGGGCAGAGTGGGTGAGGGAACAAACACGGGTTAATGACATCCTAGTCGAAATCAAGAGAAAGAAATGGGCTTGGGCAGGGCATGTAATGCGAAGGCAAGATAACCGCTGGTCCTTAAGGGTAACGGAGTGGATTCCAAGAGAAAGTAAGCGTAGCAGGGGGCGGCAGAAGGTTAGGTGGGCGGATGAGATTAAGAAGTTTGCAGGCAAAGGGTGGATGCAGCTGGCAAAGGATAGGGTTAATTGGAGAGACTTGGGAGAGGCCTTTGCCCTGCAGTGGGTGTAGTAAGGCTGATGATGATGATGATGATGAACCAACCAACCACCACCTCCTCTGAGCGCTAGAGTAAGGGCGGCATGCACGTAGCAAATAAGACAGTCCTATTCGAAGTTTAATCTTTATTCGCGGCGTGTAGACCTCTCTCGGTTTTGAGAAACGGAAAGGAGCATAGCTAGTTCACGTCGATGGACGCCTCAAGTGCGCCACGAAGGCTGACAAAAACACTGAGTTGCACAGTGGCCGGGTTCGAACCCTACCGCGGCGGCAGCGTTTCGATGGAGGCGAAACGCAAAAGGCGCCTGTGTGCTGCGCCATGTCCGTGCACATTAAATATACCCAGGTGATCGAAATTAATTCCGGAGACCTCCACTACGGCACCTCTTTCTTCCTTTCTTCTGTCACTCCCTCCTTTATCCATTTTCCTTACGGCGCGCTTCGGGTGTCCACCGAGGTATGTGAGACAGTTACCATGCCATTTCCTTCCTAAAAAAACCAAGTTTATTCCCAGCTTTTTAGTGGGCATTCGTGGTGCGCTGGTATTGATGGCCTATGTGCTTGAAAGCAAACAACATACGCGAGAGAGGCTTTATACCATCCAGCCTAGGTTTCTGACTTCCATCGGCGAAATCCGTGGTTGCGGCTAAAAGTAACTACGCATTAAAAATGGCTTTGGCCATCTGCGTGGTAAACACCTCCCGCACGACTGCAGTCACAATAATAAAGGACAGCTATTTCAGCTATTGCATCCTCTCTCTTCCTCCTCGCCGATGTAACTTTCTTAGCTTCCTCCTAAATTTCTGTCTTTTTGACGGCGCGTTGTAGGTGTCCACCGAGAGTCACCTTTCCTTTTAACCAATATCAGTATTCGCTCGTCGGCTTGCGCGATTCACTTCCGCGATGCACCATCGTAAATGTGTATTTGTTTGCCCTCAGTTTCCGCAAATTAAAAGATTGGCGCAGCATCCTTGGGATCAGTTCCGCCACTGGCCTATATTTGAACGAGCCGCGAGAAACCTAAAGGTGACGTCTTGACATGCAACCAGGCCGGCACAGCTCTGTGTGTTCTCCTTAATTACGTGCTGGCAGCGCGCAGATCTGATTTGATTTTGCTGTAGCGCTGTGTGGTCTAGAAAAAAGTTCATATTGTTCATTATAAGGTGGGGGAGTAGACCCCCCCCCGTATCCATTCACTGGTGTTTTATTTCGGATCTTCATTAATAAGATCATTGCCGATGCCGCTTACGCGCCCAACATCATCCGTAAATGGCTTACTGGCCCTCGCTGACATCAAGGGGACAATACTGACGTTGAGGAGTGCCCGTACTGTGGCTGTGCGTGTATAGTGCTGACCTGTACCACCTAGTTTGGTATTGTTCAGAGTTCCGCAAGGAACGCGACGACCTCACCGCCAAGCATGGTTTTCCCACCGATGGCGAGGACCTTCGTGCATTGACCAGAGCGGGAGCGAACGGCATCTGGGAAGGTATTGGCAAATATACTAAGATAAGTGGCCTCTACAAAGCAGTGAAATTCGTGGTTAGACCACCCATGCCGTCCCTTCTTGTATCAATATACCTATACTTTTCCCTTCCTTAACAACCCTATCCCTCAGCAAACGGCCTTGAGCCTGCCTTTCTAAATAAACAGCTCATTCATTCATTCATTCATTCATTCATTCATTCATTCATTCATTCATTCATTTATTCATTTGTTTTGACTGGTGGTCATGCATTGTGTACATTTTATGTGCGGCCGAGGTGCCTAGTTAAACGAGTACCATGGCGCTCCTTTGGCTTTTTGTTCTGGACCTGTACTCGAACAGCTCCCCTCCCAGGTATGATCGTCCAGATTATTTTTAACCGTTAATAAACTTCCCTTTGTGTAGGTCTCTGCTGGCCTACATGGTTCTTTATCTTCCTACGCACCAGCGGTTCCCACCGCCAGAGACGGTTTGTTGATTTGACTGACTGAAGGCTTCTTCGCACCAGGGGTGCTCTGTCAGAGACGCTCTTACGACGAATTAAGATGCAGGTATTAAAGGGAATTGCCCTGCTTGTATCTTAAAGCATACATCTGGTTTTACCTATGCCTAGTTTCCTCTTCAGTGTTTTAGGCTACCTCCGTTCTTTATAGCATGCTCGATTCTCTCCATATTAAACTTCCTTATGTCGGCTACCTTGCGCTTATGTATTAACTTTGATAGCTCCGTTAGTTCTATTCTATCGGTAGGGTTAGATGCCCTCATGTTTTGGCGCTTCTTAATCAGATCTTTCGTCACCTGAAATAGCTTCCCGGTATCTTTCCGAAATGTCCTACCGCCTACTTCTACTGCGCACTCCGTAATTATTGATGTCAGATTATCGTGCATTGAATGAACATCAAGATCATCTTCCTCAGTTAAAGCCGAATATCTGTTTTGCAGCGCTATCCTAAACTCCTGTGCTTTCCCTCTTACGGCTAACTCGTTAATGGTCTTCTTCTTCACTAGCTTCTTCCGTTCCCTCTTCAAGTCTAAGCTAATTCTAGACCTTACCATTCTGTGCTCGCTACAACACACCTTTCCGAGGACGGCCACATCCTGAATGATGCCAGGTTTAGCGCATAGTATGAAGTCTATTTCATTTTTAATATCACCATTGGGGCTCTTCCAGGTCCACTTCCTGTTTTCTCGTTTGCGGAAGAAGGTATTCATGATCCGTAAATTATTTCTATCCGCGAATTCGACTAATAGCTCTCCCCTGCTATTTCTAGAGCCTATCCCATAGTCACCTACCGCGTGGTCGTCAGCCTGCTTCTTGCCCACCTTCGCATTGAAGTCGCCCATCAGTACAGTGTACTGCGATTTTACTTTATTCATTGCCGATTCTACGTCCTCATAGAAACTTTCAACGGTCTGGTCATCATGGCTGGATGTGGGTGCGCAGGCCTGCACCACTTTCAGCTTGTACCTCCTATTCAGCCTAATTGCTATAGCTGCTACCTTCTCGTTAATACTGTAGAGCTCCTCTATATTGCCAGCTATATCCTTATTAATGAGAAATCCCACACCTAGTTCTCGTCTATCCTCTAACCCGCGATAGCACAGTATGTGTCCGTCCTTTAGTGCTGTATACGCCTCACCTGTCCTCCTAACTTCGCTAAGCCCTATCACATCCCATTTAATTCCCGCTAGTTCCTCGAACAGCACTGCTAGGCTAGCCTCACTAGCTAAAGTTCTAGCGTTAAACGTTGCCAGGTTCAGATTCCAATGGCGGCTTGTCCGGAGACAGAGATTCTTAGCACCCTCCGCTGCGTCACAGGTCTGACCGCCGCCGTGGACAGTTGCTCCGCAGCCGCTGGGGACTGAGGGCCGGGGGTCAATTGGTTTGATCATAGACGGCTGTGGCCAAGTACTACACCAGGGTGGCCAAATGCTGCTCTGGTGAGAGAGTGCGTTGTCGGTTCTGGTCACCGAGATCAGGCCGCACTCCAGGTCTGGTTATGATATTCCATCGACACGCGGATTTTTTTTTAAACCCGGTGGAGAATTGCGCGGCACCAGGATTTGAACCCCGGTCCTCTTGCACGCGAGGCTGATGTTCGACCTCTACGCCATCGCTGCAGCTCGTCATTAGCAATGTCATTAGCAATATGGATAAGATAGTTAACGTAGCCGAAGAGTTCTACACAGACCTGTACAGTAGCCAATGTAATCAGAGCGTTAATGAGAAAGACAGCAGTGCACAGCAATGCGTCATCCCACCAGTAACGAAAGATGAAGTAAAGAAAGCCTTAGAAGCAATGAAAAGGGGAAAAGCAGCTGGGGAGGATCAGGTAACAGCAGATCTGTTGAAGGATGGAGGGGACATCGTGCTAGAAAAACTAGCCACCCTGTATACGCAATGCCTTATGACCTCGACTGTACCAGAAGCTTGGAAGAATGCAAACATGATCTTAATTCATAAGAAGGGAGACGCCAAGGACTTGAAAAATTACAGGCCGATCAGCTTACCATCCGTTGCCTACAAAGTATTTACTAAGGTAATCGCTAATAGAGTCAGGGCAACGTTAGACTTTAATCAACCAAATGATCAGGCAGGCTTTCGTAAAGGATATTCCACAATAGATCATATTCACACTATCAATCAGGTGATAGAGAAATGCGCAGAATATAACCAACCTCTATATATAGCTTTCATTGATTACGAGAAAGCATTGAACTCAGTGGAAATTTCAGCAGTCATACAGGCATTGCGTAATCAGGGGGTAGAAGAGCCTTATGTCAAAATACTGGAAGATATATATAGCAACTGCACAGCTACTATAGTCCTCCATGAAGTCAGCAATAAAATTCCAATAAGGAAGGGCGTCAGGCAAGGAGACACGATCTCGCCAATGCTGTTCACCGCATGTTTACAGGAGGTATTTCGAGGCCTGAATTGGGAACAGTTGGGAATAAGAATGAATGGAGAATACCTAAATAATCTGCGATTTGCTGATGACATTGCCTTATTGAGTCACTCAGGAGGTGAACTGCAAATCATGATAAATGAGTTAGACAGGCAGAGCAGATCGATAGGTCTAAAAATTAACATGCAGAAAACCAAGGTAATGTTCAACAGCCTAGCAAGGGAACAACAGTTCACAATTGGCAGCGAGAGCCTAGAAATTGTGACGAAATACGTCTACTTAGGGCAGGTAGTGACAGCTGATCCGGATCATGAGAGGGAGATAACTAGAAGGATAAGAATGGGGTGGAGCGCATATGGCAAATTCTCGCAGATCATGAGTGGCAGTTTACCAATTTCCCTCAAGAGGAAAGTGTACAACAGCATAATCTTACCGGTATTCACCTACGGGGCAGAAACGTGGAGGCTAACGAAAAGAGTTCAGCTTAAGTTAAGGACAACGCAGCGAGCCATGGAAAGAAAAATGATATGTGTAACGTTAAGAGATCGGAAGCGGGCAGAGTGGGTGAGGGAACAAACGCGGGTTAATGACATCCTAGTCGAAATCAAGAGAAAGAAATGGGCTTGGGCAGGACATATAATCCGAAGGCAAGATAACCGCTGGTCCTTGAGGGTAACGGAGTGGATTCCAAGAGAAAGTAGGCGCAGCAGGGGGCGGCAGAAGGTTAGGTGGGCGGATGAGATTAAGAAGTTTGCAGGCAAAGGGTGGATGCAGCTGGCAAAGGATAGGGTTAATTGGAGAGACATGGGAGAGGCCTTTGCCCTGCAGTGGGTGTAGCAAGGCTGACGATGATGATGATGATGATTAAAGGGAATTCGACTTGACTGTTTTATATACAAAAATTTACACTCCATAAAAGTTAATGCACAAGAGACGATTCAAGCGGCAAAAAGGTTAAACAACAAAAAGGTGGAACTCGGCATAGCCGAAGATGCATTACATCTGACCATAGGCCAGCACAATTTTCCAGGGCTCCGGGTCCTGGTTTTAATCACCTAATGGCCCAGCCCACATTCGGTAAGGTCTAACCATGTCAAACTATTAACGTGATGGATTAACACGTGTATGGCCCGCCCTCCAATTTCCGTAAGGTATATAACCCTCTCTCTGAAGTAAACACGACAAAAATAGACATCAATTTCACTTCAAAAACCCCGTTTTCTCAGAAAAGCGCCACAAAACCATTGGACCACTGGGTTGCCTGCCCCGCCCGGCAGCCATTTCAGTATTAACAAAACAATCTCTCCCGCAAAGAAAAAAAGACAAAAACAATAGGCCTATTAGCGCTATCGCCCTGAAATGAATGTGATTAAGAATGATTCAGCTATAATGAATAAAAGAACCGATAACGAATTGATATTGAACAAGAATAGAATCAGAATACGATTAAAATTTAAAAAAATCAGAATTGGTATAGATTTGCGAATGAAAGGAAAATACTGTCGCATCTACTCTGCATCAACCCAATTTACCGCCCTTCCAATTTACGCTCCGCTGCTGCGCGGGCTTCAACTGCATGACGTTGTGGAGGATTCCGTAAACAGTCCGTTATAGATTTAAGTCGGCAGTTAAACACTCAATGCTGTTTTTATCGAAAATGCAACTACAATATTACGAAGTTCTTGTTTATCTTCCAGGTTTAGAAAAAAAAAACTCGCTGGTAAGGCCAATCTGAGCTGTCTGGGGGAGGAGCGTGTGATTGAATTCCCAGGCACTTCGAAGACCTGTGGAAAGACTAACTATACCTCAAGGCGCGGATTGTTACTCCCTGTAGTTGAAAACATCTTGAGCTTCTCATTTTCATCTTCATCAGTTTGTGAGGCTTAAGCTCAAATGACGATCTTATGTTCAAAGCCTCGGTTGGGGCTCATCGAGTATCGCAATTAAAGCGCGTGAGCGTAGCATGTCTTAACATCTCCATTCATGTAACCACGTGAAATGAAAAAAAAAACAGACAGGGATCACGATTGTTGCCGGGTGCACTTTTCTTTCGCTGCTAAGTTAACACATTTCGCTGCCAAAGGATCTCTACCACGAGAACCAAACCTTCTCATATCTCTGCCGGAGTGAGAGTCGATAAACACCTGTGGAGATTCGGGAACGAGCACCTCTGTATGGTTGCAGGGGAGCTGTGATGGTTTAAGAGCAATAAAATTGCCCCGAGAAGATTTTAGCGCCCTCGTTTCTTCGTTCTCTAAACTTCGATTAACAACGCTGTCGCGTTTCATGCGAAGCCGAGCTCTCTAGTTGTATGCTCCAGAACCAGCGAAACCTGAGCGCTGCTACCAGGAATGCCGAACAGTGCTTGTCATTGGGACCTTGCGCTGAGGGGATGGTCTTCGAAACTGAGCAACTGCAGCTATTGGCCGCCGCCTGGTTTGTCTCCGGAGGCGCACTACTCGCTTGCAGAAACGAAGTGTGTTGAGCATCGTTCTATCCATATATGCTGCTTTGTAGCTTTTGTTCAGAGGTCAGAGGTATAGGCTGTAGTTTCGCGTCTGGAAGCACAGCTCCTTTTAAATGTAAGTACTAACCTGACGAAATCACTTAAGAAACAAGGAATCGGGCAACAATTCCGAATGCCGAAATTCATAAATCGATATATTTAAAATCAACACACGTACCTGCAGGTAATGAGGCAGCTACAGCAAATAAATAAAAAAGGAGGGAGAAGAAACCTCGCGCATCATTGTAGAACATCGATTAAATTAGTTCCAATTTCGCCCCATTACAGACAATCATGTTCAGTTTTGACGTAATGACATAGTCCTCGGGAGGACCGCGATATTCTCATGGCACGGACACCGAAGGATGGACGCCCAGCAGGCGCACCAATAGGAAGCTCGGTCGCTAGGCAGGCATGAGAGGGCTAGGCGAGAGCCAGCAGAAGGTGTTCAAGCTCTTCCTCGTCTTCTCTGACGCCTTGGAGGCCGGATGGTGTGAACGCTTCATGTTCATTAACGTCGTTGTCTACAGGAAGAACTAGCGCCTCTGCAGCAGCTTGGACGAGCTCTCGCTGAACTCCTAGGAAGCTTCCAGCTTCGGTGAGTGCTTGCTTTTCTTTGGTGGCGTGAATACCATGTTTTATAAGGTGATGCGCTGTATCAAGAATAGCGTCAGTAGCAAGACCCGGGTGTCCGAGGTCAGCGTTGTGGTATACCAGCAGCATGAGGTAGTCACCTTCACCATAGGAATCATCGATTGGAATAACGACCAGCGCTTGATTCTGACCGGTGCCATCTGCGTTATATTCAGGAGCAGGCGCTTCGCTCTTGCACGGAATGGCAAGGAGGCAGTTAAGCGTGAAATCGCGGTGCCGTTGCAGGATTCGGGTGAACTGCAAAACGTTCTGCGGTGCAGTGGCGAGAAGCGTAACTACTGCTGTCGCTGTACGCGGAGCGGAGTTCCCGCCAAAAAGCACTTGCTTCTCTCGTTGCAGCAACCGCGGAACAGAGGGTTAGGGGGCGGCTAGGGGCGACTGTGGCTGTTTAGCTTGAAATGTTGGGGGGTGGTATTCCACGATCGGATGAGGACGCACAACGGCAGCGCTCAGTTGACTTCCCTCACCCTGGGCTTGCGCAGGCACAGGATTCCGACAGGAGTGGCGCCCCGGACTCGCGGAGCGAAGGTGCCGCTCCCTGAGGCGGCCCACCAGCATGTCCAATGTTGGCAGAATTAAGGGGGTCCTGAAGTGTCGTCGACTTGTTATCCACAGAGAGACAGCGCGCAGGGACTGAGGTTAACGTCTTTGGTTGTGGAGAACCGAAGAAGCGGCCGTTGAGGCTAGCATGCAGATGGCGGCGTCTTTCGCAGGGTGGCTAAGGGCAGAGTGCCAGACAAGAACATCAGCGCGTGGTTCTGCATACGTGGATATCAAACGAGCGAGCTTCAAACGAGCGAGTGCCTACTTTTGGATGACACAGCGAAGGCAAAGACAAAATTTTTTGGGGGACTTTAAAAAAAATGAAAAATAAGTGTCCCTGCCCGTGCCACCTAATGACATTTGTCAGGTTGGGCCAACATAAAAAAAATGAAAAATAATAAGCGCCTGCCTGCACCACAGGAGTACAACAGGCTTAAACCAATCTTAAAATAAATGAAAAGGCCCGAAGGCAATGGTATACTTTTGCCACCCGTAGGTGGGGAAAATGGAATAAAAATGAGGGGGGGGGGGTACAAAGCTATAGCGATCCACAGCTAGGGAAGCGGGCCCGGGGAGACTACGCTGATCTCCCCTGGGACGTAGCGGAAAGGGTTGGATGAAGGGTTATGGGAACTGGGATGGGAATGGGGACTGCAAGTTTTTTCTCTGATCCTTCAATTGTCTCGACTTCATTACTGGCCAGGCAGGCCAGTAATGACAGTAGTTCTAAAACTTAATTACAGTCGTTTTGACACCATGGTCGTGACAGTGCTTGCATGCCCTTAGCGAAAAAAGGCTGTGCTAAAAATGCATTTCGAACGCATTTATTAACTTCGTATTTATTGGGCATTTTTGACCCCATGCTTAAATTGCTAATGCTTTCTAAGTATGCTAGGAGTAATATCTTGAAAATTTTTAGAAATGCATCAAAAATACATTTTCTGTCCGCTTAGTATATTATACATTAAAAATATACTAAAATATGCATTAAATACATTACACTACATTAAATATTCCAGAGGCTCGTGTACTGTGCGATGTCAGTGCACGTTAAAGAACCCCAGGTGGCCGAAATTTCCGGAGCCCTTCACTACGGCGTCCCTCATATCCTGAGTCGCTTTGGGACGTTAAATCCCCATAAACCATAAAAACTACATTAAATATACACTAAAAATGTAGAATAGGTTAAAAACATATTCATTTCGGCTCGGCTTACAAAGGTGTGCTAGTAGGATTCGCCGGATAATACTGATCAATGTTGTCAACAGCAGAAGTAATAACTAAACTGGCTATAATCATCAGGAGATAAACAATCCTAGAGAAACCGCGTTGTCATCAAGAAGTCTATACCCATAATGTTGAAACAGCGCTAAGCAACAAGGACGAAGAAAGAAGGAAACACACACAAAGACGCTGATCTTACAACTAAATTTTATTTGAAGTAAGCAGGTCAATTTATACGTGCACCAGAACTACGCACATGCGCATGGTCAAGCACAGATGTACTCATTTAAAAATGCAAATAAAAACACCGCATCAAAGGCTCGTGCAGTTATCGCCGATATGCTATCCCCTGTGCAACAGGCTCATTTCATTGGAGGTTAGGGATACTGAAGGTGTGCTGACGCAACTGCTTGTCTCTCTAGTGATATGGAAGGCCTCTGCTATCTCTCTTGTGCGCCGATCATTGTGCACAAACAACACTTCTGTGTCGACAAAATACGGTGTCCATTTACACGTGAAGCAGTGCTTGGCTAGGTTAGTCTCTTTTTTTCTCAAGGAATTGGCGTGCTCCATGAGTCTATACCGATGCAAGGTCACGTGACGGGACCTGAACGGGAAAGATGTCGCCACACAGGATATGCCGACGGAAAGTGACGTCGGCAAACAGGAACTGCTCCGACAAGCGTAATACTTGGCTTGGCTTATATATAACCCCCCCCCCCCCCCCCGTCGAGAGGAGACACATTATCTTGCCCGGTGAAGCGCTTTTTGCGCAAAGACTGTGGGACCCCAAATTGTCGCACAAGCGTCGGAGCAGTCGCGTTCGAACGAGTGGTCTATCTAGAACCGAATTGTTAGTCGTAACTCGCGTCAGGTGTCGGTCAGGAGTCGAACCGTCAATCAACAAATACACAGGCGTCTATGGGAGCCGGTCGGCCTTTGCAAGTAGGGGATCTTTTCGCTGGCATGTCCGGGCCCGGAGGCGCGTATGGCGCCATTGCCGGTATAATGCTATCACGTTATCCACACGTGATTTAAATAAATGGTGATTGCCTTTCTGCTTGAAGTTAACATAAATGAATGGATGAAAAGGGAGAGCGTTCTATGTTCCCAGAAACGTGATTTCGTGCACTAGGTTGTTCCACGGCAGCTTGAAGTGTGCTGCAAATATGCTGACGCGGACTACCCATTTGTTAGAGTTTAATACCCCTGTCACACGGCCAGTTTCAATGGCCATCGAGTCGAGGGTCTTCGAAATTCTCAATCGACATCGAACTCGACGGAATTGTGTCGCTGCTACACGACAAATCGCAATGGCCATTGAAATGGTTCTCGTGTCTTACGCCAAGCTTGTGGGGCTCCACAGTCGCTACTTTGGATTTTGCAAAAATAACGAAAATATTTGATAATTGTACACTAAATGCTGAAATACACGCATAAGCGCATGTCGTTTAAAACTCTTTCAATTGCACGCACGCGACGGACAGATGCAAACACTGCTGTAGCCACTCTAAGACAAGACGAGCCAAAACCGAGCCAGTCCAACTGCGTCGGAGCGCTGCTTCGTCAGGCTTAACACCTGGGAAATCGCCTTGATATCTGAAAAACAAAAGCTATTTGTCTCTTGAAACTTTATGCGAGGGTAAGAATGGGCAAATCGAAGGCGAATACAACAGTTTAGAACACGATATTGCTTTGAGGGATTAGCGACGAAGCTGTTGTTGCTGCGAAGCGCGCGGGCAGGGCGCCACCATGTTGTCAACGCAAATACCGCAACGCAAAATTAATGCGCTAAAGGCACTTAAAGCCAGTTTGATACAATTTTAAAATTATTGTACAGAATTCTTGCATTAAAGTTTAGGCGAATAATGTTTGTTCATGCTTTTGTACTGTGAATGTATCATGTACGAAAGTGCGCTTTGGGCCGCTGGAGGCAAACAAGCGTTTCGGTGCAGGTGGGCTGGAAACGCTGATTGGTCAAACAAAATGTGACGTCACGCCTAAAACGTCACGTGACGTCATGGTCACGTGACTTTTAATGACGTCGTGTCCGGTTGGGAAGAGACATATTTTCCCTAGGTTTTTCTCGGAATTCCCCACGTTTTTGACAGCGCGCGCGGGTTCAAAAAGCGCACCTGATGCGCCGCGCTTTCACACACTGCATGCGCGTTTCTATATTTTTATTATATATGATATCCTTGAACTGCTGGTGTATTATTTTAGTGCGCTCGAACGGCGCGCTTCGTTGTGCATTTATTATAATCGCCACTGCCTGGCGGACCCGATACAGCTTTTGCAGACCTGAGAGGTTAAACACGTACTACCCATGCAAAGCCACGCAAATGCGCCCACAGGTGACCACGCCCGTCTATCAGCGCTCCGTCGAGTGCCTGCATTTACAATCGAGTGCTGTAGGACTATGAACCTGACCTAGAGCATACATATTATAATTTTTCCTTGTATTCTACATTCTCTACATGCAGGAGACTACACTCATAGCTTTCGTTAGTGCAGAAATTTCGTACAACCGTGTCAAAATTTGGCGGTCCGGTTTTTTTCTGCACGACGTTTTGGAGGAGAAAAGCATTGGGTCTTTGAAGGACGACAGTCTATATAAACTCTTATTCACTGTGTCGTCGTACCTATCGTAATTAATGACGACATATAAAGGCTTTTGATACAACTCTCGTGAGTTAAAACAAAACTGTTCGTTAGCACTAACCCGCGAAAAAATATTGCGCGCAATCATTCGCCACAGCCCGTTGCTGCGTAATTTTTGTTTTGTGCGGATTTTCTTTTATAATATGACAGCTGCACGCGATAGCTTATATATATAGTTGCGCAGCCGACCACTGCAGGTACCAGTAAACACGAACCCCGTTTAGAATGAATTTAAAAACGCGGTCGGGAGTTGGAATTATTTGTCCGGGACGCTGCGGTCAAAGTTCGCAGTTTTGAAAATTGAAACACGGAAATTTTTGCTCATAGCTAGTCACTCTTGCATAAGTAAATATCTTATTCCTACCCATCATCCCCTTGTCAAAACACATATATTAATGAGAAAAACGACCCATTTGATGCAATTAAGTTCACAGTCCTACAGGGTGGGTTCCACAACAAAGAGAGCAACGGGAGTCGTACTTTATTTACAAATTTGTAACAATTCCTCACGGCATTAATGAAAGTCCGGGTTTATTGACCTCCATCGCCCCTTTCAGAGCCAGTGCTGACCTTAGGAGTGCCGGCGCGTCAAACCTCGGTCGTTTGCCGCCAGCGGCATCTTTTTCAAGCTTCGCTGCCCGTCCGCTTACACAAAGCTCATAATTCATCCCCCACCCCTGTCTTCCCAGTTCGACGTACCACCTTGTCGAGCGGGGTGCAATTGAAGACCCAAGAACCCTTGATTAAATGCTCCTGCCATTCACCTTTACCCCCCCCCCCCCCACAGGACACTTTCGCGAACTCGTATGTTTTGCCGCCTTTTTTCTTTTTCCTTTGTGTGTGTGTTTCATGCACAGTGCACGTGTGTGTAGTTAAGCTAACTGCGCCGCTGATTCCGCCTTCACTATTCGTACCGAAGACGCTCCTGGAACGTCTCCTGCCCTGTCTGAATTTATTGTTTATTTGTTTGCTCGTTTTGGCCGGCGGCACGGGCAGTACATGCATCTATGATTCTTATCTGCTCCGGGACTCCGCCAAAGTCTGTTATTGTTGCTTTGAGGGCCCGGATGCCCTCCCTCCCCTCGTTATTCCTTTTTTCCCCCGGGCTGGCCTCCCGCGCAAGCTCGCTGGGCGGCAGGGAACAAAGCGTTTTTCTTTTTCTCTTTATTTCTTTCTCCTTTTTCTAGTATTTTTCTTTTGTGCCCATCAAGGGTTCTTGGTTCTTCAATTGCACCCCGCTCGGCAAGGTGGTGCGTCGAACTGGCAAGACAGGGGTGGGGGATGAATTCAGAGCTTTGTGTAAGCGGGCAGCGAAGCTTGAAAAAGATGCCGCTGGCGACAAACGACCGAGGTTTGTCGCGCCGGAATTCCTAAGGTCAGCATTGGCTCTGCAAGCGGCGATGGAGGTCAATACACCCGGACTTTCATTAATGCCGTGAGGAA
The DNA here is from genome assembly GCF_052857255.1 of Amblyomma americanum. Classification (NCBI taxonomy): domain Eukaryota; kingdom Metazoa; phylum Arthropoda; class Arachnida; order Ixodida; family Ixodidae; genus Amblyomma; species Amblyomma americanum. The sequence goes on along the minus strand of NC_135497.1, from coordinate 120,446,713 downwards.
TTGTTATTAAATTTGTAAATAAAGTACGACTCGCGTTGCTCGAGATCTCTTTGTTGTGGAACCCACCCTGTAGGACTGTTAACTTAATTGCATCAAATGGGTCGTTTTTCTCATTAATATATGTGTTTTAACAAGGGGAGGTAGGGATAAAATATGCGCGCGGTGGTTATTAAAGCGAATTCGTATAAAGTTAACGGTCTGCCCAATGTACTGCGTACTGCACACACTGCATCCTAGGAGGTATATTACGTTGCAGAAATCCCAATCAGAGTTGTCATTAATTTTCCATTTGAATCCTGAAGCTGTGCTTATTTCACAGCTTGATGTTTGTAATGTGTTTGCAGACCTGGAATCTACTTTTTCCACAAGGTCGACCCCCCAAAACCGGCTCTTTATGTGACTGAGTGTATTAGAATGTTTCGAATGTTTTTCGGTCGTCCGTAGACTGCATGAGGGAGAGCAGTGAAAATTTTGGCGAGGCGCTAGCTCGCTTTGTTTGAGAATGTTGAAATGTTTTTTTGAAGATTTTGTTTACGTACGTTAGGCGGCTGGTTGCTGGTGAAGGGGAGTACGAGATTTGCCTGATGGTCTGTTTGCTCGCTGTATCGACGTCACTCCAGTATTTGCTCTCGGTTAGGTTTAGATGTCCTTTGAATGGCATCGTCGGCAATGGCGACGGGTATCGCTGCTTAATGAGGACTTCTTGCATGCGTTTGGAATTTTTTACGAAGTCTTCATCTTGGGAACATATTCCTTTAGATCGATGTGCCTGAGAGTATGGGATGCTTGTTTTAGAGTGACGAGGATGGCAGCTTTGGAAGTGTACGTATTGTTGACGGTCCGTCGGTTTACTGGTGGTGAGTGAGCTTTCGTTTACCAAAATCTCAACATCTAGGAAGTTAATTGTGGTGTGGGCGCACGTGTAAGTGAAAGATATGTTGGGGTGGACGAGGTGTGGTCAGTCCAAATTAAAAAGATGTCATCCAAGTAGCGTTTTTATAGGGTGGGCTTAATGGGACAATCTTTCAAAAATTTACTTATTACTATGCATGAAGATGTTGACGTAGGTGTGGGCCATCCTTGTACCCATGGCTGTGCCGTTAATTTGTGAATAGTGTTGATTGATGAATTCGAAGTTGTTATATTCGAGTACGATTTTCAACAGTATTTATAAAACACGTGGAGCAGGGGAGCATCAAATCACTGATCGAAGCGTATGAACGAAACAGAAAGGAGGAATCCCCTGCTGCACGTGCATTAGATATGTTGTTCACAGCAACATCTTGCATGAAGCTGCAGGGAAGAGAAAACTCGATGAGACGTAGCCAGTTGTACTTGAGCCGTCTACATCGAAGGATTCACCACCGATCCTCTCACCAGGTTTCGTGAAGCTTGCGCTTTATCGTGCCGGTTTACCACTGTCCTTCTTGCTAGTGAAGCGATTATTTTTTTAATGTTCTCTTTTTGCCCCATTTGCCATCTGCCATTTTTGATCGTGCCATCTTCTGGGCAAGTACTACGTTTGAGGTTCGAAAAGATGCATAAGCGATCACGACCTATGCAAACAATAACAAAGACGAAACACGCTACAAGAGCACCACTAGCTGCATATCTGCATATCGCGCGCACACGTGCGACTGATTTTCGCTGACGATCGGCCGCTCCCGCAGTATTCAATTAGCTGTGTCGCCAGATCGTCTGTCGCGAGGCGCTTTCGCTGTGCCCGCATGACCGCTTGTCTTGACCTTCCAGGGGAATTGCGCGTTGCTCGCGCGCGGCTTAGCCCGAAGCCGGTAAACCGGCTGGCCACCGCCACATCTGGACCTGGTTTGACTCAAATTGGTCTCAGCCGCGTCTTGTTCGGTTCGGGCGCGAACAATACGCGAGATTCAAAGCGCTCGGCCGTCTCTGTCTCTATGGGGGGGGGGGGGGGCACTTGACCCCAAGGGCGCTCCTTTTCAACACCACCCCGCCGTCGCCCGCCTCCGATTGAACAGGCGGGGGGTTCAAAGGGGAGCTGCCGCGGAGAGGCCGGGCAGCTCGTCCTAATGACAGCGCAGAACATGCGTCACTGACAGCCCCCTTCCTTTCGCCGTCTTGTCCATCGTGCGTCGCGCCGAGCCCGACAAAGAAAAGGCCGTCACCCCCCCCCCTTCCCCTTCTGAATCGGGGGGCGGGGGGCGGAAATTCCGCAAATAGTTTCCCAGAGGCATCCTTTTTTTTTTCATGGGGTCAAGAGAAGCAAGCTTACAGTGCAAAATTAAACCTTGTCTTTCTCTTCCAAATGCAATTAACTAGGAGTCCTGTCCAACCATTCCAGCTTGTTATGGGGGCACCCCCAACCATTTTTTATTTCCGTGTAACTCGCAGCCCTTCTTCACCTTGGTCATTGTAGCCGCTATTGTTTCTCAAGTACCATGCAACATCTTGTTATTAGCAGTTGCTAATTCAAGCCTTCTGCAGGGTTTGAAGGACCTTTTTAATTGGAAATGAGAACATGTGCACAGGGTGGAAAGCGCGTGATCTGCCAGGAAACGCTAAAGCGGCCCCGAGAAGGGATCTTTATTAAGGATGACAGCCATCTTGGGCCTCTCCACTTGGCAACGACGACACAGCGTGTGCGGTCCCTATGGTTAGGCCCCAGCTGTGGAAGCCATCCTCGGACACGACCATGACCTTCGACATCTGATGTTTTTATTTAAAAACACAGGGACCAAAGTCGTGCTGTATGCAGTGCGATCGCCATGTGGTTCCATAATCATCCACCTAGCCCGGCTCTTTGGACGGATTCAGGAATCGACTGAAAAGAACAAAAGTAACGAGCAAACAAAGGTGCGCTGCATAAAAGTTAGAACGCAAAGAAACGAAGGCGCGCTGCGCTGGGATAATGCTGTAGCGAGGTCTAATATGTAAATTTTCATGGCTGGCGTGGATTTCCACAAAGCGCAAGTAGTCGCTACGGAGACAAACAAAGGCGCACTGGAGCTGGGTATGTATCATGTTTAACTGCGCAAAGAAACGAAGACAGAGAACAAGAAGGCACGACACGAGCGCAGACTATCAACAGATTTTTTCTTCAAGGAAAAAAGGCCTATATATGCATCTTCATCCCGCGAAAAACATGCTAAAAACCCGAAAGCGCAAACCCTATCACACACCATCTTGGCACATGTAACGTGATGCCACTGATCACAACCTGAAAGCAATCTCCGCATCGTCAGAGACAAGATACAAAACAAACAGCGAACTCACAGGCACACTCCTGCCAAGCTAGCGCTCCACACCGCCTGCTTGCGCTAAAGAAACTGCGCAAAAAAGGTATCTCCCCATCAATGAGGCCTACAGATGGTGATGCTACACAGTCATCTGATTCCTTGATCTGGTACGCTTCCACCAACTCCCTGCAAACCTGATCCCTGTGTTTAAACAAGACGCTGGTCTTGTTCAATCGTGGGAAGCAATCTTTGCACTCTTTGCAGTGCAGGGCGAGATTAGAGGAAGGTGCGCCCTTCAACGACCTGCGATGTTCTGCTAACATCTCGTTAATACATCGACCCGTCTGGCCGATGTACTTCTTCCCACACGAGAGGGGGACTTCGTATACGACTCCAGTCTTACACTCTGTGAGCCTGGTTTTCTGTCTGTGCGCTATCGAGCACTCAGCTCCAGCACGATTGCTCTGAGGCTCGAGCTTCTTTCGCACAGCACTACAAATCCTTGAAAGCTTATTCTTTGCCATGAAAATCACGTCCGCCCCGTATCTCGCCCCAACTTTTTTGAGCCGGTGTGAAATTACATTCCCTGAACGTTCAGGACAATCATATCCGAGCGCAACACTTGGCAGCATGTTGTGTCGGGATTTCTACAGCGACATTTGAGCTCACTCAAGCTTTCGGATCCTTTCTTGGTGAACAATTCCGCAAGTGTGGTTAAGTACCTGTCTGGGTTGGATAAGAAAAAGTACTCTACCTTCAGCATCGATGTGGAGGACTTATTTTATTCGCTACCCCATGCTCAGCTCATGCAGAGAGTGAAAGACTGCATTGTAAAAGACAATGACGAGTTCGTGTTCGTGGCGGGGTGCGGGGGTTTCCATAGAAAGTTTCCTGGAGCTGCTATCATTTTACCTAGAGTCAACCGTTGTTGGGCGGGGCGAAAAGGTGTACGTCCAAAAATCGGGTGTGTGCATCGGCTCCCGTGTGGCACCCGTTTTGAGCGATATTTACTTGAGCAGGATGGATCAAGAACTGGCACAAAATCTTGCTGACCTCGCGCTAAAGGTGTTCCGTTACGTCGATGATTTTTTAATCATTCTTAAGTCGAACTCTCCCAGGGCAGTTCCGGACGTCGTCAAAATCTTCAAAGATACAGGTAGTGGCCTGCGATTCACCTTCGAACTACCCAGCTCAGCTACCCTACAGTTTTTAGACCGACCGCAGCGGTGGCCAAGTGGTTGAGCATCCGCCTCGCATGCGGGAGGTGCGGGGTTCGATCCCCAGTGCCGGGGATACAATGGGTACAAGCTTTTCTCTGGTCTGGTGCTCGGCTTATTTAGGGTGAAATGCTTGGGAAATGGGTCTTTGACCCCACCTTGAGAAAAAGAAAATACCTTGTGTCAAGGCGTATTTGGCCATAGATGCCCTTGCGCCATAAAAAAAAGTTTTTATACCTCCGGATCCATTATCTAGAGAGCAGGGTCTGTTGCGAATATCACCATAGGACAAAAAAAAACCTCTCTTGAACGTCAGTTAGGGGCATTCCACACTCGTCAAGGCGGATATAGCGACTTCATGCTTAAAAGAGCTCTTGGGAAATCCTGTACACACAGAGCGGAGGCTAGCTTCCTGGGGCAGGTAGAGAGGCTGAAAGAAGCCGGGTATCTTGATCTGAGTTGGCTCAGATCTCCGAAAGGATCCTGTTCAAAGGAGGGAGGCCCATGCTAGTAAAAAAGAGGACGGTGGACGTAGACAAGTGGTGTGGGCATTCCATACATCCATTGAATTTCACACCGGCTCAAAACAATTGGGGCGAGATACGGGGAGGACGTGATTTTCACGGCAATGAATAAGCTTGCAAGGAATGTTATCGGCGGTCGCACGTGCATGACAATCCTTTCGACATGCGTGACGATGCCCACCGAAGGCATTTCAGGCTGTCGAAGGGACTTGTACGCTGGCTAAGCGAAGAGCGCGGAACATGCGTCACTGACAGCCCCCTTCCTTTCGCCGTCTTGTCCATCGTGCGTCGCGCCGAGCCCGACAAAGAGGAGGCCGTCACCCCCCCCCCCACCCACCCTTCCCTCCTGAATGGGGGGGGGGCGGAGATTCCGCAAATAGTTTCCCAGAGGCATCCTGTTTTTTTTTTTCATGGGGTCAAGGAAGGTGGCCCAAGCAGTGTGATGCAACGTTCTCTGTTCATTCTAGAGAAGCAAGCTTACACTGCAAAATTTAACCTTGTCTTTCTCTTCCAAATGCAATTAACTAGGAGTCCTGTCCAAAACCATTTCAGGTTGTTATGTGGGCACCCCCAACCTTTTTTATTTCCGTGTCTCTCCAGCACTTCTTCACCTTTGTCATTGTAGCCGCTATTGTTCAAGTACCATGCAACATCTTGTTATTAAAGGACCTTTTTAATTGGAAATGAGAGCATGTGCACAGGGTGGAAAGCGCGTGATCTGCCGGGAAACACTAAAGCGGCCCCGAGAAGGGATCTTTATTAAGGATGCCAGCCATCTTGGGCCTCTCCACTTGGCAACGACGACAAAGCGTGTGCGGTCCCTATGGTTAGGCCCCAGCTGTGGAAGCCATCCTCGGACACGACCATGACCTTCGACATCTGATGTTTTTATTTAAAAACACAGGGACCAAAGTCGTGCTGTATGCAGTGCAATCGCCATGTGGTTCCATAATCATCCATTTAGCCCGGCTCTTTAGACGGATTCAGGAAACGACTGAAAAGAACAAAAGTAACGAGCAAACAAAGGTGCGCTGCATAAAAGTTAGAACGTAAAGAGACGAAGGCACGCTGCGCTAATGCTGTAGCGAGGTCTAACATGTAAAATTTCGCGGCTGGCGTCGATTTCTACAAAGCGCGAGTAGTGCCTACGGAAATAAACAAAGGCGCACTGGAGATGGGTAAGTCTGTATACAAGCACGAGTTTTTGTCTCTACCAGCGATTTACTAGCTCACACCGCGCGATTTAGATGTCTGGCGTCGATTTCGACAGAGAGGGAATACGGGCACGAAACGGGACGCTCGCGATCTGCCAGGAAACAATGAGGTGGCCCTAAAAAGGGCCGTTTGCAGGAGCACTTCAACCGCGACCTGCAGCGGCGTGGCGGCGCGGTGAGCAGTAGACCCAGCAGTGATCCGTCCTGTGCCCTTTGGCTCCGCACCGACGACACCGGTGCACGACGTACACCTCTCCTGGTCTTGCCCTTGAAGCCGACGCTATCCCTGGTCCGTAGATCTTGACGAGGGCCGCGACGATAATCTTTGACATCTGGTCGATGCCCCGGTCTGCGGCAAACAAGGACAGCATCGGCTCGCCAGAAGCATCCAGGAAACGATGCTGCAAAAAAAGTTACGTTACAAGCGCCGCAATTTGGCGAGTTCTGCACGAGAAAACTTGCGAAAACGTTGTTCAACCCTTACCTCGTGATTGAGAACGTGCACGCCAGACAAGCGCTTCATCGTGGCTGTCAGACGGCGGTTCAGATGGCGACGCCGGCGGTCCTCAAACCGCACCTTATGTGGGTCGTCGTAATGGAGTTGCAGAATTTTGAACACGAGCACGACGTGCTCCTGCAGCAGGAAAACGAGGTCCTGGAATGCGCAAGGCATGTAGGTAAGCGGTACAGCACTTCATGAAGCGAAATTTGAGATAAAATGCGTACCTTTATGTCGCTGGCGATTTCTCGCGGGTCAGCGCCTTTTGGGGGTCGTCGCAATGTCGTGGAAGCAAGAACTGTACAGAAATTTCAGCTGGCTGCGCCGACGAGCGCACCACGCAAAAAAAAAAGCCATACCTGGACAGCTTCCGAAACGCGCGCGCCGCCGCCTACGCTCACGAAGAGAATGCCCGCAGACCACGCACGCCCGGCGGCCGGCCAGCCGGCCCTAGCGATTCCCTAGGCACTCTAGGGACAGGCCGAGAGAGGCGCGGCGAACCCACGTCCGGTTGAGAACGAGGGAGAAGCAGAAAAACGTCACGGAGAAGCGCATCCCATCGACCAATCAGTGTTTCCAGCCCACGTGCACCGAAACGCTTCTGGAGGCAACGCCTCGCACAAGCGTTTCGGTGCAGGCGGGCTGGAAACGCTGATTGGTCAATCAAAATGTGACGTCACGCATAAAACGTCACGTGACGTTATAATTACGTGCTTTTAATGACGTCGTGTCCAGTTGGGAAGAGACATATTTTCCCTAGGTTTTTCTCGGAATTCCCCACGTTTTTGACAGCGCGCGCGGGTTCAAAAAGCGCACCTGATGCGCCGCGCTTTCACACACTGCATGCGCGTTTCTGTCCAGAATGGCGTCAGTGTTTCCAAACCAGAGTGAACGTCAACCTGAGCACGGTGATCATGATCGACGTTGCGGCGTCTGCGACAAAGTCTTCACTCAGCGGAAAAACATGCTGCAGCATATGAGGATGGTGCACAAGTTGGAGACGAAAGGAGCCTTTCTCCACTGCGACCAGTGCAGCAGCCTGCTATCAACACTCGAAAATTTGGTTCATCACTACAACGTGGCGCACAAATTCCCAGCCGAAAATCTGCAACTGTCCTTTGGGAACGACAAAGGTAAGGAGACATGTTTGCAACGCGACGTGCATGAATTTTCCTGCGCTGCCTCTTTGGCTTTTTTTTTGTTTGTTTTGCTTTAACGTTCTTAGCAAGTCTGTGCGAATGCATCTATATATGTGCGCAGCGGGCGAATTTACAGCTTTTTGCAGCGAGCTAAATCCCGCATTTTATTTTTATTATATATGATATCCTTGAACTGCTGGTGTATTATTTTAGTGCGCTCGAACGGCGCGCTTCGTTGTGCATTTATTATAATCGCCACTGCCTGGCGGACCCGATACAGCTTTTGCAGACCTGAGAGGTTAAACACGTACTATCCATGCAAAGCCACGCAAATGCGCCTACGGGTGACCACGGCCGTCTATCAGCGCTCCGTCGAGTGCCTGCATTTACAATCGAGTGCTGTAGGACTATGAACCTGACCTAGAGCATACATATTATAATTTTTCCTTGTATTCTACATTCTCTACATGCAGGAGACTACACTCATAGCTTTCGTTAGTGCAGAAATTTCGTACAACCGTGTCAAAATTTGGCGGTCTGGTTTTGTTCTACACGACGTTTTGGAGGAGAAAAGCATTGGGTCTTTGAAGGACGACAGTCTATATAAACTCCTATTCACTGTGTCGTCGTACCTATCGTAATTAATGACGACATAAAAGGCTTTTGATACAACTCTCGTGATTTAAAACAAAACTGTTCGTTTCACTAACCCGCGAAAAAATATTGCGCGCAATCATTCGCCACAGCCCGTTGCTGCGTAATTTTTGTTTTGTGCGGATTTTCTTTTATAATATGACAGCTGCACGCGATAGCTTATATATATAGTTGCGCAGCCGACCACTGCAGGTACCAGTAAACACGTACCCCGTTTAGAATGAATTTAAAAACGCGGTCGGGAGTTGGAATTATTTGTCCGGGATGCTGCGGTCAAAGTTCGCAGTTTTGAAAATTGAAACACGGAAATTTTTGCGCATAGCTAGTCACTCTTGCATAAGTAAATATCTTATTCCTACCCATCATCCCTTTGTCAGAACACATATATTAATGAGAAAAACGACCCATTTGATGCAATTAAGTTCACAGTCCTACAGGGTGGGTTCCACAACAAAGAGAGCAACGGGAGTCGTACTTTATTTACAAATTTGTAACAATTCCTCACGGCATTAATGAAAGTCCGGGTTTATTGACCTCCATCGCCCCTTTCAGAGCCAGTGCTGACCTTAGGAGTGCCGGCGCGTCAAACCTCGGTCGTTTGCCGCCAGCGGCATCTTTTTCAAGCTTCGCTGCCCGTCCGCTTACACAAAGCTCATAATTCATCCCCCACCCCTGTCTTCCCAGTTCGACGTACCACCTTGTCGAGCGGGGTGCAATTGAAGAACCAAGAACCCTTGATTAAATGCTCCTGCCATTCACCTTTACCCCCCCCCCCACAGGACACTTTCGCGAACTCGTATGTTTTGCCGCCTTTTTTTTTCTTTTGTGTGTGTGTTTCATGCACAGTGCACGTGTGTGTAGTTAAGCTAACTGCGCCGCTGATTCCGCCTTCACTATTCGTACCGAAGACGCTCCTGGAACGTCTCCTGCCCTGTCTGAATTTATTGTTTATTTGTTTGCTCGTTTTGGCCGGCGGCACGGGCAGTACATGCATCTATGATTCTTATCTGCTCCGGGACTCCGCCAAAGTCTGTCATTGTTGCTTTGAGGGCCCGGATGCCCTCCCTCCCCTCGTTATTCCTTTTTTCCCCCGTGCTGGCCTCCCGCGCAAGCTCGCTGGGCGGCAGGGGACAAAGCGTTTTTCTTTTTCTCTTTATTTCTTTCTCCTTTTTCTAGTATTTTTCTTTTGTGCCCATCAAGGGTTCTTGGTTCTTCAATTGCACCCCGCTCGGCAAGGTGGTGCGTCGAACTGGCAAGACAGGGGTGGGGGATGAATTCAGAGCTTTGTGTAAGCGGGCAGCGAAGCTTGAAAAAGATGCCGCTGGCGACAAACGACCGAGGTTTGTCGCGCCGGAATTCCTAAGGTCAGCATTGGCTCTGCAAGGGGCGATGGAGGTCAATACACCCGGACTTTCATTAATGCCGTGAGGAATTGTTAATAAATTTGTAAATAAAGTACGACTCGCGTTGCTCGAGATCTCTTTGTTGTGGAACCCACCCTGTAGGACTGTTAACTTAATTGCATCAAATGGGTCGTTTTTCTCATTAATATATGTGTTTTAACAAGGGGAGGTAGGGATAAAATATGCGCGCGGTGGTTATTAAAGCGAATTCGTATAAAGTTAACGGCCTGCCCAATGTACTGCGTACTGCACACACTGCATCCTAGGAGGTATATTACGTTGCAGAAATCCCAATCAGAGTTGTCATTAATTTTCCATTTGAATCCTGAAGCTGTCCTTATTTCACAGCTTGATGTTTGTAATGTGTTTGCAGACGTGGAATCTACTTTTTCCACAAGGTCGACACCCCAAAACCGGCTCTTTATGTGACTGAGTGTATTAGAATGTTTCGAATGTTTTTCGGTCGTCTGTAGACTGCATGAGGGAGAGCAGTGAAAATTTTGGCGAGGCGCTAGCTCGCTTTGTTTGAGAATGTTGAAATGTTTTTTTGAAGATTTTGTTTACGTACGTTAGGCGGCTGGGTTACTGGTGAAGGGAAGTACGAGATTTGCCTGATGGTCTGTTTGCTCGCTGTATCGACGTCACTCCAGTATTTGCTCTCGGTTGGGTTTAGATGTCCTTTGAATGGCATCGTCGGCAATGGCGACGGGTATCGCTGCTTAATGAGGACTTCTTGCATGCGTTTGGAATTTTTTACGAAGTCTTCATCTTGGGAACATGTTCCTTTAGATCGATGTGCCTGAGAGTATGGGATGCTTGTTTTAGAGTGACGAGGATGGCAGCTTTGGAAGTGTACGTATTGTTGACGGTCCGTCGGTTTTCTATATACACTGGTGGTGAGTGAGCTTTCGTTTACCAAAATCTCAACATCTAGGAAGTTAATTGTGGTGTGGGCGCACGTGTAAGTGAAAGATATGTTGGGGTGGACGAGGTGTGTCAGTCCAAATTAAAAAGATATCATCCAAGTAGCGTTTGTATAGGGTGGGCTTAATGGGACAATCTTTCAAAAATTTAGACTTATTACTATGCATGAAGATGTTGACGTAGGTGTGGGCCATCCTTGTACCCATGGCTGTGCCGTTAATTTGTGAATAGTGTTGATTGATGAATTCGAAGTTGTTATATTCGAGTACGATTTTCAACAGTATTTATAAAACACGTGGAGCAGGGGAGCATCAAATCACTGATCGAAGCGTATGAACAAAACAGAAAGGAGGAATCCCCTGCTGCACGTGTATTAGATATGTTGTTCACAGCAACATCTTGCATGAAGCTGCAGGGAAGAGAAAAGTCGATGAGACGTAGCCAGTTGTACTTGAGCCGTCTACATCGAAGGAATCACCACCGATCCTCTCACCAGGTTTCGTGAAGCTTGCGCTTTATCGTGCCGGTTTACCACTGTCCTTCTTGCTAGTGAAGCGATTATTTTTTTAATGTTCTCTTTTTGCCCCATTTGCCATCTGCCATTTTTGATCGTGCCATCTTCTGGGCAAGTACTACGTTTGAGGTTCGAAAAAGGTGCATAAGCGATCACGACCTATGCAAACAATAACAAAGACGAAACACGCTACAAGAGCAGCACTAGCTGCATATCTGCTATAAAAGTAAATATTTCCAACAATACATTATCTTTTAGTATGCACCGTTTACTTGCCATACATACACACACACAAGCAAAAAAAACACGCCATAATGAAGAAAACCGCGAAAAACAACGATAAACAAACCGGCCTCCGAACTCCACTTGCCACTTTTACACGCCAGGGCGCGTGGCACATTTCGGCGCGACATCTGAACCGCGCTGTGTGTGTCTTGTGTGTCCCTCCTGTGTCCGTGTCTTTTGCGCTGTTTAAAACAAGTATGCAGCACCAACTAGCCCGCACGTCTATCCTTGTAGCCTTCATTTAAACCGCTTTGAGCGGGCGCTCGAGGCCGCGCTTCCGCAGGACTGTTCCGCATAGTGTAGTCGATTTTTCTGTGCCAAAATTCCAAATTTGATTTTTGGTGGAGGGTTACCCTGCCATACTCCCTTAAAAACGCACTGATATCATTGCCTTCAATACCTTTGATATTACTTTATTCATCGGGCGCACACGTCCACAAGACAATAACGATAACACGAGGGGATCGCATTCCAGGATTCCACCACGCAATTGCATGCTTCAGCGTTAAAGTGGGTATTACGAGATAGTAACTAGGGCCACATAGCAAACACGCGTGCAGATATTGAGCAAGGTGATGGCAACAGAAGCATATAGCGCAAGTATCGCAAACCTTCGTGATATTGTTGAATTGGGCATTTGAATGCTGTATTTTCTGCAAGGTACAAAGTTCCGCTTTTTGGTATGTACAGTGTATACATGAAATTATGGTGCACATAATCCTCCATGTTTTTCGAATATTTTTCAAGCATTGTTCATTCGTCACTGACAATGACAGTGCCTTCAGTTTTAACACCTTTCTACACAATATTTTCTAAAGTATTTTTTATGCATTTTACAGAGTTCCATGATTGGAAAGGACAGGAGGAAGCGAGCCAGGTGTGCAAGTTCGTAATATCCACAGGTGAAAAAAGGCTCACCAACGGATGTACGAGGACCTACTACGCTTGCAACAGGTCAGGAGTGGCACGACCAGGTCGAGGCAACAAGACTCGTGCGATGAAAAGTCAGGGAAGCTGCAGGAGCGGCAGGACATGCCTTTCTTTTCTGATCGTTACTAGAGACGAGGGTACTGTCAAGGTATCGTACCAAAGGACGCATTATGGGCATGATGCAGATGTTGAACACCTGAGTATGACTGACCAGGAAAGGGCAAGCATTGCGGATGACCTTTCGAAAGGAGTGCCCATGAGGACAATATTGAAGAAAATAAGGGAATCGGTGACAAGCAAGCTAACTCCTCTGCATTTGACAAATCGCATGGACTTGCACAACATCAAGCGGCAATATAACCTCACAGTTCCTGAAAGATGTCATGATAATGATGCTGTGAGTGTAAGCATATGGGTGCAAAGCATGAGGAACAAGGGGCAACCTGTTGTTCGCTTGTACAAAGAGCAGGAAGTTGTTGACCCAACGAATACCTTTAGTACAAAAGACTTTGCTCTTGCCTTAATGACGGAGCCACAGGAAGAGCTGCTGAAAGTTCTAGGTACAGGAACAGTCTGTGTTGATTCCACACATGGAACAACGGGGTACCAATTTGAACTGGTGACTGTTCTGGTGCTGGATGAATATGGAGCAGGATTGCCTATGGCTTACTTCATCTGCAGCACGATTAATGAGAAAACCCTATCAGCATTCTTTGAATCCCTGAAGTCCTCCACAGGAGCCCTGTCAGCTAGAACTTTCATGACAGATGATGCATCCGAATACTTCAAGGCCTGGTCAACAGTCATGGGCCCACCTCAACATCGACTACTCTGCACATGGCATGTGGACAAAAACTGGAAGCGAAGGATTTCTAGAAGATAAAAGGAAAAGAACTCGCAGTAGATGTTTACCATGCTGTTCGTACACTGCTAGAGTGCCCAAAAAAAGACGAAGTGGCTGAGCTTCTCGAGTCATTTCTTGCCAACAAAGATCCCAGGCTTCAGGAGTTTATTCAGTACTTCAGAGGAAATTATGCTCACCGCCTGGAGATGTGGGCCTACAGTTTTCGAACTGGACTTGGCATCAACACAAACATGTATCTTGAAAGGATGCACAGGACTTTAAAGCATAGTTTCCTGGAAGGTAAGAAGAATCATCGTGTTGACAGGCTCATCACTGCACTGATGGACATGACATACGAGTCTTTGATGAAGAGGGTACAACACATTGTGAAAGCAAAGAGAACGAGCAAGATGAGCCGGATCGAGAAGAACCACAGATCTGCTGTGGCAATTACTACGCCTGCCAAGAGGAATGAAGATGGAACATGGACTGTGCAATCCCAGTCCACAAGAGGCCTCACATACAGGATTTCAAAAGAGAAAGGTAGTGCCTGCTGCCCTCTGAAGTGCAGCGAGTGCATGGTGTGTGTGCATAGCTATTCATGTGATTGTGAGGAGCACCGAATGAGCTTGACGATCTGCAAACACATTCACTGTGTGGTCATCGCTGGCGCACCTGAAGGAAGAGATCAGAAGATCCTGAAAGCTACTGAAGCAGTGTCATCCAATTCAAAGGCAAGCGAGGCTTTCCACATTTTGGAAAGTGTTCAAACAGCAGAAGCCTCTACAAGCATGACAAAATCTGACTTGGTCTTGGCCAAGATGGAATTGCTCAAAGAGTATGTCGCAGAGCAAGAAATTCCTCAAGAAGTGCACAACAAGGCCAGCAAGCTTTTGGACCCTGTACTGAAGATTTATGAAGGCACTAAGAAGCAAGAAATGCCCCACACATCAAGGGAGCCTGCAAACAAGAAAATCGAACACCAAGTCAGGTTTCATTCCACTAAGAAGCAGAGGCTGTCCAGCTCAGGTACAAGTTTTTCCAAGCCAACTGAGCTTCAGAAGGAGAACATAAAAAAGCAAATCCTTAACAGCAATGATGAGGCAACTGTTATAACAACATCTCCAGGACACAACTACATATGAAAGATGAGATCGACTCTATGGCCCTCTCTTCTGGTTTACAACCCGTCTACAAGTTCATCTGTGTACTTATAGACCTCGCCTATGAGGTGTGCAGCTGTCTCGAACCAGATGGATGGTGTGTGCGTTAGAGCGCGAGAGGCACCTCCATACTGGCCATATATGCTGCAGGTAAGTATATTTTCCTTTCAGCAGCAGCTTTGTGGTACCAGTAGGATGGTGTGTGCGTTAGAGCGCGAGAGGCACCTCCATACTGGCCATATATGCTGCAGGTAAGTATATTTTCCTTTCAGCTCAGTGTGTTGCACACTTAAACAACTGAAGCGAAACCTACAGCACAATGGTTTCTCTGCATCTGGCTTAGCCAGACCATTTTTTTCTCTCGGCAGAACCTGACTGCTAGAGAGCGCGTCTCCCAGGTGGCGGATAGGGAGGCTCTTACCAAGCACCTGAAGTGTGCAGCTTGCAAAAGGCACAATAAGTTTGATTAAATGAGGGAACCTTCTGGCATGGTGTGTCTTATAAGTACAGAGTGCTCGGTAAGAGTGGTGCGTGCACCCGCGGACCAACAGGGGTTTCACTGCCTTGACACATTCCCCACCTGTACATGCTTCCTTTTTCCTCAGGTCCATGGCTACACATTGCTGGCAATTCACAAAGTTGCTGTTAGGGTGCAACTTGATGCAGACATTTTCTGAACAACTCTGCTAAGTGGCACATGGTACTATTATGCGCTGTCAAATAAGAGTTCGGTGTGTGCAGAGCTAAAAGCGACGACTGTTCTAATTTGCGCTGTTGTGATTGTCTTTCAGGTGACAAACAACCAAAGAGACGTGAAGACAACATTGATGGCCTTTCATGATTGTACTGAAGATGTCATTAGCATCAGTTATTGAAATACTTGGAAGATCGCAACTTATACTATGCCTTACCTTTCCTTCAGATTCTAGTATATTGCAATCTGCCTGTCATAGCACAGAAATAAACCTATATTTATTTTGTTCCTGCAACTACGTTGTCGTCCAATCTCTTTGCAGGTACATGCATCCAGAGATTTGAATTCATTACCAGCATTGTCTGGCGTGCAGTGCAGAAATAAACAAAGCTGCAACACTTTTTAAAGATGCATTGTCACCACAAGCAATCGTAAATTATTTTTCCAATAAAAACAATCTATACATTGTAGATTGTTTACATATTTTCTTAAGCACCCACATAAATTAAAGTAGATAAACTGAGGTGTGACAACTGAACAGATGTGTGAATTGAGATATGGTTAAGTGAGTGCACAAAATAGACAAAGGGACCACAATAACACTGTTCATAACACTGCTCAAAATGCTATACTGTTGCAGTACTGTAGAATCTGCAGAAAGGGCCACACAGCATTTCACTGAGTTAATAGGTAAGATAGATTAGCCTGAATTCATAGTGACAGTCATTAGAACAGCTGCATGGCAAACTCTTTAAGAATGCATCCAAGTCATCAGAGCCTTTTTTTATTAAATAATTATTGCATTAGCACTGCACAAATATTTACTGTTTACATTACAATAGACTACATTGGTAACAATAGCTTGGATTATCATCTCCTGATATGCGTATACAGTTGAGCTTAAAGTGGTATAGACACAAAATTTTTGCTTACATCTTCTTTGAAATGATGCATCAAACATTAGTATAGACGGGTCATCACTTGACATTTGCCTACGGCCGCTAAATAATTTGTAACAATGTCACTAATTAGGTTACATTGTTCACGATACAAAATGTGTGATGCATGTTCTAGGTTTGGGCTAGGATTAGTGTAATGTATGCAAGTCATTTTTCATTTACAGGAGCTTATTCTAGATGTTCAATAAAGCCCAGGAAGGTGTTAGCAGAACACACAGTTATTCTTTTGATTCCATGACAGGTATGACTTAAGATGAACACCAAGATATTTATATCTTGTGATAAGCACGCTAATAGCTGCTATCTGGAAACTATCTGGAGGATATTCGGGTACTCTGTGAATGATGAATTCAGCATTAGAGACATTAAGGAGCAAGAAATTGTTTCATCGAGATGTGACCTTTAATATTAGCAGTCCATATGAGCAATCACACTGAGGTAAATCAAAGCATCATCAGTGAATAATCTAGTCATGCAGACAATCTTATATTACGTGTCGATCAACGACTGGTTCCATGTGATGAGTATAGGGTAAACTGTGCTTGATGACCTGCTTCAATTCGAACTTCCTCCCCCATGAAAAGTAATGCTGATATTCATATGCCCATACACACGCCCATGCCAATATTCATATGCCCATACACAGAGTGTTTAGCGTGGGAGAGTTGAGATGCAAATATGCAGCAGTATGCAGGCCTCCATTACATTTCTGCTACAAAACAGCTCGAATGAGTTCTGCACCAATTGCGTGAATTAATTATCAACTCTTGCAGGAGAAAATATACAATTTAGATTTCAACAACATATATCATACAAATGCTCACACTGAATTCGAAAATTTTGCTGAGGCTCTTGAGTCTGCCATATCGAAATGCACATTATGCACTACCCGTAGGTACGAACAATTATTTGTGCCTGTGGATGAATCAGAACATACTTGAGGCTATACAAGAGAAGGATCAATGGTATCGTAAGTGGAAACGTCAAAAAGAAAACATTTGTTATTCAAACAAGTTCAGATCCTCCAGAAACTATGGAGTGGCATTAATACAGATGAGAAAGAAAGAATACAACTGTATGCTAATACAGAAAGCAGAAGGAAACTCCTGAAAAATGTGGGATGTGGGAAATAGCGTAATCGGTAGACAGTTAAAACAGCGCGTAGTTCCTGAACACATTGATGAAAACACAGTTGATAGGTTTGATAATTCCTTCACAAACATTGGCCCTGAGTTTGTAGCTCATATCCCTAATCTACCATGCTCTGTTAATGACCCTTGTGTTCATGACACCTTCTTACCGCAAGCTGTTGCCGATTGTGACATCACAGCAATCAAGAAAACTCGTTGCAAACAAGGCAACCAGACATGACGGGATTACTTTGAGAGCATTAAAGAGAACATCCACCAACTTGCTCCACTCCTATCAATAATAATGGATCATGCAGTTTACGAAGGTATTTATGCAAATATTTTGAGGATCGCTGCAGCTATACCAGTTCACAAACAAGGATAGTAATGATTCAGGCAGTTACCGTCCAATCTCGGTTTTGAGTATCATTAACACTGTGTTCGAAAAACTTGTCGGAAAGCAACTAAATTACTACTTGGAGAGAACTAGAATCATATCTCACTGTCAACAAGGCTTCAGAAATAACAGGTCTACATCTACAGCAGTAATGGCATTGTCTCAAGAGTTATGTTCATCTTTGCATAATTATGAAATGTCTGCAGCCTTGTTCCTAGACTTAAAGAAAGCATTTGATACTGTTAATCATAACATTTTAATTCACAAGCTAGAGCACTATGGTTTTAGGGATTCCACTCTTGATTTCTTTACAAGCTACATTACTAACAGAAAACAATTTTTCCACATAAAACACTTAAAATCATCTCGACAGCCTGTGTGTGCTGGAGTGCCTCCAGGGGTCAGTCTTAGGCCCTGTGCTGTTGAGTGTTGCTTGCTAATACTTTGTTCACTGATCATTTATAACCAAGTTTCATGTTGGCATCTTCTGTTGCTGTAATAACAAATGTGTACATTGGGCCTATACTAGCTTCGGCTATTGACCCAGCAGTTTTTGCAAACGTTTTGTAGTATCTGAAGTTAAAAGAAAGTACATGCTCTGAATTAAGCATCTGTGATCACGACCACTGGTAGAGCCGGATCAAACAAGTGCATTACGTCACAAGTTGAAAGTAGTTACTTCACTTCATGAAAGCTTTGAACTGCCTCAGAGTCCCAAGCGAAAGCAACGTAGTGTCACAAGAGCCTGCGCAGAGGCTCAACAACACCTGCATAGTGAGACCACAATTGGGACCACTTGTTAAAACCACTTGTTTTGAGGTGGCACCACTTGAAAACAAGTGGGACCATTTGGAATCCCACTTCATATTTGGAATCATTGTCTATAAAGTGGGGACATTTGGAATCCCACTTCATAGACACCTCGAATTGCCATGAACTACTTAAGCGCACACTCCAAGGGAATGTTGAAAATCCGCTGCAGCACGAAGAGGCTCATGACTGAAAAAATGCAGATGCAGGAACCATTGGAAGCAAGCTGTTGTCAATGCACAGTGTTTAGAGTAAATGGTACCACAGGCCCACAAAGCGCAGATTTTGTTTAAAAAATCGGCCGTCTTGTTAGCATCAATGCCGCAGTGTCCAGGTATCCAGTGAAAGCGCATTTCTTTAACATGTAGTGGAATGAAAAATCTTAGAGAATGGCCCAGAAGAGCGTCCTTCGAGCCTTCGAGTGAGTCAGGACAGAAAGGCTGTCAGCAAGTATAATGACATCAGTAACGATGCAAGAGACCTTATCTATAGGGCCAACTGAACCCCTAGAAAATGAACAGCGAATATAGGTGTATAATCAGGGGCCCGAAACGAATAACTGCAATCTAGAGCCAATAGCTGCCTATAGGCGACTTCATGCAAACATTTAAAGCGAAAGCCTTTAATGGCTCTCGTTATCCATCCGTCCGCGAAATCTGTCACACTATGACGTCATCAATGGTATAATAATTGATATAACCCATATAGTCTTAGCAATTAAGAAGTAATTGGTGATTAGAAATTGCGCATTAGTTTGTAATTACACATTAATTTGTGAAGTAAATTAATAGCTCAACACGAAACGTTAAAAATGAAAATAAATAACAATTTTAAAGAAACAAAAATAAAAAGGAAAAATTAACTTATGTGACAATGCAGTTTCAGAAGCGAAAAATTAAAAATAATTAAATAAAAATTAAAAGAAGCAGCCACAGTGGGCGCAGAAAGGCTTTCGCCTCGCGCACTTTACATCGCCAAAGTGACCACTGAATTTTAAAAAAAAGTGCCTCTTCGTACAAGCGATTAATCGCCTTTTCCCGGTTCGCCCTGCACCTTCGAGCAACAATTCCATTATATGAAGTTGTCCGACGCAACGCCAGAAACGAGCTGATCACGAACAACAGTGTTCACGGAATTGTCGAAGTCGCAGTTCTACGCAGGTTCGCGTAACTGAGCAATGTAAACCTGCAGCTGACAGGCTCGCCAGGGTTCTGTAAACATATCTTGAACCGCGGTAGCGTTCCGTCGTGGCTGAGGACAGACGGTTGCAAGTGCTGAGCGCGGTTTGAAACGTATCTTCGCCTTTCGTAACTTCACTTATGGCGAATTCCACTGCTGGATCTGAAGTGAGGCGCTCGAATCGCAAAAGAGCGCCCCAAACCGCCTCGGAGCAGATCCGCCACTGGTCGGCGTATCAACCTTGTGAGCTCCGTTGGAACGGAGTTGCTCCAATCGACCAGCGGAATTCGCGCGGTCGGTCCAGGTCGCCCAGTTGAACTCGAATTCGTCGTCGCGGAGCAAGAAAAGCTGCTCCAGCACGACCAGTGGAAATCGCCATTAATTTAGGTCCCTGCTCCTTCATTTTGCGCTCGTGGCAGGAGGCGTTAATTGCGGAACGACGCTGACCTTCGACGCCGCGCGACTGCAAAGGCATGGCTTTGCGCCGGGTTGCAGCAAACTCAGGCCAGACGCCTCCTGAAAGTAGGTAGAAAACAGTGCCTTCCACTGGTTCCATGGTACTGGTGACTGGCCCGGTGTTTCTAGGAATGTACGAGGGGGCGTAAGATCCCGTGCAACTCATAGGTTTACCTCGTCGACACGTTGTTGTATTGTAGATGCAAGATCGAACGACACACCGGAGCGAGCGATGTCATGATGACGCCAAGTTTCCGCCGAACCCCCCCCCCCCTCTACTTTTCTTGCGTCACGTATACGTGGTGTCAAGAGACATGCATGTGACTGAAACTCTGAAGAAGCGAAACTGAAAGTAAGACAACCGAAACTGAAAATAAGAGAAGAGAAACTGAAACTGCCGCACAGTTCATTGCCTGATGGACACATGCAGTATCACGTATTATTTAACGCCTTCATAAAACCGCTGTTTGTTCTTCTATAGGATTAGCAGCATTAGTATATGTTTGCTATTAATGACACCCAGGTAATGAACATGATTTACCAACTTAAGTAGTGTTGGTTCTGGTGTAACGCACGAATAATTTATAGACATGCCTTTGTGTATACGCCAGAAATGAAATTGTGAAGCAAGCCTTGAAACTGCCTGTGCATTTCTCATAAAAAAAAGAAAAACATTATCTTGTTTTCAAAGCATGCGTGTCATCTATATCAGATGTGACTAATGTTGAGCTATAACTTTAAATGGCTCATGCTGGCTGCCATCAAAAATCACTTTTTTTATTCAACAAACCTCATAACTCATTTCTGTCACGAAAGCAACGAAATGCTTCACTTATATCTCATTGCTTTGGTGCAGTCATGGTTCATTATGCAATGTAAAATCTGATTCACGTATATTTTTGTTACTTGTTGCACGATACGTTTGTTCCTGAAATTCAGCACATCCACCAGTATTGCGTTCCCGTGCGGCTTTCTTTTTTTTAACTGAGTACAGGTGAATAGCCACCGGATTCTTGGCTGATCGCCCAGTATAGGTATGTGCCATCTTTTGATAGGCTAACAACATCAACAAAATTCGTCTTTCACTTCCAATCATGTGTGCTGCGGTATACTTTTTCTTCGACTTTGTATTGATTCCATCCGTAGTAGGCATGGGAGGCATTGGCCACGCTATCAGCTTCCGCAAGTTAGGTTCACGCAGAATTTGTTAGCTCCGCTTCAAGTTGATCTGATCTCCTTGCAACGAGTTGCTGAAGAAAACGGGTGGACGGGGCAGTGCGGGAAGAAGAGTCGTCGAAGGAAGACATTTGTAATGTTTCTTGAATATAGCCAAAGTTTCTGTTACCGTTATTCAGTTTTTGTCCCCCTGTGATTTATCAGCTATTATTCGAACCCCCAAAGTTTAAAGTTCAAAGTAGTAGCATTACTTTTAAATTCAGAAGAAGCTACTAAACATTACAATTGGGATATATTCGCAGGATCTGGCTTGGAGCTATTCTGCTTGTATCCCTGATTATACTCCTATATTCTTCGTAGAGTTTTTGGTTATTTTGGCTCTTCTCTTAATTCCCAGGCATGTAGCTTGAGTTCTCATTCTTGCAGACTGCCTTTCAGTTCTAGTCTCCAAAATTCCGGAAAATCGTTATTGAATTGGTCGCTTAGGTTTTATGTTCCGTGCACAGTGCGTGAGATCCACTTGGTCTGAGTACCTGCCTATTCGGGTGTTTATTTTAACGAGGTGGCTGATTTATTGGCAAGGTCAGCTCTCAGCGCTCCTGTAATCTTTCCTGTCCTTCACCTCATTATGTTGGAAACTTCACGTTTCCAGCGGTTCCAACATATTTCAGCCAGCTTGAGTGATCCGTTGCTCAATACCGTGGATTTTCACCACTTAAATTACCCATGGAATGTCCAGTGGTGTAAATCAAGGCGTTGCGAGGTGTCAGTGACGCTTCTGCGATGCAAAATCCCTCACTTAAATTTATACTTGCGCCGATGCGGGTTCGCTGCGACAGACCTTTGTGTCTCATGTGGGCAAGTTGAAACAATAGGTCATTTTCTCCTCTCTCGCCGGCGGTTCGCAGTTCAAGGAAAGCAGTATTTGGAGGTCCCTCTTTCGAGGTTAGGACTCCCTCTGTCTCTTCCAGTTCTTCTCTCGTTCGGTGCGAGCGCCAAGGAATTCCCGTTAAGCAGTGTTTGTGGCTACCTTCATGATTACATAAGTGCGACTGATCGGTCACCTTGTCAGCTGCATACAAAATTCTGTTGCATGTCTAAAATGCTTGATTCTATTCTCGGTAATTCATATTTCTTAAATTTTATTGAATTTTCCAATTTTTATCCTGATTCAGTCTTCTACGCCGCCGCCTCACGTCTTTTTTTTCCCCCGTGCAAATATTTCATTGGCAATCTCCACTGTACCTTGGCAAATCCCCCCGCGTGGGTATGTGCCATATATATTTACTGACGTGAAGAAGAAGAGTGTGGGCTACAAACACTGTCTGTACTTGTGCTCTTCCTTTTATTTGTTGTCTGTTTGCATTGTAAGGCATTAATAGGTAGAAAGGCATGCACGTAATGGGCATACCCTGTACGCATGAATGCGGAAGATGGTCATGGTTGTCCAAGCATTGCCATCAAAGCAACGGGACCTTCAAGAAACAGCTAGGATATGGTTGTGACCCCTCACATGCAGTGATGCTCACACAATTTGAAAATGTTGCAAGTTACAGCAGTCCGCAGTCCCGTGGTTATATTGCTGCAAAACAATTAAGCTAGCCCATTCATGCGGAAATATTTTTAGAGGCTGCCAAAAAGGAACATGTCAAAAAGTTACACGTCCTGTTTCATTGTGTTTGAAATGAGGCTTAAGATTAAATTAATGTTACAAATACGCGCTGAAGAAATGAAACGATTAAACTCTCATGTGAAGGAAATACAAAAGGGTATATTTACGAAAACTTATTTACAAGCTAAAATAGCATCGCACACACACTCTCACGGGTTCCTTGTCGTCTGTCACTTGACTGAGTCGCCTCCAAGCGCTGCAGGTTACCGCGCACCTGCAGTGCACCGGAAGCGCACACACACACAAACACACACACTCTCACCCGCACACGTGCATGGGTCCACTTGAAAGGAGACGCCGCACGGCTCTCCGGTTCGTACTTCTGGCAGCGGCGGCATTTCCCGCGGCCCTAACGACCACACCAATAAGCTAACGAAGCGGGCGCCCATCGGTCCGTTCGCAGAACGGAGGGTGCCGCCAAGGACGCCCTCCCGCACCGAAAGCACACATGCGGGCACAAAAGAACGCTCGCTGCGCAGAACGACACTCGCAGAGAAACACATGTATATGAGAAATGGCCCCTTCTTACAAATGATGGTGGTAAACGAAATGAACAAGCAACTGCTGTGCAATCCATGCACTGTCATGCAGTACTTACACAATCACAGTCCAGTGACTGCAGAGCGGTCTGCAACCAGTAACTTGCAAAAAAACTATACTATGCAGCGAGCTTGTTTGCACGGTATTTGTTACATTTATCGAACGATCACATGAAATTGGTATGGCTATTTCTACACAGTGCATTTCCTAAAGATTCCTTTCTGCCATACTGTACTTTTTACCCAAAATGCTTCTTACAGAGTCATAAATTGTTACGTACGCGTATAAAGATGTTTGTAGCAGGTGTGTGAGCGTGAACAAAAAAAAACTTTTTATTTTCCTTAATTCTTCAGTATTCCTGATTATGACGACATATGGGCATTTATAAGTTAGTACAATTTTTTTCACGCATCACAATTAACTGATGCACCGATGTGTTTGGTACACATTCATCTTCAGACATTTCATGTCTGTTTGGTCAAAAAAATACGAAATAATAGTTGACTGCATTAGTTTTGACTAGCATCACACAGCATGCTCTTGAAATTCCTCTAGCTGTTGTACAGAAGTCTGTAATTGGCTTCATTGCATAGCTTCATACTTGAACCATTTAAACTCTGCAAACTGTTCTTTTTACCGCACATGGCGACATGGCATGCGAAGCCGCGTGGGAACGGGCGAGGAGGATTCGGAGGTACAGCTGCAACTTCGCTGGAATCCAAAGACAGCTAGGCACTTGTCACGGTTAATTTCGGAAAGGCGGCTATGCCCCAGTAAAGTTGCGTAAGGTCTTTCCTTGCAGACCTTACTAAGTCCCTTGACTTCGCACCAGAAATGCTCACCGCCCGAGACGGTTACTTGGTTGGATGACCAAAGGCTTCTTGGCACCAAAGGTGCTCCGTCAGAGACGATATTGCGACTTTGCAGAATGCAGGTATTTCAGGGGAGTATAACTTGACTGTATTTACACAAATATTTACATTGCAAGCAGATTGATACACATGAAAGACAAGTTAAAAGTGGCAAAAAGGTTAGAAAGGTTAAACAGCAGAAAAGTGGAACTGGCTACCACTAGGGGAGGCCCCTACTCGGCATAGCCGAAGATGCATCACATCAGACCGTAGCCCAGAACCCTTTTCCATGGCTCCGGGCCCTGGTTTTAAAGACCTAAAGGCCCGGCCCATCCCTTGCATCACCCAATCACAATATACCACATGATTGGTTCATGAGCCGCGTGGCACGCCTTCAAGTTTCAGCAAATTTCCAAATCTGCTCTCAAAAATATATAGCATGAAAAAACATCAAAACTACTATGAGCAATTGAATTCCGAGAATGGACCCTCGGAATCATTGGCCCACCAGGTTTGCATGCCGTGCCCCCTACATCCACAGCATTGCGGGACTCTCTCCCCAGGTAGTACCGAACACTAGAATAGTGTTATAAAAATGTTATCCAAGTTGCAGTAACGTTACATGTTTCATTGTAATACGTTAAAAATTAACATATAACGTGTGTTATGCAGAAAACTCTATTTTAACGCTCTAAAGAAGCGTTTTAATATAGTCTTCAACAAAAATGTAACATTATTGCAACGTTTCGGTGCTACCTGGGTCCCTCAGGAGAAGGCAAGCAAATACCACCCGGCGTCGTGTCCGCATGTGCACTCGGTTAGCTCTCCTCTCGGAAGGAAAGCAAAAACAAGTGCAGTTGGTTTCGTCTTTCTCGGGAGACGAAAGCACCAACGCTTCGCGCGCGCACACATGCGACTGATTTTCGCTGACGATCGGCCGCTCCCGCTGTATTCAATTAGCTGTGTCGCCAGATCGTCTGTCGCGAGGCGCTTTCGCTGTGCCCGCATGACCGCTTGTCTTGACCTTCCAGGGGAATTGCGCGTTGCTCGCGCGCGGCTTAGCCCGAAGCCGGTAAACCGGCTGGCCACCGCCACATCTGGACCTGGTTTGACTCAAATTGGTCTCAGCCGCGCGCCGCGTCTTGTTCGGTTCGGGCGCGAACAATACGCGAGATTCAAAGCGCTCGGCCGTCTCTGTCTCTATAGGGGGGCACTTGACCCCAAGGGCGCTCCTTTTCAACACCACCCCGCCGTCGCCCGCCTCCGATTGAACAGGCGGGGGGTGGTTCAAAGGGGAGCTGCCGCGGAGAGGCCGGGCAGCTCGTCCTAATGACAGCGCAGAACATGCGTCACTGACAGCCCCCTTCCTTTCGCCGTCTTGTCCATCGTGCGTCGCGCCGAGCCCGACCAACACCCTCTAAATACTTTCTTCAGGCCTCTCCAGGCCCTCCTTTCCACACGCGCTACGTCACGCCAAGTGTCCGGTCAGGCTGCTCACCAAGCGCGGCTCCGCTCCGCTCGGTTGTCTCCCTCGATGTGCTCGCGCTTGCCCGGGCAAGCACAGACACGAACGCAGTCTTGCAGTGAGCGTCTAGCTGCTGCTTGAGTCTTTCAGCCTGGCGTTGGGTGCATTTCCGTTCGCTCCTCGCACGGCTGTGTCTGTTTCGTGTGGCCGTTTCTTGTGTGGCGTGCGTACCTGTGCTAGCGCACGAATGGGAAACTGATTGCCTGCCGTGTAGCGAGTGCAACTTCGTGAAACATGGGCCGGTGCTGTGTTCCCGGGTGCCGCGGGAACTACCAGAATGGTCCCAAAGTACGTGTTTATTGCTTCCCAAGAGACGAAGTACGAAGAAAAGCCTGGTTGCGAGCCATTCCACGGAAGGATTTCACACCTACAGAGCATTCGAGGGTAAGACTCTGAAATATTGCTTAATAGGCGCTGGTAATTATCTTAGTTGTGAGCTGTCGCTCCCGGAAAGGCATGCTGTCTTTGTAGGCAATGATATCACTTCTTACACTTATGTATGAATTGTCCAGGAAGCATTTAGTTCTGTGGATGTGCATAAGGCTTGTGTAAAAGCTGTGTAAATATGTAAAAGCTGTTCACTATTCAGACTCTTTTTACTTAGTGTTTTAGGCAATGGAGAGTCATGGCGAATGGCCTTGCTTCATTTTCTCGTGCAGGTGTGTGAACTGCACTTCCACGCAGGCGACTTCATTACGACGTTGTCACACCAAGATGAACTGACAGGGAAAATAATAGAGGTGAAGCGTGACAGGCTACAGTTGAAGATTGATGCTGCGCCTTCTGTTTTTCCAAACTGCCCAAAATACTTGTCCTCAACGCCTGGACGGAGTGAATCGCCAGAGACGAAAAAAGCAAGAAGGGAAAACGCTGCTTTGCAGGAGGCTATGAGGAAGTCACTTCAGTCTAATGAGCTTGAACAGAAAAGAAACAAAGTTTCATCTTACGAGGAGTTCAAATCTAAGTTGCCTGGAATCTGCAACACGAAATTCTGGACCGTTTCTGTCGATGAGCAGTGCGTTAGGTTCCTTCTCATCGAGAATGATCCTTCACCTAATGTGAAATGCGCCTTGGTAGTTCTCCCTGATCTGTCACTTTCTGTTTTCTTGAATGGAGTGAAGCTTCTGTCGCTTCCTTCAGGCAGGATTCTGCCAGCTCAAGTATGCGACACCTCCAGCCTGTCCTTGCTGCTAGAAGAACTCGAGATAGGCTTGCATAATATACCTGAGGTGACGAAAGAGTCGAAACATACTAAAGTATTGCAGTTTGTCGGTTCACTGCTTGCAGACCTCATTGAGGACAGTGATACGACGAAAGAACAGTCTTCTTTGCTGAAATTTCTGGTTGAGCAGATAGAGCTTCTCCTCGCGAAACAGCATGTGTATAGCGCAGAGCTGCTGGTATTCGCCAGTATTTTGAATTCAATTTCTCCTCACGCATATCACTTCAAAAGAGCTGCATCAAGAATCATTCTGCCCCATCCTTCCACACTGCGCCGTGTTTGCTCAAATTACAAAGCTGACCCTCTTGTGGAGCAAAATCAACCGCACTGTCTCTCCTACATCCGAGAACGAGTCAAATCAATGAAAGACCACGAGAAGACAGTGACCCTGATGATCGATGAGATCCACATAAAACCATACTTCGACTACAAAGGGGGCACAATAGTAGGATCGTCGGTTCATTCAACGGAACCAGCAACAACAGCCCATGTGTTCATGGTACAATCACTCCTTTCTGCAAACAAGGACGTCATTCACATATTACCTGTGAGCAAACTGAGCGCAGAAATTTTGCACGAGCATGCTAAGAACATAATCATTAATGTTGAGAAAATGGGGCTCAAAATTATCGCTGTGATAACGGACAACAATGCTCTGAACCGCAAGATGATGTCGTTATTTGCTACAAGTCCTCAGGTGAGCATTGTCTATCCCCATCCAGCCGATAACGCTCGCCCTCTTTTCTACGTGGTCGATCCTGTGCATCTCTTGAAGTGCATTAGGAACAATTGGATTAACCAGAAAAACCCTGGAACATGCCTCTATTTCCCTGAAATGGACTTGAGTGGAGCAATGCCCGAAGGGCCTCCTCGTATGAAAGCTGCTTCTTTCGCAGCTGTGCGGCAGCTTTATTCTTCAGAGAAGACGTCGCTTGTGAAGGCTGCTTACAGACTGAACGCAAAAGCCGTGAATCCAACCTCAATGGAGCGGCAAAATGTAAAGCTCGCTCTCGACGTCATTAATCAGTTTGTTTCAAATGCCCTCAGGACACATGGTTCCGCGTTCAAGATTCCTCAAGCTGAGTCGACTGCTCTTTTCATTGACGTTATCCTCACATGGTGGCAAATAGTCAATGTTAAGACCCCTTGCAAAGGCCAGAGGCTAAGGGACAGCATGCAAGACCCTGTAAGGTCTGTTGATGACACACAGTTAGCTTTCCTGAGCGGCGTTGTGGACTGGTTGGACGCTTGGGCAAGAATAAACATCACCAGTGGCTCGCTGACGAAAGAGACTCACAGTGCTTTGCGACTGACATGCTATTCTCTGGTAGAACTCTCGCGCTACTGCTTAGAAGAACTTCACTTCAAGTACGTACTGCTGGGCAAATTTCAGACGGATGCGCTAGAAGACCGGTTCGGCCGTTACCGCCAGCTGGCAGGATCACAGTACCACATTTCCGTGCGTCAGCTCTACGAATGTGAGAAGAAGCTTCGTCTTCAAAAACTTTTGACATTTCCACGCGAGGAAACAGAGTTTGAAGACGTAAGTGAGGATCTTGTCCCATGCAACTTTTCTGTGGCTGTCAGCGACGACGATATTACACACGCCCACTCTGACATGGATGCTATTGTCTACATTGCAGGATACGCTGCTCATGCTGCTTTAAAGAAGCTTTCATGTTCTGCTTGCTTCAGCACATTGGTGATTGAAAATCGAGAGATCGAAGCGGAAAATACTGCCATGATAGCTAACCTGTCGAGAGGAGGGCTGAAGTTTCCCCAGCCATGCACAGTTCACATGGTACTGATGACTAAACTAGTTGCAGAGAAGTTGTCTTTTGGAGCAACCGCGGAAGATTTTCTCTCCTGTAGAAATCAACGTGGTGTCGTGATTTCACAGACGATTTCCCTCCTGGACGAACACGACATTGAGACATGTGAAAATGGCCACACTGCACAAACTCTCCTGCGCTTGGTAGTACGCGTTGCAACCAACGTTGTTCTAAACAACTTTTGCAAACTAAGAAATGATGCCATACAAGACAATGCGCAGCAGAAGGCCGCAGCCCGGAAAGCAGCAACGCTTAAGAAGAAGTAAGTTTTATTCCCAAGCAATAAAAATGCTTTGCGCACACTTCATTGCTGGTGTCTCGTCGTTTTTTATTGTAAGGGTCAGATTAGCTGTACAAATACTCAACAGCGCAACATTATTGTGAGTGTCATTATTGCTGTGTGTGAAAGCTTTAAGCAAAACACAATACAGAATAAAACTAACACAATGCGCAGTAGACGGTGTTTTTTTTTTTTCAATGTTCACGAACTTCTACTTTAACAACTAGATATACGCATGTGCGGTCTGTGCGGATGGATTTTACCGCACGGCAGACATCATGTACGTGATAGAACCTAATAATTAGATGATTAATTGAAATTAACTAATCAATTTTTTATTATAATGACCAATAATGCGAAATTGGCGGCCGTATGCTAAATTGTTTATTATAAAAAACTGTATTAGCAGCTCGAACTTTCTTGACAATAAGGTGTTCTGCAATAAAAAAAATATATAAAGCAGATAAAATGATAGCCTAAGGCGCGCACAAACTAGCGAATTTCTTTTCTGCAGCAACGACAAAAATGAAAATGAAGGAATCACTTATAAGGCAGCTACGTACGGCAGTACCCGAATAGTGCAGACGGGCGCGGCGCGCTGAAATCGCGGAGCGCGGGGCCTGCACGGTCCCTTGGCGTGACGTCACGCGGCCGGTGGAGAGGCCTTAGCATTGAGAGGGTGTTGGCCCGACAAAGAAAAGGCCGTCACCACCCCCCCCTTCCCCTTCTGAATCGGGGGGCGGGGGGGCGGAAATTCCGCAAATAGTTTCCCAGAGGCATCCCAGAGATAAACAAAGGCGCACTGGAGCTGGGTATGTGTCATGTTTAACTGCGCAAAAAAACGAAGACAGAGAACAAGAAGGCACGACACGAGCGCAGACTATCAACCGATTTTTTATTCAAGGAAAAAAGGCCTATATATGCATCTTCATCCCGCGAAAAACATGCTAAAAAACCCGAAAGCGCAAACCCTATCACACACCATCTTGGCACATGTAACGTGATGCCACTGATCACAACCTAAAAGCAATCTCCGCATCGTCAGAGACAAGATACAAAACAAACAGCGAACTCACAGGCACACTCCTGCCAAGCTAGCGCTCCACACCGCCTGCTTGCGCTAAAGAAACTGCGCAAAAAAGGCATCGCCCCATCAATGAGGCCTACAGATGGTGATGCTACACAGTCATCTGATTCCTTCTTGATCTGGTACGCTTCCACCAACTCCCTGCAAACCTGATCCCTGTGTTTAAACAAGACGCTGGTCATGTTCAATCGTGGGAAGCAATCTTTGCACTCTTTGCAGTGCAAGGCGAGATTAGAGGAAGGTGCGCCCTTCAACGACCTGCGATGCTCTGCTAACATCTCGTTAATACATCGACCCGTCTGGCCGATGTACTTCTTCCCACACGAGAGGGGGACTTCGTATACGACTCCAGTCTTACACTCTGTGAGCCTGGTTTTCTGTCTGTGCGCTATCGAGCACTCAGCTCCAGCACGATTGCTCTAAGGCTCGAGCTTCTTTCGCACAGCACTACAAGTCCTTGAAAGCTTATTCTTTGCCATGAAAATCACGTCCGCCCCGTATCTCGCCCCAACTTTTTTGAGCCGGTGTGAAATTCCATTCCCTGAACGTTCAGGACAATCATATCCGAGCGCAACACTTGGCAGCATGTTGTGTCGGGATTTCTACGGCGACATTTGAGCTCACTCAAGCTTTCGGATCCTTTCTTGGTGAACAATTCCGCAAGTGTGGTTAAGTACCTGTCTGGGCTGGATAAGAAAAAGTACTCTACCTTCAGCATCGATGTGGAGGACTTATTTTATTCGCTACCCCATGCTCAGCTCATGCAGAGAGTGAAAGACTGCATTGTAAAAGACAATGACGAGTTGGTGTTCGTGGCGGGGTGCGGGGGTTTCCATAGAAAGTTTCCTGGAGCTGCTATCATTTTACCTAGAGTCAACCGTTGTTGGGCGGGGCGAAAAGGTGTACGTCCAAAAATCGGGTGTGTGCATCGGCTCCCGTGTGGCACCCGTTTTGAGCGATATTTACTTGAGCAGGATGGATCAAGAACTGGCACAAAATCTTGCTGACCTCGCGCTAAAAGTGTTCCGTTACGTCGATGATTTTTAATCATTCTTAAGTCGAACTCTCCCAGGGCAGTTCCGGACGTCGTCAAAATCTTCAAAGATACAGGTAGTGGCCTGCGATTCACCTTCGAACTACCCAGCTCAGCTACCCTACAGTTTTTAGACCGACCGCAGCGGTGGCCAAGTGGTTGAGCATCCGCCTCGCATGCGGGAGGTGCGGGGTTTGATCCCCAGTGCCGGGGATACAATGGGTACAAGCTTTTCTCTGGTCTGGTGCTCGGCTTATTTAGGGTGAAATGCTTGGGAAATGGGTCTTTGACCCCACCTTGAGAAAAAGAAAATACCTTGTGTCAAGGCGTATTTGGCCATAGATGCCCTTGCGCCATAAAAAAAATTTTATACCTCCGGATCCATTATCTAGAGAGCAGGGTCTGTTGCGAATATCACCATAGGACAAAAAAAAACCTCTCTTGAACGTCAGTTAGGGGCATTCCACACTCGTCAAGGCGGGTATAGCGACTTCATGCTTAAAAGAGCTCTTGGGAAATCCTGTACACACAGAGCGGAGGCTAGCTTCCTGGGGCAGGTAGAGAGGCTGAAAGAAGCCGGGTATCCTGATCTGAGTTGGCTCAGATCTCCGAAAGGATCCTGTTCAAAGGAGGGAGGCCCATGCTAGTAAAAAAGAGGACGGTGGACGTAGACAAGTGGTGTGGGCATTCCATACATCCATTGAATTTCACACCGGCTCAAAAAAATTGGGGCGAGATACGGGGAGGACGTGATTTTCACGGCAATGAATAAGCTTGCAAGGAATGTTATCGGCGGTCGCACGTGCATGACAATCCTTTCGACATGCGTGACGATAGCGCGGAACATGCGTCACTGACAGCCCCCTTCCTTTCGCCGTCTTGTCCATCGTGCGTCGCGCCGAGCCCGACAAAGAGGAGGCCGTCACCCCCACCCCCCACCCACCCTTCCCTCCTGAATGGGGGGGGGGGGGCGCGGAGATTCCGCAAATAGTTTCCCAGAGGCATCCTGTTTTTTTTTTCATGGGGTCAAGGAAGGTGGCCCAAGCAGTGTGAGGCAACGTTCTCTGTTCATTCTAGAGAAGCAAGCTTACACTGCAAAATTAAACCTTGTCTTTCTCTTCCAAATGCAATTAACTAGGAGTCCTGTCCAAAACCATTTCAGGTTGTTATGTGGGCACCCCCAACCTTTTTTATTTCCGTGTAACTCCAGCACTTCTTCACCTTTGTCATTGTAGCCGCTATTGTTCAAGTACCATGCAACATCTTGTTATTAAAGGACCTTTTTAATTGGAAATGAGAGCATGTGCACAGGGTGGAAAGCGCGTGATCTGCCAGGAAACACTAAAGCGGCCCCGAGAAGGGATCTTTATTAAGGATGCCAGCCATCTTGGGCCTCTCCACTTGGCAACGACGACAAAGCGTGTGCGGTCCCTATGGTTAGGCCCCAGCTGTGGAAGCCATCCTCGGACACGACCATGACCTTCGACATCTGATGTTTTTATTTAAAAACACAGGGACCAAAGTCGTGCTGTATGCAGTGCAATCGCCATGTGGTTCCATAATCATCCATTTAGCCCGGCTCTTTGGACGGATTCAGGAAACGACTGAAAAGAACAAAAGTAACGAGCAAACAAAGGTGCGCTGCATAAAAGTTAGAACGTAAAGAGACGAAGGCACGCTGCGCTAATGCTGTAGCGAGGTCTAACATGTAAAATTTCGCGGCTGGCGTCGATTTCTACAAAGCGCGAGTAGTGCCTACGGAAATAAACAAAGGCGCACTGGAGATGGGTAAGTCTGTATACAAGCACGAGTTTTTGTCTCTACCAGCGATTTACTAGCTCACACCACGCGATTTTGATGTCTGGCGTCGATTTCGACAGAGAGGGAATACGGGCACGAAACGGGACGCTCGCGATCTGCCAGGAAACAATGAGGTGGCCCTAAAAAGGGCCGTTTGCAGGAGCACTTCAACCGCGACCTGCAGCGGCGTGGCGGCGCGGTGAGCAGTAGGCCCAGCAGTGGTCCGTCTTGTGCCCTTTGGCTCCGCACCGACGACACCGGTGCACGACGTACACCTCTCCTGGTCTTGCCCTTGAAGCCGACGCTATCCCTGGTCCGTAGATCTTGACGAGGGCCGCGACGATAATCTTTGACATCTGGTCGATGCCCCGGTCTGCGGCAAACAAGGACAGCATCGGCTCGCCAGAAGCATCCAGGAAACGATGCTGCAAAAAAAGTTACGTTACAAGCGCCGCAATTTGGCGAGTTCTGCACGAGAAAACTTGCGAAAACGTTGTTCAACCCTTACCTCGTGATTGAGAACGTGCACGCCCGACAAGCGCTTCATCGTGGCTGTCAGACGGCGGTTCAGATGGCGACGCCGGCGGTCCTCAAACCGCACCTTATGTGGGTCGTCGTAATGGAGTTGCAAAATTTTGAACACCAGCACGACGTGCTCCTGCAGCAGGAAAACGAGGTCCTGGAATGCGCAAGGCATGTAGGTAAGCGGTACAGCACTTCATGAAGCGAAATTTGAGATAAAATGCGTACCTTTATGTCGCTGGCGATTTCTCGCGGGTCAGCGCCTTTTGGGGGTCGTCGCAATGTCGTGGAAGCAAGAACTGTACAGAAATTTCAGCTGGCTGCGCCGACGAGCGCACCACGCAAAAAAAAAAAAAAGCCATACCTGGACAGCTTCCGAAACGCGCGCGCCGCCGCCTACGCTCACGAAGAGAATGCCCGCAGACCACGCACGCCCGGCGGCCGGCCAGCCGGCCCTAGCGATTCCCTAGGCACTCTAGGGACAGGCCGAGAGAGGCGCGGCGAACACAAGCGTTTCGGTGCAGGTGGGCTGGAAACGCTGATTGGTCAAACAAAATGTGACGTCACGCCTAAAACGTCACGTGACGTCATGGTCACGTGACTTTTAATGACGTCGTGTCCGGTTGGGAAGAGACATATTTTCCCTAGGTTTTTTTCGGAATTCCCCACGTTTTTGACAGCGCGCGCGGGTTCAAAAAGCGCACCTGATGCGCCGCGCTTTCACACACTGCATGCGCGTTTCTATATTTTTATTATATATGATATCCTTGAACTGCTGGTGTATTATTTTAGTGCGCTCGAACGGCGCGCTTCGTTCTGCATTTATTATAATCGCCACTGCCTGGCGGACCCGATACAGCTTTTGCAGACCTGAGAGGTTAAACACGTACTATCCATGCAGAGCCACGCAAATGCGCCTACAGGTGACCACGCCCGTCTATCAGCGCTCCGTCGAGTGCCTGCATTTACAATCGAGTGCTGTAGGACTATGAACCTGACCTAGAGCATACATATTATAATTTTTCCTTGTATTCTACATTCTCTACATGCAGGAGACTACACTCATAGCTTTCGTTAGTGCAGAAATTTCGTACAACCGTGTCAAAATTTGGCGGTCCGGTTTTTTTCTGCACGACGTTTTGGAGGAGAAAAGCATTGGGTCTTTGAAGGACGACAGTCTATATAAACTCTTATTCACTGTGTCGTCGTACCTATCGTAATTAATGACGACATATAAAGGCTTTTGATACAACTCTCGTGATTTAAAACAAAACTGTTCGTTAGCACTAACCCGCGAAAAAATATTGCGCGCAATCATTCGCCACAGCCCGTTGCTGCGTAATTTTTGTTTTGTGCGGATTTTCTTTTATAATATGACAGCTGCACGCGATAGCTTATATATATAGTTGCGCAGCCGACCACTGCAGGTACCAGTAAACACGTACCCCGTTTAGAATGAATTTAAAAACGCGGTCGGGAGTTGGAATTATTTGTCCGGGACGCTGCGGTCAAAGTTCGCAGTTTTGAAAATTGAAACACGGAAATTTTTGCTCATAGCTAGTCACTCTTGCATAAGTAAATATCTTATTCCTACCCATCATCCCCTTGTCAAAACACATATATTAATGAGAAAAACGACCCATTTGATGCAATTAAGTTCACAGTCCTACAGGGTGGGTTCCACAACAAAGAGAGCAACGGGAGTCGTACTTTATTTACAAATTTGTAACAATTCCTCACGGCATTAATGAAAGTCCGGGTTTATTGACCTCCATCGCCCCTTTCAGAGCCAGTGCTGACCTTAGGAGTGCCGGCGCGTCAAACCTCGGTCGTTTGCCGCCAGCGGCGTCTTTTTCAAGCTTCGCTGCCCGTCCGCTTACACAAAGCTCATAATTCATCCCCCACCCCTGTCTTCCCAGTTCGACGTACCACCTTGTCGAGCGGGGTGCAATTGAAGAACCAAGAACCCTTGATTAAATGCTCCTGCCATTCACCTTTACCCCCCCACAGGACACTTTCGCGAACTCGTATGTTTTGCCGCCTTTTTTCTTTTTCCTTTGTGTGTGTGTTTCATGCACAGTGCACGTGTGTGTAGTTAAGCTAACTGCGCCGCTGATTCCGCCTTCACTATTCGTACCGAAGACGCTCCTGGAACGTCTCCTGCCCTGTCTGAATTTATTGTTTATTTGTTTGCTCGTTTTGGCCGGCGGCACGGGCAGTACATGCATCTATGATTCTTATCTGCTCCGGGACTCCGCCAAAGTCTGTTATTGTTGCTTTGAGGGCCCGGATGCCCTCCCTCCCCTCGTTATTCCTTTTTTCCCCCGGGCTGGCCTCCCGCGCAAGCTCGCTGGGCGGCAGGGGACAAAGCGTTTTTCTTTTTCTCTTTATTTCTTTCTCCTTTTTCTAGTATTTTTCTTTTGTGCCCATCAAGGGTTCTTGGTTCTTCAATTGCACCCCGCTCGGCAAGGTGGTGCGTCGAACTGGCAAGACAGGGGTGGGGGATGAATTCAGAGCTTAGTGTAAGCGGGCAGCGAAGCTTGAAAAAGATGCCGCTGGCGACAAACGACCGAGGTTTGTCGCGCCGGAATTCCTAAGGTCAGCATTGGCTCTGCAAGGGGCGATGGAGGTCAATACACCCGGACTTTCATTAATGCCGTGAGGAATTGTTATTAAATTTGTAAATAAAGTACGACTCGCGTTGCTCGAGATCTCTTTGTTGTGGAACCCACCCTGTAGGACTGTTAACTTAATTGCATCAAATGGGTCGTTTTTCTCATTAATATATGTGTTTTAACAAGGGGAGGTAGGGATAAAATGTGCGCGCGGTGGTTATTAAAGCGAATTCGTATAAAGTTAACGGTCTGCCCAATGTACTGCGTACTGCACACACTGTATCCTAGGAGGTATATTACGTTGCAGAAATCCCAATCAGAGTTGTCATTAATTTTCCATTTGAATCCTGAAGCTGTGCTTATTTCACAGCTTGATGTTTGTAATGTGTTTGCAGACCTGGAATCTACTTTTTCCACAAGGTGGACACCCCAAAACCGTCTCTTTATGTGACTGAGTGTATTAGAATGTTTCGAATGTTTTTCGGTCGTCTGTAGACTGCATGAGGGAGAGCAGTGAAATTTTTGGCGAGGCGCTAGCTCGCTTTGTTTGAGAATGTTGAAATGTTTTTTTGAAGATTTTGTTTACGTACGTTAGGCGGCTGGTTACTGGTGAAGGGGAGTACGAGATTTGCCTGATGGTCTGTTTGCTCGCTGTATCGACGTCACTCCAGTATTTGCTCTCGGTTGGGTTTAGATGTCCTTTGAATGGCATCGTCGGCAATGGCGACGGGTATCGCTGCTTAATGAGGACTTCTTGCATGCGTTTGGAATTTTTTACGAAGTCTTCATCTTGGGAACATATTCCTTTAGATCGATGTGCCTGAGAGTATGGGATGCTTGTTTTAAAGTGACGAGGATGGCAGCTTTGGAAGTGTACGTATTGTTGACGGTCCGTCGGTTTACTGGTGGTGAGTGAGCTTTCGTTTACCAAAATCTCAACATCTAGGAAGTTAATTGTGGTGTGGGCGCACGTGTAAGTGAAAGATATGTTGGGGTGGACGAGGTGTGTCAGTCCAAATTAAAAAGATGTCATCCAAGTAGCGTTTGTATAGGGTGGGCTTAATGGGACAATCTTTCAAAAATTTACTTATTACTATGCATGAAGATGTTGACGTAGGTGTGGACCATCCTTGTACCCATGGCTGTGCCGTTAATTTGTGAATAGTGTTGATTGATGAATTCGAAGTTGTTATATTCGAGTACGATTTTCGACAGTATTTATAAAACACGTGGAGCAGGGGAGCATCAAATCACTGATCGAAGCGTATGAACGAAACAGAAAGGAGGAATCCCCTGCTGCACGTGCATTAGATATGTTGTTCACAGCAACATCTTGCATGAAGCTGCAGGGAAGAGAAAACTCGATGAGACGTAGCCAGTTGTACTTGAGCCGTCTACATCGAAGGATTCACCACCGATCCTCTCACCAGGTTTCGTGAAGCTTGCGCTTTATCGTGCCGGTTTACCACTGTCCTTCTTGCTAGTGAAGCGATTATTTTTTTAATGTTCTCTTTTTGCCCCATTTGCCATCTGCCATTTTTGATCGTGCCATCTTCTGGGCAAGTACTACGTTTGAGGTTCGAAAAAGATGCATAAGCGATCACGACCTATGCAAACAATAACAAAGACGAAACACGCTACAAGAGCACCACTAGCTGCATATCTGCATATCGCGCGCACACATGCGACTGATTTTCGCTGACGATCGGCCGCTCCCGCTGTATTCAATTAGCTGTGTCGCCAGATCGTCTGTCGCGAGGCGCTTTCGCTGTGCCCGCATGACCGCTTGTCTTGACCTTCCAGGGGAATTGCGCGTTGCTCGCGCGCGGCTTAGCCCGAAGCCGGTAAACCGGCTGGCCACCGCCACATCTGGACCTGGTTTGACTCAAATTGGTCTCAGCCGCGTCTTGTTCGGTTCGGGCGCGAACAATACGCGAGATTCAAAGCGCTCGGCCGTCTCTGTCTCTATGGGGGGGGGGGCACTTGACCCCAAGGGCGCTCCTTTTCAACACCACCCCGCCGTCGCCCGCCTCCGATTGAACAGGCGGGGGGTTCAAAGGGGAGCTGCCGCGGAGAAGCCGGGCAGCTCGTCCTAATGACAGCGCAGAACATGCGTCACTGACAGCCCCCTTGCTTTCGCCGTCTTGTCCATCGTGCGTCGCGCCGAGCCCGACAAAGAAAAGGCCGTCACCCCCCCCCCCCTTCCCCTTCTGAATCGGGGGGCGGGGGGCGGAAATTCCGCAAATAGTTTCCCAGAGGCATCCTTTTTTTTTTTTCATGGGGTCAAGAGTGTGGGGTTGACTTGGGGAGATAAGTACGTTCTCCCCACTCAATCGCGGCTGACACGGTTCAAAGCCGCCCGGACCCCACCCCGTGATCGCGTACGCTACCGAGCGCTCGCCGACCACGGCGGGCCTTGCTCTGGGGGAACAAAGGAACGACACATTGGCTGACACAAACAGGCATTTATTGCTACAGAAACAATAACGCCAGCTAGCAACAAGGTACGCTAATGAATCAAGGACGTCCGACTCACCAGCAAGGTTCCGAGCGAATGTTCGCCCGCGCTAGGGCAAGGGATATAAACTCCGCAGGCCGGACGGGACGAGTACGGGAGCCTGTCTCCCCGTCGCTTCTTCGCCCCGCCGGCGAAGAGCGGAGACCCGAGCGACGCGTCCGATCGCGGCGATTATCCCGGCCCAAGAGAGCCCATCTCCCGCGGGCAGGCTTCAGCAGTCTCCCGCGCAGCGACGCTGGCGCCCTCTCTTGCCAGTTAATGTAATTGGCAAGGGAACGCGCTCATCCTCGGGGTACGACTGCTGCTGCACGGTGCCTCGCGGGAAAGCAAACTCAGGGGGCTGCAGGGCAGGTCCCCACATCCCCCCAACCTTAAATAGACCCACGCGCCTGAAAGTACATGCTATGGAGGAGTCTCCTGGTCTTCATGTCTTTGAGGCACGTCTTGCAGCGGAGGTCACGCCGACAGCGTCCACGCAGACTTCCGCGGTATTCCGAAGGCGGCGTGAAGGTCTCCGCTGGGACGACTCGTATGGCCCGCGGACTACCGTGTCCGCAGGCCCGCGAATCGAAGGCCGGTGGGAAAACTGCAGGCCAGGATCCTGCAGTAGTCGCCAGGGCAGCAGCAGCCGGAGGTGACTGCTGACTGGTCTCGCCACAGCTGCCCCGGATGGATGCGGCGAACAGGATACAGGCCGCTCCGTCGCAGCAGGTGGCAGCGAGACGATGTGCACCGGTCAGCAAGCCTGGGTGGCTCCACCGGATCTGCAAAATTGTCGAAACGCTCTCGGCGTGCCTTTAACGTAGGTCACGGGAGGGGAAACGGCATCCGCAAGGGCCTCGTGGCACAATGCCTAACTCGCTAGCAAAACGTGTCGGCGGCTGTGCAAACGCAAAGTTCGAGTGAACAAAGCCCTTTCTTGAGTTGAACGAGACTGCTCAGTTCGTGCGAGGTTGCAAAAAAAACGGACGGGCAGCAAAGTGCGCCCCCTCTCAACGTCACGGTCCGGTGGTCATGTCTCTTTTAATGTGGTGCAGGCAGCTCCGAAAAGCCTCAGGTCTAACGACCACTCCGACAACGACCGTGACCACAAGAAAGACCCGAAACGGGTTTTGTGCGCGCAGCCGCGAGGAGACATCAGCTTTGTGGGGTGGTCCTACCCCGCTCACTGCACAAAGCAGCTTCTGAGCGGTCGGCGCCCACCGTATCGGACGGTGTCGGAGCGCCCGGTGCCGAGCTGCAATACCAGCGAGCTCGTAGCGGCACCCGTGGCCCCAGGCCACCCGGCTCCCGGAGCCGCGACTCCCAGAGTCGAAAAAGAGATAGTAGAGAAAATATATACAGAAACTCGGACCACCCACGCGGCTTCCGTACTCACTCGCTTCGGGCTCGGCGACTCCGCGGGCGCTAGGCCTCGAACTCCCTCGATGCGGACCAAGTCATTCTCACGAAGAAACTCCAGGGAAAAAAAATGTGCTGAGCATGTCGAAAAGTTCAAACATGCTGCAGCGCAATACACCTCGCACTCAAGAAAGCATGCCGCAGGTCCTAGCGATCAAAATTCACTCTAGGCCTAGCACTTGTCAAGTCCGGACAAAGAGCGTTCCTCGAACCGAACCGACAGTCGTCCAATGTTCCAAGAGCAGGCCCCACGTTGGGCGCCAGATGTGGGGTTGACTTGGGGAGATAAGTACGTTCTCCCCACTCAATCGCGGCTGACACGGTTCAAAGCCGCCCGGACCCCACCCCGTGATCGCGTACGCTACCGAGCGCTCGCCGACCACGGCGGGCCTTGCTCTGGGGGAACAAAGGAACGACACATTGGCTGACACAAACAGGCATTTATTGCTACAGAAACAATAACGCCAGCTAGCAACAAGGTACGCTAATGAATCAAGGACGTCCGACTCACCAGCAAGGTTCCGAGCGAATGTTCGCCCGCGCTAGGGCAAGGGATATAAACTCCGCAGGCCGGACGGGACGAGTACGGGAGCCTGTCTCCCCGTCGCTTCTTCGCCCCGCCGGCGAAGAGCGGAGACCCGAGCGACGCGTCCGATCGCGGCGATTATCCCGGCCCAAGAGAGCCCATCTCCCGCGGGCAGGCTTCAGCAGTCTCCCGCGCAGCGACGCTGGCGCCCTCTCTTGCCAGTTAATGTAACTGGCAAGGGAACGCGCTCATCCTCGGGGTACGACTGCTGCTGCACGGTGCCTCGCGGGAAAGCAAACTCAGGGGGCTGCAGGGCAGGTCCCCACATCAAGATATGGGGTCACTCTGCGTCCAGCCGGCCGGGAAGGCGAGCTTCCGTGCAAGCTACACGCAGGCGTTATTTAAGCACGCAACACGTTTCCCCAACCCGTGGCGCAGAGTCGCAGCCACGGCAGGTCCGGACGAAATAGGCAACGGCAGGGCACGCTAGGAAATAGTTTATTATCCTAACGCGAGGTAAAGCACACTGCGGAAGAATGTTCTATCCGTAAAATAGATGTTCAGTAGCTCACCAAGTCGTTGACGTCGACCGGCGTTGGTGTTCGGGGGCCGGCGGGCAGCGGAAGGGGTCCGTGGGGTAGTTAGGTCAGGTCCGGCGGCGAGAGACCTTCCCGCCGCGCGATCACGCCTTTTATCCCCTCGGTCATTGCCTCCCTCGCAGCAAATCGTTACCGTCAAGCTTAGGCGTGCTACCCTCTCCGCAGAAGGCGACGCGCTGCCGTGACGTCACGTCAGTGCTGGGGCGGAAATGAGCAGAGTCGCGGGGGTGCCTTCTCTCCACATTCCTGGTGGCCAGCGCGCCCGTATAGGTCACGGTCGCCGCTGGCGCGGGGGACGAGGAGGGGATACCCGTGTATCCCACATCCTCCCCTCCTTAAGAAGCCTCCCGAACACAGAAACAGGGGCAACATTACTTGATCTCCGCCATCCTGGGATCGAAGTTCTTCAGCTCCCGCCGGTGCATCGGTTGACGGCCGCGCCACGCCCCCGCCGATCAGCTGTTTCGCTCCGAGGGCTTGGCCTCCCGCACGATGACGCTTGGAATCTTGCTCCCTCTCACGGTCTTCTGAGTGCGCGCGGCTGCGCCGTTCCGGCGAATTCGGTCGACCGCCTCCTTGGCGCCGGCTGGGATGGCTTGGAGGCCAGGTCCATGGCTGCGCCCCTGAGGTACTGGGTCAGGTGGCTTCAGGGGCCAGGGCTGCGGCGCTTTATGGTTGAGGCCGCGGTTGGGCTGCCCTGGCATACCTGGTCAGCAGGCGAGGACCCAGGGTTGCGGTGGTAATGGGGCCCCGCAGGCGGTGGCGCACAGTCGACGGGTGGGCAGCTCCGATGCGTTGTGGCAGGTAGCCGGGGTGGCCAGGGTGGCAACTGCAGGTCGCGGGCGGGGCGTAGCGTCGAGCCTTGG
Source organism: Amblyomma americanum (assembly GCF_052857255.1). Taxonomy (NCBI): domain Eukaryota; kingdom Metazoa; phylum Arthropoda; class Arachnida; order Ixodida; family Ixodidae; genus Amblyomma; species Amblyomma americanum. The sequence goes on along the minus strand of NC_135497.1, from coordinate 120,404,498 downwards.
GCGCGGCGCGTTGCCGAAGCTGGATGGTGGCTGGTAGTGGAACGGTGTCGTTCCGATGTGCCCTGCTTCTTTTCCATCTGCGCTGGAAAAGGTCAACACAGATGTAGCCAGCTCCCGCAGCGCGTGCTGCGTGGCTGTTCGACCCTCACGAGAGTCATGAGGGTTAATGCAAGTCAGTCTTGCGTGACACTGATCGGCATGAGCGGCCCGTACGCTCATGCATCTAACGAGACTGCCTGCCGGCTCGCGCCCTCGCTCTAGGCTGCGCAGGCAGATTCTGTTTCTGCCTAGGGCGCAAGTTATAGCGGGACGCGGGGTTCGCCGGCTGATCGCAGATCTCGTTATCCGACTGCGGCGCGGGTCGGGCTGTGTCCTCTACCCACTCATCTCGCTGCACGTAACGTTTCAGGTCGCATACGTGCACCGGTCCGCCTGTCGGTTTCGACCGCAAGTCCTCGAGCCTGTAAACGAGCGAGGAAAGTTTCTCTCGCACGCGGAACGGCCCGATCCATTTCGGCGCCAACGAGGCCGCAAACTGTTTGCTAGCGTCGCTGAGAACGTGCTGGCGTCGAAGCACCAGATCGCCCACTTCGTAGTGAACATCCCGGTGCGAGCGGTCGTACTGTGCTTTCTGCTGCGCCCTAGCGGTGCTCAGGTTGCGGCGAGCCTTGCGTAAGGCCTCCGTCATCTTAGCGCGCAGCTGCGTCGCGTACTCAGCTCGTGCTGACGAAGCGACTGGCGTCTTCCTGCTGTCCGATAGAATCCGGTCCATCGGATTTAGCAGCTCTCTACCCAGATTGAGAGATCACGGCGCATACCCAGTCGAGCGGTTAACGGTCGAACGCAAAGCAAACGCGATCTCCGGCAGATAGGAGTCCCAATCTTTGTGCCTCTCAGAGTACGCGACAAGCAAGTGCTTAACGTTGCGATTGACTCGTTCCGTGGGGTTCGACTGAGCATGATAGGTGGTCGTTTTCTTGTGCTTAATGCCGAGTGCAGCGCACGAATCAACGAACACCTTCGCAGTGAAGTAGGACGCGTTGTCCGTTATCAGCTGCTCTGGGAAACCGAACCTGGTGAATACGTCCATCAGCTTCTCCATGATCACTCGTGCCGTCAGCTTTCTAAGGGGGAAAAGTTCAACCCACTTGCTGAAGTGATCCGTGACCACCAGCAAGAACTTGTTCCTACTCGGTGTCATAGGATACGGTCCCATGATGTCGCACGCCGCGATTTGCCAGGGAGTCTGGCTGTTAATCGGGTGCATGAGGCCGGGTGGTCGTCCGCCTCGGGGCTTCACACTTTGGCACACGTGGCACGAGCGGGCGTAGCGTGTTACGTTCCTTTTCATGCCAAGCCAGGTAGCAAAGCGACACAACTTAGTGTAAGTCTTGGGGCCGCTTGCATGCCCAGCGATGCACGAGTCGTGAAAGTAGCGTAACAGTGCTGCTCTCAATACTCGCGGTATCACCACCTTGAACGCCTCGTTTGTGTCGTTCTCGGAGGTGATATACCTCAGCAGGACGCCGTCGGAATCCAGCAGATACGAATCCATCGCGCTCACAGCACTACCAGCTGTTTCCCAGCGCTCCGCACCGACAGCAAAACCAGCTGTCTCCTTGTGCGCGGCGGCCCTGCCGCCCGGCTCCCGGAGCCCGTCGAACACCTTTCGACAAAACGGATCCTTCTGCTGAGCTTCGAGCAGCTCCTTTCTGCTGAACACGATCCCCACGGAACTCGCGTAGTCCACGTGGTTCACGCTCTCGCCCTGGATCAACGGTTGGTCCGCGTTCCTTACATGGGCTACGGCTCGGGTCAGTCCCTCGCTCTCCCCGGCTGTCGGGCGGTCGGTCGCGTGACCTTCCTCGCACTGGACAGGCGCTCGCGAGAGTGCGTCAGCCACAGCGTTGTTTTTCCCTTTGCGGTAGCGCACGGTGAAGTCGTAACGCTGCAGCAACAGGGACCAACGCGCTAGGCGGCCGCTCGGCTCGCTGAGTCGTCTCAGCCAGGTGAGCGCCATGTGATCCGTCTCGATCACAAATGTCACCCCATCGACGTAGTAGTCGAACTTACGCAGAGCGAAAACTATCGCGAGACATTCCTTCTCTGTCACCGAGTAGTTTCTCTCTGCCGGCGTCAACGAACGGCTCGCGAAAGCTACCGGACGGAGAAAGCCTTCATGCTCCTGAAGCAACACTGCTCCTAAGCCCAGGTCGCTTGCGTCGGTTTGAATCACAAACTCCCTGTTTAGGTCGGGTAGCTGCAACTCAGCCGTGTCAGCGAGCACTTTGGTGAGGTTGCGCAGTGCATCCTCTTGCTCGTGACCCCAACTCCAGCGCTCGCCTTTCTTCAAAAGCTTTGTCAAAGGCGCCTGCAGCGCTGCGCACTCTGGGATGAACTGGCGATAAAAGTTCGCCATTCCCAGGAAGCGCCTGAGTCCGGCTATATCTGTGGGCGACGGAAACTTAAGCAAAGCCTCAAGCTTATCGTCGCACGGCAGAATGCGGCCTCTGTCGATCGTGAACCCCAACAGTGTTATTCGGGTCGCGGCGATCTGTGCCTTCTTCGGGTTCAAAGTGATTCCCGCGAACCTCAGCCTCTCTAGGACGTCCCTCAAGTGGCGCAGGTGTTCCTCGAACGTTTTCGAGTACACCACGATGTCGTCTAGGTACGCGAGCGCATGTTGCCACTTCGCATCTCCCAGAACACGGTCCATTAGGCGCTGATAAGTAGCGGGTGCTCCTACCAAACCAAAAGACATTCTCTTGAACTGGAAAAGGCCTCTGTGACAAGTGAAAGCAGTTTTCTCCTTGTCCCGCTCATTCATTTCAACCTGAAAGTATCCGCGGCTAGCATCGAGCGTTGTGAAGTACTTCGCCCCACCTAGGTTGGACACTAGGGAAGAAATGGTGGGTAGAGGGTAGGCGTCTTTCCTCGTAACCTCATTCAGCTTGCGGTAGTCCACGCAAAGTCGATATGTATCGTCTTTCTTTGGAACCAAGACTACCGGGAAGCCCCAAGGGCTGTTAGACCTCTCAACAACGCCAGTGTCGATAAGTTCGTCTAAGGCGCTGTCCAGTGCTTTTCTCTTGGCCAAGCTAATTGGTCTAGGATTGCACTTCCAAGGCAGTGCGTCACCCGTGTCTACTCGGTGCCTGACTAGGGTAGTGAGGCCCGGGCGGTCAGTGAATGTCGCGTTGTACTCGTAGAGGAGCGATGACAAACGTGCCTTCTCCCTCTCCGTCACGCTGTTCACTTCCGACAACAAGGGGTGCGCTGACCTTCCCTGCGCGGCAGAGCAGCTTTCTGCCGCGGCAACCTTCTCTCTGCCCTCTCCCTCAGCGGCGATGGTCCGCTCGCCTCCTGGATCTCGGGCTGGCGGGGTGGATTTGTCACGGTCTCCCCCCGCTCGCGCCGCGTTCGGAGTCTGAATGGTCTGCGACACCGCGGGCGCTTTCGCGAAAGGCTTCAAGGCGCCTGATGTGCGCTCCCTGTAGCCTCCGCTGCTGATGTCTATCACAATACCTGTCTTGGCTAGGAAGTCTCGTCCAAGAATTACAGGAACGGATAAACAGGGAAGATGAACGAGGCGTTGTCGCCGCACGCGTCTTTCCCAGCGAACCACTATCCTAGCTGCACCGCTTGATTGCGCTGTGCCGCTCGCGAGGCGAAAAGTGGTATCGCACTCTCTCAGCCGGATTTTGTTCTCGCGGAGATGGTTTAACACCTCGTCACCGAACAAAGAAGCGCTTGCTCCTGTATCTAGTAACGCGGTGAATTTCTTTCGAGCTATTGTTAGCTCAATGAACGGCGCTGACAGGTCAACAGAATTTCCTACGCGACATGCCAAAGGCGCTAGCAAACCGGGGTTTTCTGTGCACGCCGCGCGGAATCGAAGGTCGATCACCGGCGGCTTTGGCCGTTTCCCGACCGTGTTTGGTCACGGGCGGGAGGGCGGCCACACTCGCGGGCGAAGTGTCCCGGCTGGTCGCACCGGTAGCAACGGTTGCCCGGGCCCCGACGGGCTAGGCGCTGGTCGCCCCGTTCCTTTCGGTCATCTCGAACACGCGGCGCGGATGGTGGGGGCCGCGTGTCGGCCTCCCGATCTCGCCTCGGTTCATTCCGCTCTGCGGCAGCGTGTGCTGTTCGCAACGCGTAGCTGAATGGGTCCAAAGCGCGGTCGGTCAACTCCCAACCCCTTGGGACACGCTCGTCAGCAAACTGTGCTGACGCTTCAGTTCTAGATGGACTGCGCGCTGAGCTGCCATTCCACGCGCAGCGCGGCTCAAGTGACAGCGATGCGGGTGGAGGCGGCCGATACGCTCGCGCAGAGAGGATGTCTCCCTGAATGCGCTTCGCCTCAGCTGCCAGCTCATCCAAATCTCTGAACCTGACTCCTCTCAGGTAAGCCGTGAAAGTCGGGTGCGCTTGTCTCGTGACACGCTCAACTTTCTCCGTGTTCGTGGCGCGAGGGTCAGCGAGGCGATAAAGTTCGTCCATCGCTCGGACGTACTCTAACAGAGACTCGTCGGGGTGCTGGGTTCGGAGCTCCAGCTCTCTCCTCAAACGCCACTCATAGTTTGCGGGAAGGAATTCGTCGCGGAAGCTTGCGCAAAACTCCTCCATTGTCCTCGCTCGGTTGCCGGCTAGTCGGTACCAGCGGGCCGCTTGCTCCGTCAAAGAAACAGGCACAACACGCGCGAGCATTTCGGCGTCTGCGATTCCTGTCACTTGCTGATAATGCAGCAGACGGTCGAGGTACTCATTTGCTCCCGCAATGTCGTGGTACCCCGTGTAGGTAGGCAAGTCTATCCTAACACGTGGTGACTGGGCCGGGGCTTGCAAATTGTTTTGCAAAATACCCGCTAGACTCTGCATAACCTGCATTGCGTTCTGCAAGAGCACCTCGGATGATTGCGGACTAACACACCCGGAGTTGGGCGCAGCCGCTGATGGCGTCGAATGATGAGGCCTAGCCGCCTCATTGTTCGCGCCGCGGAGCGGCGAGGCGCCCGATGTGGAGCCCCCCATGCCAGGCCTAAGTCCTACCAACGCGTCAGGGGATGTTACTCGGCTATTCCGCGTGGAACGCCCAATATTAACAAATTCAAACCCTTCCAACGGCGCGTCAAGTAGGGAGCCCTGGTTATGTGCCGCTGGCTCTGACAGCATAAACAAAGACTGCAAGTCACTCCTGTCGGCTGCCATCCTTTGTTAGGGCGACGGTAGTCGTTCGCTTCAACAAAGGTCACTGCTCGATTGCCTAGTTCGCCCCACGTTCGGGCGACAAGATATGGGGTCACTCTGCGTCCAGCCGGCCGGGAAGGCGAGCTTCCGTGCAAGCTACACGCAGGCGTTATTTAAGCACGCAACACGTTTCCCCAACCCGTGGCGCAGAGTCGCAGCCACGGCAGGTCCGGACGAAATAGGCAACGGCAGGGCACGCTAGGAAATAGTTTATAATCCTAACGCGAGGTAAAGCACACTGCGGAAGAATGTTCTATCCGTAAAATAGATGTTCAGTAGCTCACCAAGTCGTTGACGTCGACCGGCGTTGGTGTTCGGGGGCCGGCGGGCAGCGGAAGGGGTCCGTGGGGTAGTTAGGTCAGGTCCGGCGGCGAGAGACCTTCCCGCCGCGCGATCACGCCTTTTATCCCCTCGGTCATTGCCTCCCTCGCAGCAAATCGTTACCGTCAAGCTTAGGCGTGCTACCCTCTCCGCAGAAGGCGACGCGCTGCCGTGACGTCACGTCAGTGCTGGGGCGGAAATGAGCAGAGTCGCGGGGGTGCCTTCTCTCCACATTCCTGGTGGCCAGCGCGCCCGTATAGGTCACGGTCGCCGCTGGCGCGGGGGACGAGGAGGGGATACCCGTGTATCCCACAAGAGAAGCAAGCTTACACTGCAAAATTAAACCTTGTCTTTCTCTTCCAAATGCAATTAACTAGGAGTCCTGTCCAACCATTCCAGCTTGTTATGGGGGCACCCCCAACCATTTTTTATTTCCGTGTAACTCGCAGCCCTTCTTCACCTTGGTCATTGTAGCCGCTATTGTTTCTCAAGTACCATGCAACATCTTGTTATTAGCAGTTGCTAATTCAAGCCTTCTGCAGGGTTTGAAGGACCTTTTTAATTGGAAATGAGAACATGTGCACAGGGTGGAAAGCGCGTGATCTGCCAGGAAACACTAAAGCGGCCCCGAGAAGGGATCTTTATTAAGGATGACAGCCATCTTGGGCCTCTCCACTTGGCAACGACGACACAGCGTGTGCGGTCCCTATGGTTAGGCCCCAGCTGTGGAAGCCATCCTCGGACACGACCATGACCTTCGACATCTGATGTTTTTATTTAAAAACACAGGGACCAAATTCGTGCTGTATGCAGTGCGATCGCCATGTGGTTCCATAATCATCCACCTAGCCCGGCTTTTTGGACGGATTCAGGAAACGACTGAAAAGAACAAAAGTAACGAGCAAACAAAGGTGCGCTGCATAAAATTTAGAACGTAAAGAGACGAAGGCGCGCTGCGCTGAGATAATGCTGTAGCGAGGTCTAATATGTAAATTTTCTTGGCTGGCGTGGATTTCCACAAAGCGCAAGTAGTCGCTACGGAGACAAACAAAGGCGCACTGGAGCTGGGTATGTATCATGTTTAACTGCGCAAAGAAACGAAGACAGAGAACAAGAAGGCACGACACGAGCGCAGACTATCAACAGATTTTTTCTTCAAGGAAAAAAGGCCTATATATGCATCTTCATCCCGCGAAAAACATGCTAAAAACCCGAAAGCGCAAACCCTATCACACACCATCTTGGCACATGTAACGTGATGCCACTGATCACAACCTGAAAGCAATCTCCGCATCGTCAGAGACAAGATACAAAACAAACAAACAGCGAACTCACAGGCACACTCCTGCCAAGCTAGCGCTCCACACCGCCTGCTTGCGCTAAAGAAACTGCGCAAAAAAGGTATCTCCCCATCAATGAGGCCTACAGATGGTGATGCTACACAGTCATCTGATTCCTTGATCTGGTACGCTTCCACCAACTCCCTGCAAACCTGATCCCTGTGTTTAAACAAGACGCTGGTCTTGTTCAATCGTGGGAAGCAATCTTTGCACTCTTTGCAGTGCAGGGCGAGATTAGAGGAAGGTGCGCCCTTCAACGACCTGCGATGTTCTGCTAACATCTCGTTAATACATCGACCCGTCTGGCCGATGTACTTCTTCCCACACGAGAGGGGGACTTCGTATACGACTCCAGTCTTACACTCTGTGAGCCTGGTTTTCTGTCTGTGCGCTATCGAGCACTCAGCTCCAGCACGATTGCTCTGAGGCTCGAGCTTCTTTCGCACAGCACTACAAATCCTTGAAAGCTTATTCTTTGCCATGAAAATCACGTCCGCCCCGTATCTCGCCCCAACTTTTTTGAGCCGGTGTGAAATTACATTCCCTGAACGTTCAGGACAATCATATCCGAGCGCAACACTTGGCAGCATGTTGTGTCGGGATTTCTACAGCGACATTTGAGCTCACTCAAGCTTTCGGATCCTTTCTTGGTGAACAATTCCGCAAGTGTGGTTAAGTACCTGTCTGGGTTGGATAAGAAAAAGTACTCTACCTTCAGCATCGATGTGGAGGACTTATTTTATTCGCTACCCCATGCTCAGCTCATGCAGAGAGTGAAAGACTGCATTGTAAAAGACAATGACGAGTTGGTGTTCGTGGCGGGGTGCGGGGGTTTCCATAGGAAGTTTCCTGGAGCTGCTATCATTTTACCTAGAGTCAACCGTTGTTGGGCGGGGCGAAAAGGTGTACGTCCAAAAATCGGGTGTGTGCATCGGCTCCCGTGTGGCACCCGTTTTGAGCGATATTTACTTGAGCAGGATGGATCAAGAACTGGCACAAAATCTTGCTGACCTCGCGCTAAAAGTGTTCCGTTACGTCGATGATTTTTTAATCATTCTTAAGTCGAACTCTCCCAGGGCAGTTCCGGACGTCGTCAAAATCTTCAAATATACAGGTAGTGGCCTGCGATTCACCTTCGAACTACCCAGCTCAGCTACCCTACAGTTTTTAGACCGACCGCAGCGGTGGCCAAGTGGTTGAGCATCCGCCTCGCATGCGGGAGGTGCGGGGTTCGATCCCCAGTGCCGCCGGATACCCACCGGGGATACAATGGGTACAAGCTTATCCCTGGTCTGGTGCTCGGCTTATTTAGGGTGAAATGCTTGGGAAATGAGTCTTTGACCCCACCTTGAGAAAAAGAAAATACCTTGTGTCAAGGCGTATTTGGCCATAGATGCCCTTGCGCCATAAAAAAAGTTTTTATACCTCCGGATCCATTATCTAGAGAGCAGGGTCTGTTGGGAATATCACCATAGGACAAAAAAAAAACCTCTCTTGAACGTCAGTTAGGGGCATTCCACACTCGTCAAGGCGGGTATAGCGACTTCATGCTTAAAAGAGCTCTTGGGAAATCCTGTACACACAGAGCGGAGGCTAGCTTCCTGGGGCAGGTAGAGAGGCTGAAAGAAGCCGGGTATCCTGATCTGAGTTGGCTCAGATCTCCGAAAGGATCCTGTTCAAAGGAGGGAGGCCCATGCTAGTAAAAAAGAGGACGGTGGACGTAGACAAGTGGTGTGGGCATTCCATACATCCATTGAATTTCACACCGGCTCAAAAAAATTGGGGCGAGATACGGGGAGGACGTGATTTTCACGGCAATGAATAAGCTTGCAAGGAATGTTATCGGCGGTCGCACGTGCATGACAATCCTTTCGACATGCGTGACGATGCCCACCGAAGGCATTTCAGGCTGTCGAAGGGACTTGTACGCTGGCTAAGCGAAGAGCGCGGAACATGCGTCACTGACAGCCCCCTTCCTTTCGCCGTCTTGTCCATCGTGCGTCGCGCCGAGCCCGACAAAGAGGAGGCCGTCACCCCCCCCCACCCACCCTTCCCTCCTGAATGGGGGGGGGCGGAGATTCCGCAAATAGTTTCCCAGAGGCATCCTGTTTTTTTTTTTTCATGGGGTCAAGGAAGGTGGCCCAAGCAGTGTGAGGCAACGTTCTCTGTTCATTCTAGAGAAGCAAGCTTACACTGCAAAATTTAACCTTGTCTTTCTCTTCCAAATGCAATTAACTAGGAGTCCTGTCCAAATCCATTTCAGGTTGTTATGTGGGCACCCCCAACCTTTTTTATTTCCGTGTAACTCCAGCACTTCTTCACCTTTGTCATTGTAGCCGCTATTGTTCAAGTACCATGCAACATCTTGTTATTAAAGGACCTTTTTAATTGGAAATTAGAGCATGTGCACAGGGTGGAAAGCGCGTGATCTGCCAGGAAACACTAAAGCGGCCCCGAGAAGGGATCTTTATTAAGGATGCCAGCCATCTTGGGCCTCTCCACTTGGCAACGACGACAAAGCGTGTGCGGTCCCTATGGTTAGGCCCCAGCTGTGGAAGCCATCCTCGGACACGACCATGACCTTCGACATCTGATGTTTTTATTTAAAAACACAGGGACCAAAGTCGTGCTGTATGCAGTGCAATCGCCATGTGGTTCCATAATCATCCATTTAGCCCGGCTCTTTGGACGGATTCAGGAAACGACTGAAAAGAACAAAAGTAACGAGCAAACAAAGGTGCGCTGCATAAAAGTTAGAACGTAAAGAGACGAAGGCACGCTGCGCTAATGCTGTAGCGAGGTCTAACATGTAAAATTTCGCGGCTGGCGTCGATTTCTACAAAGCGCGAGTAGTGCCCACGGAAATAAACAAAGGCGCACTGGAGATGGGTAAGTCTGTATACAAGCACGAGTTTTTGTCTCTACCAGCGATTTACTAGCTCACACCGCGCGATTTTGATGTCTGGCGTCGATTTCGACAGAGAGGGAATGCGGGCACGAAACGGGACGCTCGCGATCTGCCAGGAAACAATGAGGTGGCCCTAAAGAGGGCCGTTTGCAGGAGCACTTCAACCGCGACCTGCAGCGGCGTGGCGGCGCGGTGAGCAGTAGGCCCACAGTGGTCCGTCTTGTGCCCTTTGGCTCCGCACCGACGACACCGGTGCACGACGTACACCTCTCCTGGTCTTGCCCTTGAAGCCGACGCTATCCCTGGTCCGTAGATCTTGACGAGGGCCGCGACGATAATCTTTGACATCTGGTCGATGCCCCGGTCTGCGGCAAACAAGGACAGCATCGGCTCGCCAGAAGCATCCAGGAAACGATGCTGCAAAAAAAGTTACGTTACAAGCGCCGCAATTTGGCGAGTTCTGCACGAGAAAACTTGCGAAAAACGATGCTGCAAAAAAAGTTACGTTACAAGCGCCGCAATTTGGCGAGTTCTGCACGAGAAAACTTGCGAAAACGTTGTTCAACCCTTACCTCGTGATTGAGAACGTGCACGCCAGACAAGCGCTTCATCGTGGCTGTCAGACGGCGGTTCAGATGGCGACGCCGGCGGTCCTCAAACCGCACCTTATGTGGGTCGTCGTAATGGAGTTGCAAAATTTTGAACACCAGCACGACGTGCTCCTGCAGCAGGAAAACGAGGTCCTGGAATGCGCAAGGCATGTAGGTAAGCGGTACAGCACTTCATGAAGCGAAATTTGAGATAAAATGCGTACCTTTATGTCGCTGGCGATTTCTCGCGGGTCAGCGCCTTTTGGGGGTCGTCGCAATGTCGTGGAAGCAAGAACTGTACAGAAATTTCAGCTGGCTGCGCCGACGAGCGCACCACGCAAAAAAAAAAAGCCATACCTGGACAGCTTCCGAAACGCGCGCGCCGCCGCCTACGCTCACGAAGAGAATGCCCGCAGACCACGCACGCCCGGCGGCCGGCCAGCCGGCCCTAGCGATTCCCTAGGCACTCTAGGGACAGGCCGAGAGAGGCGCGGCGAACCCACGTCCGGTTGAGAACGAGGGAGAAGCAGAAAAACGTCACGGAGAAGCGCATCCCATCGACCAATCAGCGTTTCCAGCCCACCTGCACCGAAACGCTTCTCGGCGAACCCACGTCCGGTTGAGAACGAGGGAGAAGCAGAAAAACGTCACGGAGAAGCGCATCCCATCGACCAATCAGCGTTTCCAGCCCACCTGCACCGAAACGCATCTCACGCATCGGGCAGCGCTCGAAGAGAAGCGTTTGGGTGCAGGTGGGCTGGAAACGCCGATTGGTCGGTGGGATGCCTGTCTGCGTGACGTTTTTTTTGCTTCGCCCTCATTCTCAACCGGATGTGGGGTCGCCGCGCCTCTCTCGGCCTGTCCCTAGAGTGCCTAGGGAATCGCTAGGGCCGGCTGGCCGGCCGCCGCGCAGCATGGCATTCGGTTCGTGGGGCGCCGCTCGGCAGCAGCGCTTGTTTCGGGAGCTGTCCAGCTATGGCTTTTTTGCGTGGTGTGCTCGTCGGCGACAGCCAGCTGAAATTTTTGTGCAGTTCTCGCTTGCGGCTTTCGCCGGTAGTGAGAACATGCACTTTCAGCTTTAGCGGCCACGACGCAATCAGCCTAGCTGAAATAATTATCGAGACATGCTTTCGGCGCGCCGATTTTGTGGTCCTATATGTTGGCGGCAACGATCTCGACAGAGGAGATGACCCGCGAGAAATCGCCAGCCACATAAAGGTACGCATTTTATCTCAAATTTCGCTTCCAGCCACATAAAGGTAGGCATTTTATCTCAAATTTCGCTTCATGAAGTGCTGTACCGCTTACCTACATGTCTTGCGCATTCCAGGACCTCGTTTTGCTGCTGCAGGAGAACGTGGCCAGTGTCGTGCTGGTCTTCAAAGTCTTGCCACGCCATTTCGATGAGCCACGTAAGGCGCAATTTGAGGACCGCCGGCGTCGCCAGCTGAACCGCCGTCTGTCAGCCACGCTGAAGCGCTTGTCGGGCGTGCACATTCTCAACCCCGAGGTAAGGGTTGAACAACATTTTCGCAAGTTTTCTCGAGCAGAACTCACCAAATTACGGCGCTTGTAACGTAACTTTTTTTGCAGCATCGTTTCCTGGATGCTTCTGGCAAGCCGATGCTATCCTTGTTTGCCGCAGACCGATATCACGTGGCGAGAGACCGGGGCATCGACCAGATGTCAAAGATTATCGTCGCGGCCCTCGTCAAGATCTACGGACCAGGGATAGCGTCGGCTTCAAGGGCAAGACCAGGAGAGGTGTACGTCGTGAACCGGTGTCGTCGGTGCGGAGCCAAAGGGCACAAGACGGACCACTGCTGGGCCTACTGCTCACCGCGCCGCCACGCCGCTGCAGGTCGCGGTTGAAGTGCTCCTGCAAACGGCCCTTTTTAGGGCCACCTCATTGTTTCCTGGCAGATCGCGAGCGTCCCGTTTCGTGCCCGTATTCCCTCTCTGTCGAAATCGACGCCAGACATCAAAATCGCGCGGTGTGAGCTAGTAAATCGCTGGTAGAGACAAAAACTCGTGCTTGTATACAGACTTACCCATCTCCAGTGCGCCTTTGTTTATTTCCGTAGGCACTACTCGCGCATTGTAGAAATCGACGCCAGCCGCGAAATTTTACATGTTAGACCTCGCTACAGCATTAGCGCAGCGTGCCTTCGTCTCTTTACGTTCTAACTTTTATGCAGCGCACCTTTGTTTGCTCGTTACTTTTGTTCTTTTCAGTCGTTTCCTGAATCCGTCCAAAGAGCCGGGCTAGGTGGATGATTATGGAACCACATGGCGATCGCACTGCATACAGCACGACTTTGGTCCCTGTGTTTTTAAATAAAAACATCAGATGTCGAAGGTCATGGTCGTGTCCGAGGATGGCTTCCACAGCTGGGGCCTAACCATAGGGACCGCACACGCTGTGTCGTCGTTGCCAAGAGGCCCAAGATGGCTGTCATCCTTAATAAAGATCCCTTCTCGGGGCCGCTTTAGTGTTTCCTGGCAGATCACGCGCTTTCCACCCTGTGCACATGTTCTCATTTCCAATTAAAAAGGTCCTTCAAACCCTGCAGAAGGCTTGAATTAGCAACTGCTAATAACAAGATGTTGCATGGTACTTGAGAAACAATAGCGGCTACAATGACCAAGGTGAAGAAGGGCTGCGAGTTACACGGAAATAAAAAATGGTTGGGGGTGCCCACATAACAAGCTGGAATGGTTGGACAGGACTCCTAGTTAATTGCATTTGGAAGAGAAAGACAAGGTTTAATTTTGCAGTGTAAGCTTGCTTCTCTAGAATGAACAGAGAACGTTGCCTCGCACTGCTTGGGCCACCTTCCTTGACCCCATGAAAAAAAAAGGATGCCTCTGGGAAACTATTTGCGGAATTTCCGCCCCCCCGCCCCCCGATTCAGAAGGGGAAGGGGGGGGGGGGTGACGGCCTTTTCTTTGTCGGGCTCGGCGCGACGCACGATGGACAAGACGGCGAAAGGAAGGGGGCTGTCAGTGACGCATGTTCTGCGCTGTCATTAGGACGAGCTGCCCGGCCTCTCCGCGGCAGCTCCCCTTTGAACCCCCCGCCTGTTCAATCGGAGGCGAGCGACGGCGGGGTGGTGCTGAAAAGGAGCGCCCTTGGGGTCAAGTGCTCCCCCCCCCCCCCCCATAGAAACAGAGACGGCCGAGCGCTTTGAATCTCGCGTATTGTTCGCGCCCGAACCGAACAAGACGCGGCGCGCGGCTGAGACCAATTTGAGTCAAACCAGGTCCAGATGTGGCGGTGGCCAGCCGGTTTACCGGCTTCGGGCTAAGCCGCGCGCGAGCAACGCGCAATTCCCCTGGAAGGTCAAGTCAAGCGGTCATGCGGGCACAGCGAAAGCGCCTCGCGACAGACGATCTGGCGACACAGCTAATTGAATACAGCGGGAGCGGCCGATCGTCAGCGAAAATCAGTCGCACGTGTGCGCGCGCGAAGCGTTGGTGCTTTCGTCTCCTGAGAAAGACGAAACCAACCGCACTTGTGTTTGCTTTCCTTCCGAGAGGAGAGCTAACCGAGTGCACATGCGGACACGACGCCGGGTGGTATTTGCTTGCCTTCTCCTGAGGGACCCAGGTAGCACCGAAACGTTGCAATAATGTTACATTTTTGTTGAAGACTATATTAAAACGTTTCTTTAGAGCGTTAAAATCGAGTTTTCTGCATAACACACGTTATATGTTATTTTTTAACGTATTACAATGAAACATGTAACGTTACTGCAACTTGGATAACATTTTTATAACACTATTCTAATGTTCGGTACTCCTTGGGAGAGAGTCCCGCAATGCTGTGGATGTAGGGGGCACGGCATGCAAACCTGGTGGGCCAATGATTCCGAGGGTCCATTCTCGGAATTCAATTGCTCATAGTAGTTTTGATGTTTTTTCATGCTATGTATTTTTGAGAGCAGATTTGGAAATTTGCTGAAACTTGAAGGCGTGCCACGCGGCTCATGAACCAATCATGTGGTATATTGTGATTGGGTGATGCAAGGGATGGGCCGGGCCTTTAGGTCTTTAAAACCAGGGCCCGGAGCCATGGAAAAGGGTTCTGGGCTACGGTCTGATGTGATGCATCTTCGGCTATGCCGAGTAGGGGCCTCCCCTAGTGGTAGCCAGTTCCACTTTTCTGCTGTTTAACCTTTCTAACCTTTTTGCCACTTTTAACTTGTCTTTCATGTGTATCAATCTGCTTGCAATGTAAATATTTGTGTAAATACAGTCAAGTTATACTCCCCTGAAATACCTGCATTCTGCAAAGTCGCAATATCGTCTCTGACGGAGCACCTTTGGTGCCAAGAAGCCTTTGGTCATCCAACCAAGTAATTGTCTCGGGCGGTGAGCATTTCTGGTGCGAAGTGAAGGAACTTAGTAAGGTCTGCAAGGAAAGACCTTACGCAACTTTACTGGGGCATAGCCGCCTTTCCGAAATTAACCGTGACAAGTGCCTAGCTGTCTTTGGATTCCAGCGAAGTTGCAGCTGTACCTCCGAATCCTCCTCGCCCGTTCCCACGCGGCTTCGCATGCCATGTCGCCATGTGCGGTAAAAAGAACAGTTTGCAGAGTTTAAATGGTTCAAGTATGAAGCTATGCAATGAAGCCAATTACAGACTTCTGTACAACAGCTAGAGGAATTTCAAGAGCATGCTGTGTGATGCTAGTCAAAACTAATGCAGTCAACTATTATTTCGTATTTTTTTGACCAAACAGACATGAAATGTCTGAAGATGAATGTGTACCAAACACATCGGTGCATCAGTTAATTGTGATGCGTGAAAAAAATTGTACTAACATATAAATGCCCATATGTCGTCATAATCAGGAATACTGAAGAATTAAGGAAAATAAAAAGTTTTTTTTTTGTTCAGGCTCACACACCTGCTACAAACATCTTTATACGCGTACGTAACAATTTATGACTGTAAGAAGCATTTTGGGTAAAAAGTACAGTATGGCAGAAAGGAGTCTTTAGGAAATGCACTGTGTAGAAATAGCCATACCAATTTCATGTGATCGTTCGATAAATGTAACAAATACCGTGCAAACAAGCTCGCTGCATAGTATAGTTTTTTTGCAAGTTACTGGTTGCAGACCGCTCTGCAGTCACTGGACTGTGATTGTGTAAGTACTGCATGACAGTGCATGGATTGCACAGCAGTTGCTTGTTCATTTCGTTTACCACCATCATTTGTAAGAAGGGGCCATTTCTCATATACATGTGTTTCTCTGCGAGTGTCGTTCTGCGCAGCGAGCGTTCTTTTGTGCCCGCATGTGTGCTTTCAGTGCGGGAGGGCGTCCTTGGCGGCACCCTCCGTTTTGCGAACGGACCGATGGGCGCCCGCTTCGTTAGCTTATTGGTGTGGTCGTTAGGGCCGCGGGAAATGCCGCCGCTGCCCGAAGTACGAACCGGAGAGCCGTGCGGCGTCTCCTTTCAAGTGGACCCATGCACGTGTGCGCGTGAGAGTGTGTGTGTTTGTGTGTGTGTGTGTGTGCGCTTCCGGTGCACTGCAGGTGCGCGGTAGCCTGCAGCGCTTGGAGGCGACTCAGTCAAGTGACAGACGACAAGGAACCCGTGAGAGTGTGTGTGCGATGCTATTTTAGCTTGTAAATAAGTTTTCGTAAATATACCCTTTTGTATTTCCTTCACATGAGAGTTTAATCGTTTCATTTCTTCAGCGCGTATTTGTAACATTAATTTAATCTTAAGCCTCATTTCAAACACAATGAAACAGGACGTGTAACTTTTTGACATGTTCCTTTTTGGCAGCCTCTAAAAATATTTCCGCATGAATGGGCTAGCTTAATTGTTTTGCAGCAATATAACCACGGGACTGCTGTAACTTGCAACATTTTCAAATTGTGTGAGTATCACTGCATGTGAGGGGTCACAACCATATCCTAGCTGTTTCTTGAAGGTCCCGTTGCTTTGATGGCCATGCTTGGACAACCATGACCATCTTCCGCATTCATGCGTACAGGGTATGCCCATTACGTGCATGCCTTTCTACCTATTAATGCCTTACAATGCAAACAGACAACAAATAAAAGGAAGAGCACAAGTACAGACAGTGTTTGTAGCCCACACTCTTCTTCTTCACGTCAGTAAATATATATGGCACATACCCACGCGGGGGGATTTGCCAAGGATTTGCGCATGCAGTGTGTGAAAGCGCGGCGCATCAGGTGCGCTTTTTGAACCCGCGCGCGCTGTCAAAACGTGGGGAATTCCGAGAAAAATCTAGGGAAAATATGTCTCTTCCCAACCAAACATGACGTCATTAAAAGTCACGTGACCATAACGTCACGTTACGTTTTAGACGTGACGTCACATTTTGTTTGACCAATCAGCGTTTCCAGCCCACCTGCCCGCAAACGCTTGTGACCCCACATCCGGTTGAGAACGAGGGTGAAGCGAAAAAACGTCACGCAGACACGCATCCCACCGACCAATCGGCGTTTCCAGCCTACCGACCCGCTAACGGACCTCCTTCACCCCGCGACGTCACGAAGATGCGGTGGCGCTGATGTTAGCAGCGACTTTCGCATGGTAGGCAAAACAGGTTCCGCTTGCCCGTGCCTACCGCAGCTGCCGCAGTTAGCGGCGGCTGCTTCAAGCCTGTGCACTGCAGAAGCAGCATATATTGACCGGCTGCGTCACTGCTGGATCCGCGTAGTAGCATAAAAAATATTAAATTAGCCTCGATAGGTTTCTCGCGCATAAATGCCGCATTCGGAAACTGGCTAACAGGCATTGGGCCACGGTAGTAAAGCGCGAAGTCTGGGAGTCGATAGGCACTGCCACTCAATGCACTTAATAGCATGCAAGTTACTGCGTTCATTCACCTGAACTTCAGGATAGTAGGCTGATAATTGCTCAAGGAAAAAAAGACATATGTAGCTGCACACGTACTTATCACCTTGAGCCGGAGTGCACGGGGCGCCGACAGGTTCACTCGCCTCCAAGGAATGCGTTTTTTTTTGTTAATAGCACACCATGTTTTAATGGCGCGTTTTATCACATTTATTATTTACTTGAAACTGTTTCTTGATATGACGACGTAATTATTTCATTCGAGTAGAAAGAAGTCTGGTAAGTTGTGTCAATCTTGCGCGGTCGCGTTGGTGTGCTTAGAATAGCGTACCTTAAGTGTGCTAAACGCCATTATTTTCATTGTATCATGCATGTGTCATGTTTCATGAGGTAATACATGATCGCGAGGCTTGTTTGCAAAGAAGCAGCCGCAGGCGTGCTACTAACAGACACGTGGCGAGATTGAGAGGGGACGCGGCATGAAAAGTGTTTTCGTTATTCATGCATGCGATATGTAACTAAACTTGGTGCAAATATGAAATTCCTACGCTAGTTTCAGTCATTCCTTTTATTCATAGCTATACCTGGTGCAGTTCTGGGCAATTATAATTAACACCGTCGTCAAGTCCCTCCAAGGTCTCAAATAATTGAGTAGATAGTGCGCAGTTTTTTTATGCCAGCATGTACATAAAGCCCTATTCTGTATGATGACGCGATTAGTTCTTTTTCTATATGATCAGTACTTATCCATGCATAGTTACATGAAAACGTTTCTTACAAAAAATAACACAATACTGCACGTGTAGGGAAAAAAATCGAGAGATTTATTACGCTCCTCAACGTCTCAGGAATAGTTTGCGACAAATGGAATCATTTGATTTTCATGCGAATTACGAAGGTGAGTGATCCAGTCGCAGAAAATGTGAGAGGTCACAAAACGAACCTTAAAGTTTATTCCCTCGTTTATGGCATCTTCGCTTTCGCTTTGGTCAAAGAAATGCGGCACTGAAATCAAAGAAATTACCTCACAATTTTTGACGACCACACTTCTAAAAAGCGTAATTTATAAATTTGTACTCAATATTTTGCTATAATTTTTCGTCGCGAAACTAGACTTCAGGGCTAGGAAAGGAAATAATTCTAGAAATCAAAAATTTTCAGCAAATCGATCAGCTTAACAAGAGGACAAGTCGGCCTGGCTTGTGCATGGTCATGCGGCTAAAAACAGCGCTAAGCGAGACAGGAGGTCGGGGACACGACGCTGTCCCCACTTTTCGCGCAGCGCGACACGTACGTATGTCAGCAGACGGTGAGCGCATGTCTGCTCCGACGAAACAACGCCAGCACTTCCCCTCACTACGTTCCCGAAGTAAAATCATTCCGGCTAGTGCAGAGTGTCAAAACTTGTTTTATTCAATGACTAGCGCATAAATAAACGGCAGGAACGCTTTCTACATGTTTACTACTAACCATATATACAATACCGAGTGACAAACTATTTCTCTTTATAGGCCGCACGTGGACAACGCGAGCTCGTGTACTTCGACAAATTACTAAGTTGGAAGCATCGACCATTGCTATGATTCGCAGAAACTGGGAACGCGCCTACAAGCCTTGAAAACCCGCGCTCAACACCTATCCGCGACGCCACTCCCCGACCTTTTGCCTACCACGAGCTCGCTAGCGACTGCAGCGCCACCTCGTTTGTTTACAAACATGCAGGAGGTCCATATTCTCGGCCAACCAAAAGTGGCCCAATGATGGGCCCTGGTTGGGTTCCAACTACGCTGGTTAATAGTTGGCCAAAGAGGTTCAGCCAGCAGTCGGCAAATGATAGGGAATTAGTCGGCACCCAATGCTCGGGCAAACAAACATCGTCTACCGTAGGGCCATCTGGTTTGCTCCTTCGAAACGTCATCCGTGAGGTAGCGGGCAAGGGTCTATTGAATTTCTTATTGATGCTGTTTCAAGCTTCAACAATTACCGAACGATGATGTGACGTTTAATTGTTTTTAGTCACGTGAGGTACGAAAAAAAAAACGTAGTTTTAATTCGCTACAACGCCTAAGCCAGCCTGTTTCAAGAACTGGAATGACAATGACCGATCAGCGGTTGTATAGCAGTTTTTTCATTCCTCACATAATCTAAGCACTTCTTACACATTACAGTCATCATTCGGTTGTTGAAACCGAAATAGCATAGAGTAATTAAATTGTAAATTATTTAGCGGTCGTAATGCGAATACCACGTGGTGATCCATGTATTAATGTCTTATGGATGATTACAGGGAAGAAAATATGCAACTCTAACAGCTATCTCTAGTGAAAGTTCTAATAGCAGAACTAATAGCTTATTTGCTTGCCGACAGCTATTAGGCAATTAGTCTATTAAGAAATGCATCAGGTAGCAAAAATGATATTCCCTGACGCTGGGAAACAGCATTTGCAGGGCCATCACCGTGACAGAAGGTCTCCGTTTGAAGCACGCGTATACTCATGTCCTTAGAGAACAAAGCGATAATCATGACATCATAAGGATGCATGTCGAAAATTAAACTTACCACTTAACACTTACCATATATAAACAGGCTGCCTTCACCGGGTTTTTATACCTCCTGTGAACTGGCCTCGCATTGTTGATCGATGAAACTATCCACATCCGGATACAATCCGATCAAGCGATCAAGAACGCAGCGGCAGATGCTCCTCGAAAGATCCCCCCCCTTCCCCCAGCCAATGGAGTCGAGTGTTTGTCACGACGTCGCGGTTAATCCGGCTAATTTGTTGTTAACTCTCTTGTACCTGCCAACCCCCTGCAATACTTTCTGTGGCAATGCAGCAGACGGCCCTTCGTGCCCGCCAAGGCTCTTAAATGGGCTATTTAGTTGCTATAATTCAACATAGTGGCTAGCGCACAAGGTAGACGTACAAAAAAAAAAGAATTCACACAGGACAAACACGTACCACGGGAAGTGGGTTGTTCGTCGTTCAGGCTAGGGGTGAGGACGGTTGAAGGAGGGAAGTGGGAGAGAGGGTGCAGCCCGCTCCACACAACATGGGCAGAAATGCCCATTTCCTCCTTCCCTGCCTAGCCTTAGCTGCATTGCCACAAAACAGTGGATTAACCGTGAGACTGCAGTCGGTCGATGCCATTGGCCGGAGGGCCTCCTTTGAGGGGTATTTGCAGCTGCTTTCTTGAATTAAGTGCATCCGACTATAAAAAAATTATTAACAGATATTCATTAAGTGCCTGCTAGGTTCTGTTAACTGAAGACCGCAACATAATTGCTATGGGTGGCTGCAATTTCATGCGGGGTATGGCAAAATGCTTCATGAGGTCTTTTGGTGCCTTGTTCTGCCAGTTTTTGCAAAGTTTTTGGTTTCTTTAACCTTTCGAAAACAAGCGACAGGCATTGTTTGCGAATGCATGCGGGCACTTCCATTCAGCTCAGCATGCAGTGAAACATCGTTGGGTAGATCCTCTTAGATCCCTTGAGACATTTCTTACACAGTTAAGCCACAAAGCTTTTGTCATCTGGCAGCATTTTGCCTGCAACCTTTTTACGCAAAGTACGTAAGATAGCCAAGTCAACTCACGGTGAGGCATGAAGACATGAAGGAAGGAAAAATGAGTTTTTTCCTTCCTCCATGCATGAAGTATACACGAAGAGGGAGATGCCGTTACAGCAGTGAGATTTATCTGTGCCATGTGCACGTCGAAAAACCGCGCTCATGTTGCTTGTACGTCAGCTGTAACCGCAATTGAGACAAAAGTTATGGCGCTTTGACTGTGGTTGTTGCAGCTGACAGCGCACCACAGTACTGACAGAATATCCAACGGGTGCTGGAAACTGATGGCAGCAGTCACTGAAGTGCCCTTTAGCACATGTCGGAGATACTGCAATGTGGTGCCGTCTCACAAACGAACTGAGGAGCATGAACGCTATGATGAAGCCAACGAAGCGACTCATCCATACCGTCCGTACTGTGTCGTTGACTTTCCCAGCCTGCCGGTCGACAAAATAACCAAAGAGAGGATACGGTTCTTACTACGGCAGCTAATCTTTTCATATTAAATAAGATGTATCCAACTCAGTACAGGGACACGTACCCCAAATGCGGAAGCAGACTCACGGTGTATCACACAACGTGGGAGTGCAAGGACAATTATAGTTTCCGCAATCAGAAAGAACCGTGTCGGGAGCAGTGGGAGGAAGTGCTTTCCAGCCACAATCCAGCCTTAAAACGAAGGCTGGTACAACATGCTGTGAAAGCTGCCAGATCAAATGGGGCCCTGGAATAGGGGCTCCACTCGCTGAAGAGGGCGTAGACATCGCAAGATGAAGACGACCGCTGCACTCTGAAGTGTACAGAAACTAGAGCAGTAAAGTTCATCCTATCCTATCCTACTACGGCATCACAAGTTGCGGCTTCGAAGTGGCCTGCTAGCACCACTGGAACTCTCTTCCCAGGACGTGCTTGACCTCCTCGCGAAAGACTCCTTCAACAAGAGGTGCCATTTCTTTAAATATATCTTCCATCAAGAACAAAAACGGTTACGCCAACAGCGCCGTGAAACCAACGGTTTGGTAACGACAGAAGCGCCTAAATCAACGTTGGGAAGGCTTTCACCGCATTCGGCAGACCGACTAGACGAGTATTGCCTTTTTAGGAACTGTTTCCTAATTCGCATCCGGGAGGGCACTATAAAGAGCTCTTACGAGTCAAGACAAATACCAGAGGTACTGTTCGGCCAGAGTACCCTGTTCGACCTGAGTTACGGTGAGGTTATGACACCCAGAGAATCCAACAAAGCAGCGAGAGACCTCCTGTCAGTTTTCGGAAGGAACAGGTTGAGTCGAAACCCGTCCCACTTGTATTTCTGCAATGCATCACCAAACGGCCTCACTGCGCGAATCCTGCAAAGCGCGCTTTTTGAATCATCTGAAATCCCCTTTGCTGTCAGAATTGACACCAAGTAGCTACTTGGATATTTTTCTGAAGTAGAAACTTGTGTATTTTAACACCAGACAGCGAAAATACTTTGGACATGTTTGATTACGACGCAGTGTACGTGGTCGGAGCGGTGGTTGACAAAGAAGCCAAAAAAGGTGCTATTTTAGCCAAGGCAACTTCAGAAGGCTTAAAGACTGCCTGGTTTCCCCAGACTTTTTCTTGGTACTGGCAGAAGGAAGCATCACAGCCTCTGCACTTAACAGATGTATTCAAAATCTTGCTTGCTCTCAAGAAAACGACTGGAATTCTGCACTAAGATGTGTAAACTGCAATGTGACTGTCCAACAAGATTAAAGCTTTGAACAGAGTATGTGTGCTTATCTTTCTGCTCCAAACTGGAAACACGACTACAAGCCTCTGGCTCAATTATGGACGTGATGCCTTATTTACCTTGTGTTGTCAATGGTGCTAGTGCATCAAGTTGCAATACGACACCAGTGTAGTTCTGAAACAAAATGCAAATGTGAAGGTGTAGGTGCCAAAGCGGTGTAGGTAGGTTTTGAAATAGAGGAGAACAGTTCCTCAGCATGTTTAAAGGAGCTAGGCAAATGGCTGTTAAATTGTAATGATAGAAATAAGGGTATATGATTGTTTCGTGTTGAAGTTTTACGTGTTAAAACATCAGTTTCTCAGGATTCTGAACAAACATTAAACTGAACCATCCTGTATGGCCCAAACAAGTGAACCCTCATAAAATTTACTGATTTTGTAATGTTTGGGACCAAGTTTTCAGTGTCTTGCATAGCTGGTACCTGGAATACCAACAAAGAAAAGCTAACATGTTTTCTTTTAAGGATGAAATCCAAACAGAGTCCTACCATTAGTAGTTGTTGCCACTGTAACGCTTGAGTGGCTCTGGAGGACATGTAGTGAACTGGTACCTCAGCAAAGTCAACTGTGCTCCCATATTAACAGTTCTTATGGTCACTGTGACATATACAACAATTGCTGTTACATTTTAGCCCTGAAGGATTGTAAAGAGACTTTTTTTTGAGGTTCAAGAATAGTACTAGGGTGGTTTAAATAGCCAAAATGCATAGCTTGCATGAAAAATTAGGGGTGTCATGATGGCTCTCCACTTATAGCTCCTACCAAGCTTCCATGTGGCTGGTGGTAATAAGTGGATTAGACGAAAGAATAATTCTCACTGTGCTCCTTTTCCACCAACATACATACAACAGTGTGATGTTGCAAGCCACTGATGGCAAGCTAATCACTATTTGTCGATTTGAAGACTTCCCGTCAAAAAAGTCAATACTAACACACCTGCACATAATTTGTCTTTTTGTCGGCAGCAATATAATATTGAAACTAACATAAAACATCCTTGTGAAATCCATTATTGTGAAACACTTCTTGTGCCTTGTGCTTTTGGTGGGAAAATTATGCCAGCAACTGTTTCATAAAGTAAGCATATGACGGAATCCCATCTGGCCAAGGGACACACTAGGAAAAACACCAATGCTGACTAGCTAAGTAAGGCTCCCAGCACGGGGGCCCTGTTCATACTTCTACCTTTTTTGAGCAAAAGCCAGAAAAATAAACATCTGACTTTCATCAGATTCTGTACTCATCAGATTAACACTGTGCATGCAGTGGCATTCCGAAGAATGGATCTCAATGGAATCTAGAGCACTGAAAGGTCAGTGACTTGCTCCCATTACCCCCAAAGTTTACAAGAATAGACAGCTTTTAAAGGTCGGTGATGTCTTGGCTCTGCAAGTCTGACTTTTACAAACTAATGCAAACATCCTTTTACTTGCTACATATCCAGCCAAAAGGGCACACACTTCATGAGCACTGCAGTGTCATGCATATATTTGAAAGATGCCCTTTCATAGACTGCACCTTCAGCAAGTAGGAAATATTAAACGCTACGTGTCATTAAGAAAATCATGGATAAACACAAGGCTTGAAAACACAAGGCTTGAAAGCGCAGTAACAGTCGCCAGAAATTTAACCTATAGCCTGGCATTACATCTAAGCACTCATCCAAGGTCAGACAATATGTAAAGTGTTATTTGCAAGGCTTCTGCACTTACATCTACTTCATTTCACATTAAATGCAACTATGCTGCACTTTATTCTGTTTTGATGAGGTGTTCGAACAAGAGGCAG